>NC_072034.1:3817083-4129166 GCF_027791375.1 Indicator indicator
GTTTTTATTTTCACTGAAAATTACCTGTGGAATGGGCATGTGGGTAATCATTGCATACAGCTGTAGGAAACCCAGCAATGCCAGTGGGTAATCATTGCATACAGCTGTAGGAAACCCAGCAATGCCAGTGCCTGTGCTAAACAGGATTCATATGGTTTCTCACTAACCTTGAGCTATGCCTCCATTTGGAAGGCAAAACTGAGCCAAACCTAACCGGCAGAACATTTCATCAGACAGCTCCAGTCAGATGGCAATAGCACACTGAATTGTCATTTTAAGGACAAAAGTAGTGCATTTTAAATCCAGCTAGGGGCCATGAAGATGATCAGGGAGCTGGCGTACCTCTGCTAGGAGGACAGGCTGAGGGAGCTGGGGGTGTTCAGCCTGGAGAGAAGGCGGCTCTGGGGAGACCTAAGAGCAGCCTTCCAGTACCTGAACGGGGCTACAAGGAGGGTGGAAAGAGACTTTCCGAAGGCCTGCAGTGATAGGACGAGGGACAGCAGCTTCAAACTAGAGAAAAGTAGGTTTAGGTTGGAGGTTAGGAACAAGTTCTGCACCGTGAAGGTGCTGGAACACTGCAAGGGGTTGCCCAGGGAGGTGGTTGAGGCCCCATCCCTGGAAGTATTCAAGATGAGGCTTGCCAAGGCTCTGAGCAACCTGATCTAGTTGAGGATGCCCCTGCTGGCTGCAGAGGGGATTGGACTGGATGACTTTTGGAGGTCCCTTCCAACCCAGAGCATTCTGTGATTCTGTAAGTACATCGTGCAGTTAAAGCACAGTAGTTGCTATCAGTTCTGCCATGGGTGTGTGCACGAATTGTGGCTAGCAGTTCCCCTCCCCCTCAGCAAGCTGGCTGCTCTCTCGAGAGGGGTGGGCAAGGGGAGCAGGGCCACGGCCCCAGAAGGGTCTCAAAAGGCCTCAGGAGCACAGGGATCTGCCACAGAATATGGTTGAACAGGAGTGTGCCCAGTGAGTCATGTACCACACAGGCAGGAGCAGTGATGGTTGCACCCTGGGCAAAAGCTGTTAGCAAAAGAACTGTGGCAACCCAGCCGGCAGCGCCACGTAACCAGGTAGGCATGCAGGCATCTGGCAATGGTGGAGTGCAGAGACAGCCTCTGTGATGGCTGTGAGCAGGGAAACCATCGGCTCTGCATGGTGCCTGAGTGGAGAGAGGAGGTTGAAAGGCTGAGGACTATAATGGAGTATGAGAAGGAGATGGGACTGGTGGTGCCAGGCAGCCAGGAGCAACAGGCCTCTGTATCCTGCCCCGGCCAGGTGGAAGACAGAAACCCAAATGAAGGGGGTGAGGAGAGGCAAGTTCATGGCCGTGGCAGAAGGTGAGAGGCCTCCTTGCCCATCTCGCCTCCCCAGCTGCCTCTGAGAGAGGTCAGCATGGTTTTACCAAAGGGAAGGCATGTTTAACCAGCCTGATAGCCTCTTATGAGGACATAACCAGCGGCATAGATGATGCTAGTGCAGTGGATGTGGTTTACCTTGATCTCAAGAAAGCGTCTGACACCATCTCCCACAGCATCCCTGCAGCTAAACTGAGGGAGTGTGGTCTGGATGATGGAGATGTGAGGTGGATATGAACAGGTTGAAGGAAAGAAGTCAGAGAGTTGTGGTCAGTGGGACAGAGTCCAGTTGGAGGCCTGTATCTAGCAACGGGTTCAAGCTGGAGCAGAGGATGTGCCACATGAACACAAGGAAAACCTTTTTCACAGTGAGGGTGGCAAAACACTGGAGCAGGATGCCCAGAGGGGTTGTGGAGTCTCCTGCAATGGAGACACTCAACACCTGCCTGGATGCATTCCAGTGTGACCTGCCCTAAGGTGATCCTGCCCTGGCAGGGCGTTTGGACTGGATGATCTTTGGAGATCCCTTCCAACCCTTACGTGATTCTGTGAAAGAGACTAAACATGTGGGTGCACATGGACTGGAGGACCCAATTTTTTTGCTTTAACAGAGGATGATAATTTGAGTTCTGCCAGGAAAAAGAAGTATTCATTCAGAGGTATTGCAGATTGGGATGACAGGAGGTGGAAGCAGCAGAACTTGTGCAGTAGATGTCTGAATTTGGCAGCAGTTTCAAATGCAGTCTAAAATAAAGTTAGTTGAGCACAGGCAGAATTAATGTTGAGCCTGTACACGCTGTTCAGTGTGAGCACAAAATGGGAAATTTCCATCTGAAATGTTTCAGAAAGCTTGGGCAAGGGTAATGCTGGAGAGTGTGGGGTTATGGTTTGAAGAAATTCAGGTGGTTGTTGGAGTATGACACCTATGTGGTTGCTATGGGTTTCACCTACGCTTTTGATTCAGCTCGTGGCACTGGTTAAGCAAACACCTGAAGAGCTGGTGTGTCAAAAGTGGTGGTGTGGATGCAATATGCAATCATGACTGCAATTTCCAGAGTAAATACACAGAATGGGAAAATCAAATTATGGAGGGCATCAAGTAGCTTTCATTTGGAAATCTCTTACTGGGGAGGAAAAAAGGAATAATAATAATAAAAATAAATCTTAATTATTGAACACTTAGCTGAAGCAAGAGTGGAAACATGTCATTTAAACTAATCATGTAACCAAACCCCATTACCCTGATAATCTTACCTTATTTAAAACTACTGAAGTCTTGCTGGGCAGCAGTGCAGAGCAAGGGATGCACTCATGATAGATTTGGGAACATGGAATATTAATGTATTTTTCCTTTTCTTTTAGGTAAGTAACTGAAGGGGACATGAAGAATTGAGATTTAAATGGCCAGCATGTTGCAAAAGGTATTTCTCTTTACACTGCAGAGGAATGCACAAATAATTCCAGTATATATTTCATGAATGTTTGCCTCATTTAAAAATAATAATAATAGCTGATTAAACTTCTGTTTGCTGAATGATTGAAAGAAGGAAATAGCATCAAGCTTGTGCTTTGTGTTCATGCTGTCCTTATGTGACATCAGCATCTGGCGGGAAACTGGATACTGTTCTCTAAACTTTTGATCTGTGTAACCCATGCCAGTCGACCAAACAGCAGCCTGTGGTAGTGCTGGTCCCCCTCTGGTTTGCAGTGACACTACTGAGCATGCTGGCAGCTCTTGCTGGTGCTTCACTTGCAGGCCATGGCTTGTTTCAAGGTAACACCTGCAGCACCATTCAGTAGTGGGAAGTAGCTGTGGGCAAGGAGTTGTGTTGAAGTCTATACAGGATTTTAATCCTTCTTCACTTTCAAGTGACACCTAGACTGGGAGAAGGGCCTCACTGTGTCACTGCAGAGAAAGGAACCTGCTTTGCAGTAATTGGCTAAAATGACCCTATTTGCTATAAAAGTGGTAGGAATAATATGATGAATGGAATATGTGTGCCATGTTTGAAGGGTTTTTCTTCCACAGAGACTTTGCCTGATGTCAGATGAAGTATTGTTAATTTTGCTGTTGGTCATTAGAAGATCATAAAGTTGATAAATGTCATGTCTGATTCTGAGGGAATATATCACTAAATAACTGAGAGAGCTAAACTATTGTCTGGTTTCTAAGCAGCCCCTTCCTTGCCAGCCAGATGGTCTGGGAGGCATGCAAGGGCTTACCATGCACTGGGAAGTGCTGTCTGTAAATATGCTGCTAACAAAATTCTTCATCTTCTGCTGGCAACACCCACATATCACCTTCAAAGCACACTCTGCAGTACTGTTTGCAATGGTTGCCCTACCAATTGTTTCTTTAAATCACTGAAAATCCATTATGATTTTGTGGACCATTTGTTGTCAAATGCAACAGGCTGTGAGATCCATCAAAGGAGTGTAGGTGGAGAGCAGTGGTTACATCCAATGATTCCACATAATACCTCTTGGAGAGATTGTAGTGCAAAGTTACTTGGAAGATTCTTCAGAAAGGCTGGCTAAAGAAAAAGAGCTCTGTCTTATAAAAACATCAGTGTTTCCTAATTATCTGTTAGAATTAAAGTTATGCTTCTGAATATTTTTAACAGCTGAAAAAAATCTGACTGGCTTTGCCTTTTAGAGACTTTGCATTATTGGCTCATGTAACATCTTTTTCTGCTGTTCTTCCTGATGCTCCTTTCTGCCCCTTGGGATTTTACTGACTTTGAAATGTGGAGAGATAAAGCCTCACCTGAAGCTGATTTGCTGAATTGGAATTTGGGAATATTTCAGCTTAATATATCCAACTACAGCTTTGGTTGCACTTGATTACTCTGACTTGCATTTTAAGCATGAACTATGCTGATAGATGGGATATAAATGTGTTGCAGCTAACCAAGAAAACAGATCAACTTTTTTCTCTCCTGAAGCTTCCTGTGGGTTCACTAATTGTGAAGGAGACACCAGGGTGTGTGGATGAGACACCATTGCTTAAAACTGGTTTTAGGCTTTGAAAGAGCTCAGGTTCCTTCTTCAGAGTTGATCCTTTCAGTAGGTTGAAATGCATCCACCTATTTAAGGGAGGGGTTCTCCTTCAGTCCATGGGATGAGTTTAAGATTCATTGTATAGCTGAGACACAACTGCGTGGAAAATAGAGTACAATTTTTGCATCACTGGGTCTTTTCTTAAGTAGTTATTTGGACCTGATAAAATCTGTCTGAAAATCAGCATTAATGACTTGTGCACTAGTTTTGAATACCAAGTAAACATAACAGATCTGATGCAATGCTTACTAAACAGCTCATGTACTTGATAAGTGTAAAATTCATGAAAGTTTGTACCATACAGATTTATGTCTCACTAATGATGTGCTGTGAGGAAACAGATATAATGATGTGAAAGCTGAAATTAGAGTGATTTGTTTCAGGCAATTTAGTTTATTACATCTGACATGTTATCAGGTCACTGAAACATGGTTAGAAGCTTCCCCTTGGAAACATGTCGTGTCCTGTCTGTCTTGATGATCATCTACAGTGATTGTCATCCCTTTGCTGTGACTCTGTGCTTGCTATCAGAAGCTAGCAGAGACTAGCTGCTGAGGAACACAAAAATTCTTTAATTTCTATGTGAATAAGAATCCAGTTTTCAGAGGTTACCTCAGTAAACCAGACGTCGTTCTGTGGGCTGCATCATCACCATCTCAAACCACTTGCCATATTGGTTCTTGAAGGAGAGATGCACTTTTTTCCTTTTTTCTCCCCACTTTTGTCTGTTACATTGTGTTTGTGTTTGTTGAGCCACACACACAGGTCTGAGCTTTCCCTAAAGAACTTTATAGATCATTTAGATAAATGCAAACAACATGCTAAGGTCAGGGATTCTCAAGAGTAGGCCAAAGTCCTCAGGGAATTCAGTCTCACTCTCCTCTGGTCATTTTGCCTTGCCTGTGTGATTTGTGGCATTTTTATTTAGACAAATTCATTGTCCTGGTAGTGGAAAGAAATGGAAGTGGAGGATAAGTGTGCTTGTATTCATTTTTTTTTTTTTTTACGGTGAGCAAAGGAAGTTTTAGAGCTACCAGAAGGATCTTGTGTGTCTGCACTTCTTTGTGTGTGTTAAAAGCTAACTTGCATCTCCTGAGGTCTGTGAAATGCTGCTGTGTGCAAACACAAGACAGGATGTCCCTGCCTAGAGCAGGGAGGTTTGACAAGGTCATCTCTGAAAGTCCCTTCCAACCTAGACCATCCTGTGTAAACTTAACATTTTAGCTGCACTCCTCCTTTCCTTCCATTTGCATTGCTGTAGGTTAATATTTATTTTTGTGCTCTGATTAAAACTGGTACAAAATGCTTATCTTTAAATCCTGCCTAGATATACAGTGATTTTTAAGTCATGTTCCAATTTTCTAAGGACCAGACATCTACATCTGAAAAATCCAGAGCAGCATTTCACATTGAACAGCACTTTTGTTGGCAGCTTCAGGGGACATGGAAGTTTAAATGGGGATAATGAATAAATTGCCCTTTGACTTCAGACTGTTCCTTCCAAACAAGAATGAAATGGTGTATGGTGAGTCTGCACTTTTTTTTTTTTTTTTCCCTCTTGTATTCCTTTGTAGGTATGTAGGGGTTCATTTTCTTCATGATTAATTTAATCTACCATGATCCATGTTGCAAAATGCTAAGAAAAGCATTTTTATCATAGCCAAAATGTGATGGAGAAGTCAGAGTTGTTTTCTTTTTGATCTTCAAAATGGGAGAAAATGGGCCATGAAATGGGAGAAATTCCAAAGTCTCTATGAAGACTTAAAAGTGTTTCACTCTCTCTATTGATTTTCACATGCAGTGCTTTCAGATGCTGGGGCAATTAGCAGCTAAGCTAAACACTGCCAAAGAGGCTGCTTCCGAAATTGAAGCTAATGGGCTGTAAAGGCATACAGGATAATTCAAGTGGCCAGCACCAGCTTTGAACCTAGACTGCCACCAGAAGTGGGAGGCTGGATATGTTGGCTGATGGCTGAACGATGTGCTGTGAATGAGTATTTGCTGGTTTAAGATGTTGTGTAGCCATGCTTGAAAGCAGCTTTCAGTTCAGGAGCTGGGAAGGAAATGAGTGTGGAAAGCATCTCTTGCCTGAGGCAGTCAGTATTTAAGAAGCAGATTGTATATGGCCCTTCTGTGTCTTTTCTACAGCTTCTAGGAGGCAATGCTACATCTTCTGCCCAGAATATTAACTGTTGGCTGGGAGTGAAAGCAAATTACCTGAAACTTAAGTGCAGAATATCCTTGCCTCTGCTTTTCTCCATCCATGTTACTGTTTCTGGCACAGGTAGAGGTTGAATATGGGGCCAAGGTATATGACTTTGTCAGGGCTTCAAACACTGCCAGACATTAGGAGGTGTCCAAGTCACCATGTTAAGGTTGTGCCTACCTTTAAGTGCGTTGGTCTACAGCAGAAATGTCACTCTTCAGTCTTCAAGTGTCACTTAAAATTGCACATTTAATCTCCTGTCAATCAGAGTGCTTCATGCATGTTCTCTTCTCTCTGAAGATCATTGTTTGGTTGGCTGTATTTCAGGAGTCAACGCAAAATCAGTTGGAAGTGAGGCTTGTGTTTGTGTTGGATAGAAGTGTTAATGGTAGAAGGGTTTCCACTGACACGTCTGATGGTGAACCTGGTCGGTCCCATCACTTCCAGTGGTGGTGGATAGGGTAGGCTTTTTCCTTCATAAACTATCAGTGGCATGTAGTTAATATCTCTGGTTTTATAAACCATTGGCTTCCCTAGACCACTTTATAATGGCATGAAATAATCATTAAAAATTGTAATCCCCCCCCAACTTTTCATCTGTAAAAAGCAGACAAGCTGAGGTTACAAAATATTGTCCCCAGTGTTTACCTTGGGTTAGGAATGCAAAGCTTTTAATAACCTATTATGTGAGCAACCTGTTTACTCCCTCACAAACCCCATTCTCCAGATTTACTCAGGTAGGAGGAAGGAGGGAAAGTGCTGCCTTAGATTGCATATATTTCAAAGTGGCTACAAACCTATATGTTTGCAACCACCCCTGGTTGTAATATGGTCCAGAAGCTGCATCACTGCAGAATGAGGAATGCAAAGGTAGAGGCACCAATTTTTATTTCCTTTGTGCACTCAGGTTTTAGCCAAGGAAGCTGCTGAAAGCTGCGCTGCCTCACTGTCTGCTCTTATTTTGCTAAGAATGTAATGTCACAGCAATTTGTCTCATTAATTTGTAGCCAGGAGAACAAATGATGATCTGCTGCAACAGTAATTATATTAACTAAGAAAGCCATAAAAATGCTAGGGAGGAAGCTGTGTATTCAAAATCACAAAGCTCTGCAATTAGTATTTTCCCCAAACATTTTTACTTAGAAAACCCCAACTAACACCACAAACTAAGAAGTGTGTGTATATGTGTGTGTGTGTATACACACAGGTGAGTGGGTATGGAGTGTGTAAGTGTGTGTTAAGTAAAACAAAGCCCAGATTCGTGATGTGAGGTTAATGAATCTCTATCAATTTTCAAAAGGGGGTCAGCTGATGCAGTTGAGTTAAAGACTCAAAGCACTTGGATAAATCCTGGACAGTGGTAGGCAATAGATGTTTTCTGTTACATTGTGGCTCTTTAGCTTTTAGCCATGAACAGCCATTTTTTATCTGGCTACTGGGTACTTGCTAAAGAGTCTGTTTATTGTTTGTTATAGAAGAGATTTTTAAGTGAATGCAAATAGTAGAACTAAAAATCCTAGTGCTTTTTGAGGGATGCAAACATAGGTCAGTGGTTATGGATCTGCTGAGAACCTGCAGCTGCACCCTCTAGAAAGAGAAACCACTGGTGGGTGATGGTGAGGTTACGGTCAGTGGGAGAAGTTGCTGGCGTCCACATTTAGTAATGATTCAAGGAAAGCAGTTAATGGCTTTTGGATGGAGCCATCAGTCATCCAAAACTGTAAAAGGAGTAGCAGCTGAAAAATTTTGCTTTGTGTTAAGAACTGGAAAAATACTGAAACAGAAATCTGATGTAGGATCTTCTATAAATAATGTTCAGGGTTGGACACCTGTCCCAAACAGAGCAACAGAAACTGCCTAAGGAAGGGCAGTACTGTGCAGGAGAGCACAGATGGTGTTTTCATAAGAGGAGGAAGAACTGATCCTCCCATTTAGGAAAAGGTTGATGTGAGAGTCTGGGACAGTCTTATTTATGTCTCCCTGTTAGAGAGTTAACTGGAAGCTATTTGCTGCCTATCTTCTCATGACTCTACGAGAGGAGTTTGGCTGGCTGACGTTTACAACTTCTAATGCGACCGCTCTAATTTGTCCTCATTCCTTTTTCTGTTTTGTTAACTCATGTTGCAACTGTAAATATACAGTTAATTGCTGAACTGTTCCTTGCCTTATTCTTCAGACAGTCTGAAAGCATGCAATGACATAAACTTTCTCTGGGCATTGGGATCCTAACCATGGCTGTCATCCATAAAAGCTGCATTTGAAGATCAGACCGGAGGGTCTGTGTTTCTCAGCATTTTCTCCTTGATGATAGCCACAGCCTGGTTCTTGGGGAAGAGCAAGAACAGAGCAAGAATATCTGATACTTCCCCTGAATAATATCCCAGCCTCCAGCTGTTTTCAGCTTAGGGGATTTCCGGAGCTGGATATTGTCTTTGTGTATTTAATAACCTTCTTTCACAAACTTGTCCCTCCTTGAGCTGAGGTAAACCCTTTCCATCTTGCTAAATGAAGGGAAATTCCTGCCACCTCCACTCTTCCTGATGCTGGGGTGGGACACATGAAGCCTGCTGTCCAAGAATATAGGATATGTTCTTAAATTCAGAGAGAGGAGCTACAAGGTTTAAAAAGGAGAATAGTGATGCTAAAGGATATGGGTAGTTATTGCTGGAGTGGCAGTATTGTGCTGAATACAGGCATATGATCAAGAACAAATCCAAAACAATAACAGAAGACTACCACCTACCAAAGACAGAAATCCTTAATCAAATGACTAGGCATTTGAGTATTTGCAGTAGCTGTTTGTCTTCTCAGTGCTGTTGCTCTCCTAAATATGGCTTTATTTATGAAATATTAGCTTTCAAAGGGAAGCCATCAGGAAATGAATAACTTTGTAGTCACAGCTGGGTTTAAAATGTGAAGATGAAATAGCAAGCTCTCACTGAGGCTCACATCCATTTTTTGTGCTGAACGATGCAGGAGCTCTGTGAAAAAGCCTCTATTGATTCTGAAGGACAAGAAATTAATGTACTCTGTTTCATTGTTTTTGGCATTACATGCTCCTCCTGTCTTCCACTTCAAACACTGACAAATTTTTTGTTAGTTTCCTGATTTGAAAATAACTTTGTTCAAGTGAAGGAACTTAGAAAATGGATCAAAGATGACGGACAGAGCCTCATCCCATGGAGCCAACCCTGGCAAGACAGGTCTCCTCAGCAGGGCAGCACAGCTTTATTCCATCCAGGAGTGCTGGGACACTTCCACCTGGTCTGTGAGCCTGTGGCACTGGGGGGATGAGATAGGAACTGTGCCCCAGTTTGGGCTGTTGGGAGTATTTGGTTGCCTAAGTGTATAGGTAACTCATTCTTCTTGCTTTGTGCCCTGTCCTGGCCTTCACATTTCCCCTCTGTGTTCTTCCCTCCTTCTTCAAACCCCACATGCAGGGTGGTCTGTCCTTTTCCTTGACTGCAGGAGTATTCAGAGAGACCATATCCCTTCTGCTCTCCCCTGCCAGAGCCCAGTGCCCTGAAAAGCATTTGCCAGCTATGTGCCCTGCTTGACAGGGGCCATGTGGAGTGCCATCCCAAGCACAATTCAATAGTCAGGAGCTGAAGGGGCCAGATGATGCTGAATGCAAACTGAGTCTTGCAGAAAACTTTTAATCACCTTTAAAGTTCTGTTTAAAGAAGTTGCAAAGTTCTCATGGAAAACCAGTGATAAAAATCACTATACACAGGACACACACTGTAACATTAAATGTAAGCTGTGTTCTTAGAGGCTTGTGGCTTGTTCAGTTTTGGATGAATTTTCATGGGGATGACAGCAAGCATATCCATGATGTGGCAGCCATGTGCTCCAAAGCCTGAGGTTTTCAGCAAAACAGTGGTAATAATATTCTTAACCTAATCTGCTCTGCACACAATTTCTTTTCTATATGGCTAAACTGTCAGCCTGAGATAGGCTCCAAGCACAAACCAGTTGGAGTTTGGTGTAATAACAAGTAACTTGCCCTTATACTGTAAAATGATTGATGATTGCTAAGTTTTATTTGAGTGTGACAGTCTTTTCATGGCATGTTAAGTAGATTTTAACTTGCTGAAGAGAGAATTAAGAAAAATAAGGTTTAGGAGTTACTAATTCTTATTCTTTTTGAAAGGAAATGTCTTTCTCATTCTTTCTCATTTTCTTGGACTAATTTGTGCTGTTTAATCTACTTTAGAGTTGCCACCTACCAAAGAACAAAATGTCTCTTACCCATCATTTCCCTTAGACTGGACTTCCATATGAAGGCAATTATAGCACCTAACAACTGCAGTTAATGTCCAGACTGCATCCAAGCCCATGTTACAAGGGGAAGCAAAGTTATTTATATGGAACTGATAAAGGGCAGTGCTCTGGAATGAAGGTTAAATGGGAATGATCATCTCCTGCCAGCCTGCTGGAGAGCTGGGCTGGGTAATGTTGTCACCAAGCCAGACAACATGCCAGGGCAAGAAATAGCTCCAGAACAATTTTCTTTATCTGGTAACCAGTCAGGCAGCTGAAGCTGTGGTGGTAGTGAAGCAAAGTTATTTAAAACCACTGATAATTAAGAGATTAGTAAGTGTTGGTTGCTGTGCTGTGTAGCTTACCCTTTAATGATTTTTTTTTTTTTAAAAGAATATCCAATATTTGGTGAATAGTTTGTTTCCTGGTTTATAATTTTAGGTGCTTCATCTTGCTCAGTAATAATTTACTAATATTTATGCAAAGCAGACTGTTTTGTTCTGTGTCTGTTAATAATGTCATTATTTGCTGGTGAGGAGATCATCGCCCCATGGTTATTTTTTTAACTTCAGTGGAAGAAGCTATTTGGAAGAGGTTTTTAGCTGTATGATGAGAATGTGGTCTTGAACTTGGTTATTGATACGAACACTATCATGTGAATAACTTATGATAAATTCCTGGTGGATACAAACTTGTTTTTTTTTTTTTTCCCCCCTGAGGCTGTCCTCAGAGTGCCTCCCTGGATGGACATGCATTTGTGGATGTCTGTTCTTGGGTTAGTGTTTGAGCAAGCTGCAATTGTAGCTCCTAAAAGATAGTTCTTCAATATTTTAGCAGAGCCTGTGCACTTGTGAATACCTGTTACAGCTTTTATCTGTGTTTACTTGCTTGTTCTGCATGGCTTATTGTGGCATTTGACCCTGCATCAATATTAAAAGGCTGTTTTAAAGATTGTGTTCAGCTAAACACCAATGTGCTTACATATTCAGTCATTTGAAATCTTAACTAAGGGGTTTGTTCTCTTTGCCACTTCAGTAACTCCCTAATGTTGTATTTGATCTAGAGGGCTGTGTTTAATATTTTGACTATTTCAATTGGATTAGTTTTCTTGGGCTTTAAAAATCTGATCATTTGCAGCGACATAAATTGTGTCTAGCACAGGTATGACCCTGGCATCCTTCCTGTGGTGGGTGAGCAGTGAGCACAGCCTGGGGATGTATTTATAGCTTGGTATTCACCCAGATCTCCACCTGGCAGTGCTGCTGTGCTGATGCAGACCATTAGAGCTGTTGCCAGAAACGTTTCCTTAGCACCCTGTAGTAACTGTACAGGCAGGAGGAAAGACACTGCTGCTGCCTGCTGAGGGAAGACACGGCTGACACTTCTATCATGTCCAGCCTCAGGTGGCAGATGGCAAGGATGGAGACCTGACAGTCCCCAGCTGTGGTCCCTGCTGAGTAAGCCAGGGAGAATTTCACTCACACTTTGCTTCTCAGTTCCCCTCTGCTGTTGACGTAGGAGGTTCAGCCACTGCCCCTTTTTATTCAGGCTGCTTTCATATCCCCTCCTCATCCCTGGAGATACTCACTGGTTGGTATGTGGTAACTGTGGTGGGTGTGCATTTCAGAACAGATGTATCTGTGGTACGCTGTGCTTGGGTTTCAGCTCCTGATGCTTAGACCTGTGCAACTGGTCCCATGAGGTTTTAATTCTGTGTGGTTTCTTGGGAAGGGCTTGGGACACTTAAGACCCCAGCGGGCTAGAGCTGGTGCTGAGCCACGACAGCGTGCAGGCAGGTATTGCTGCCAGCGGGCAGCGTTCTGTTCAACTGCCATGGTTAGCACAGAACCACAGAACGGTGGGGGCTGGGAGGGACCTCTGAAGATCATCTAGTCCAACCCTCCTGCTAAAGCAGGGTCACCTTGAGTAGATCACCCAGCAACACATCCAGGTGGGCTTGGAATACCTTCAGAGACTCCACAGCCTCTCTAGGTAGTCTGTTCCAGGGCTCTGCTACCCTCAAAGTGAATTATGTTTTCCTTGTGTTTATGTGGAACCTCCGGTGTTCCAGTTTGTGTCCACTGCCCCTTGTCCTGTCACTGGACACTCCTGAGAAGAACCTTCAGATGCTGGGAAGCTTCATTTCGAAGGGTTTGAAAGCAGCAAACACATGCAGAGCTTCAAACTAGGAACTTCACGTGTTTTGAACCTTTCAGTGTTTAGAGAGGCGTAGCTTTGCCCGCACTATAACATCTTGCATCTTGGAAGGGCTGCGCATCAGATACCAATAGAAGCGATTTATTCCCCGCTCCGTTGTTTTAGTTTGCGTCAAAATCTGGGGGGGGGGGGGATCAGCTGCCCTCACAGTGTTTCGCTTTTCAGGCAGTGCTCTGCTTGCTGCGTGTCCCTTTGGCCGAAAGAGGGAGGCCTTGCCTGCCTTCCCTCCTTCCCTTCCCCCGGGTAGGGCTCGCCTCTCGGCCGCTCCGCGGGCGCCGGGCAGGGTCGGTCCTTCGGTCCCTCTCTCGTCCGGCCGACTCCGCTGCGCCTCGCCAAGGGGCCGCCCACCCAGGAGGCGACGTCAGGCCTTTCCAAAGAATAACTAATAATAATGTTGATTATTGCTCGTTTCAGCGTTTGCTTAAAGGCTGCAGATCAGGACAGGTTTCTAATGAGAAGAGGCATTTAAGATCATCCTTACGCACTTGAGGAGACTCTCTATGAAGCACCAAGAAATGACAGTTTTGGGTACTGATGGGCTGATGTTTATAAGCTTGACAACAAGCTGCAGATGAGCTGGATTTCGGTGTGGTTACCAGGTTAACGGTTAAGCACTAATCCAAACCATGGAAAGAGTAAAATGAAGTTTTTCCATACACTTTCATCAAGAGATGGCTCTTTAGAAACCAAGAAAAATCTTATTCCATAAAATGTAATAACACTTTTCAAGTCTAGCTTTAAGATAGGTGCTTGAAATTTAGCTTTTCAGCTAGAGGTTCAGAGGCTTATCATTCTTCTGTTGACAAGTTGCACAAAACCCTGTTTTCGGTTTTCCCCTGTAGATGCAGGGAACCACGTAGGCAGCACACTGAAGTGGTTAGGAAAATCTTGTCCTTTAGCCAGCTCCCCAGCAATAAAGGTACCCTTGTTAGATTTACTTTTACCCGAGAGTGCTGTAAGAAATCAGTGTTGTGTATGAGCCATGCATGTGTGAGTTTTGGGCCGAATAAAACGTCTACAGGTTTTGAGCTGCTGCTCTATTGCCACCTTCTGCTCACCCCTCTTTCCACCGCACGTTTGCAATGTGCTAGGGAACTTGCCTTAGAGCTGGCATTTGGTTGTACAGCCTTTTAAAGAAGCAGTGCCAAAAGGAAATGTCAGTTCCTCTTCTGAATGCAAAGCCCTATTTAAATAAGACAAGGAAAATGTCTTCCCCTGGAAAATGAAGGATAATTTTCTTCACTTTGAAAAGGAAGATGTAAGCCATTTCTCTGGCACGGAGCAGCTCAGTCTGATTTCGATTAGCTTAAAAGCTCATGAATCACAAACTGAACCAGATGATATTTGTGTACTGCATTGTGAACCACAGAGTTTATGAAGCTAATTGAAACTGTTGAATGTTTAAATAGGAGGAATTGTAGAAAAAGTATTGACTTCTTAAAGTGTATCGATTTATTCCAAAGGTTGCAACTTGGTGGTCTCTGGAATGCATGGCTCTGAATGTTTATCCTGTCAGCATTTATCACATATTATATGGCCCAAACACTGACTTTAGCTCCTTCTGCTCCATTAGGAACTCCGTTGCTCAAGCAGAGAAAAATAGCAGGTACTGATATTTCTTGTACCTTGGGATACTACCAGTTAACATGTCCTTTTAAAAATGCTGGAAATAATATGATTTAAACTATAAATGAAAGGCATATTTATCTTCTAGTAAAATTTGCAATAGAGAAGGAACTGAGGAAACTTAATGGTGTTTCTAACGGACACTTCTAGCTGGGAGAATTAGATCCTTGAAACTTGACAGATTGAGGAAGCAGGTGTACCTTTATATACCAGATTCTTCTTCTTCCCCTCTTGGCATTGCTTTCCTAGTAGCTACACCAGTAGTAAATTCCCATGTCTGAACCTGCTCAACACCTGCAGCTGAGAAAGGATAAAGAATGTGAAGTCAGAGAGGAGAAATAAATTTTGCCAGCTAACAATAAGTGGACTATGGAGGTCAGCAGGTTCCCAACTGCATCATATTTTACTCATATTTATGAATACAGCAAAATTATCTCTTTAAACTTAGAGAGGCAAATGGGACATGCCTTGATATAGCATAATGACCTTGATGTTAGAGGCTAGACAAGAGATTTGCCTTGTCTGTTACACTGTGGTAAAAATGGCTTTGGCTGTTGAAGCCAGCTGGCTTCTGAGCTCAGGCACCTGAGCAACTTTTGCTGCTTTATTTTCATTTGTGGTTCACTAGGCAACAATCTTGTAAGTGTCAGGTCTTTACTGGTAAATTTTGTTTTGAAAAACATTTCTCATCGCTTAAGAATATTGTGAATTAGATTGAAGTGGTCACAAAATGTAAAATAACAAGGGAATCACAAAGAGATATTTCAGTTTCTGTCAGAATCTGGATTTTAGTCACATTAAGTTTGGAGGCGTTTACTGTTTTTGTTATTTAAAAATCAGCTCTCACTTGCAGATACTTTTCAGGACGTTGTTTCAGTGTAATGAAATCTTGACATTTAGTCAAGCTTTGACATTTGCTGTTAGACCAGATTAAATCTTCCTTCGTGAAGGTGCATTTCAATAGACCAGAAAATGGCAATCAGAGGTCACCTTTACTTGTTGCCTAAAAGGCAGACCTTGCATCACAAAATGATATCAAGATTGAAGTTGGTCTCTCTTTGGAGCTGCAGGATATGCCAAATGTTTTCATGGTCTGAAACTCCAAAACAGCCTTTTATTTTTTTGTTTTTGGTCTAAAACCAAGTTCTAACTGAGTCAATTCAATGAAGCAGAAGCAGTAATTTAATTACCACATGACTCAGTGTTCCCATCAAAGCTATGGAGAAAGTTCTTCAATATAGACCATATTCCATGTCATTTGTGTCCAGGTTAGCTCAACCTCTACTGTGTGTACAGAGGCAGCATATTAATACAATTTCAACCACAACAGCACACTCTGTTCATCTATATAGTTTCCTGGATTTATCTTGCATGTAGCTAGCTTCTGTCTGGGTGTGAAGAAACTCAAGTATGTTATCTCTTGAAGCATATGAAACAGCAGAGCAATGTCTGGTTCCCTTCAGTGCATCAAACCCAAGAGTTTTCCTAATCATTATCCACTTGACTCATTGTGGTGATTTCTGTGGGCATGTTGTCTTCAACTGCGTGCCTGTAAGCACAGTGTTCATGTCAAATTGTGTCATCAAAGTTGTCAGAAAATTGGACAAGACCTCCTGCTTTTGATTGTCTGCTTGGGCATTTCTGTAGGATATTTCCAAGTGAGCCTGGAAAACTCCCTTACCATCACCTAGGCAGAAAAAGGAGGATTTCAAGTTACAGAATCTTTTAGCACCATAGAAAAAACCCAGACATCTATATTAAAATGAATTTCCACAGACTGTTTCTGGATTATATTTTTGGTTAGGAAGCAGAGAAGATAGAAGAAGCATTGCTGAGCTTTCGGTGCTGTCTCTCTCAGAGAACCTGAGTGTGAGCTGATTTATAAACATTTTGCATTTAACTTCTCTGTCTTGGTGTATAGGACTTCCTTTTATATTGTATTTGCTCTAGAGATAAGGGTAAACAGGTTCTGCTGCCTCACCCCCATAGGGAACAGAGGGAGTTAAGTGCATCTGATGAGGATGTTTTCATTCCCTGTCTATCACGGAGAGGCTGGATCACAGATGCATTTTTGTGCATAGAAAATCAAGAGGTCGGAGGAGGGCATGCTCTGTTTTTGCCAAAGAAGTGCTTGTGATCTGCAAAATGAGATGGTTCTCTGCTCTTAGGGTGAACTCTGGTGAGGAGCTGTGCTGTGTAGAAGTAGCTGGCTGTTTAATGTCCTGGTAGCAACACTTTGTATCAGTTGCTTGAGTTTTTGAAGAAGGCAGAGCTAAAATAGAGTGAAATTTCACCATTTGCTCAGGTTTTATTTTAGTAAGTACTGAGATAATGTTTTCCTTCGGTGGAAATTCTGGAGTACATTCTTGCTGCTGATAAGAGGTGATGCAAGAAATGTTTAAAGGGCTCCTTGTGTCTGATACAGGGAGCTCTGCCAGCAGATGGGTTTGAAGTGCTGCTTTTTTCCTCTCATCTGTGCACTGGGGTGCTCCTCAAGTTGTTGCCAGGTCAGAAGATAAATGGCCATTAATGCTTCAGCTCCATCCTTCAATCTCCCTGTGTGGTTAACTCTTCACAGGTGCATGGAGGAACAGTCTTGCTTCAGTGCAGCCTGTTGGCAAAGGGAACTGTGACATGTGAATAGCTGCCTTAGAGATACCTGTGACTTAGGATCATGGAACTAGGAAAAAATGGAGAAAGGAAGGAAAAAGGGTGGGAGTGGAATGGGAGGAGCAAGGGCAAGGTAGGAGGAAAAGCAAAAAAGAATTGGAGGAAGAGAGCAAGATGTCAGTCTAGGGTTTTCTATCTGAAATATAGTGAAAAATTGACCAAGGTTTGTCCTGCTACCAATGCATCACATGAAGGGTATTGAAGAGGAAGTGGGCATAGGTCCTTGAGCTAACTGCATACCTTATCCTGACATGGGAACCATGTCTAATTCATACTCTGGAACTATTGGAGGTCTGTCTGCATTGATTAGGATATTTTTTAAAGTTTTATCATTGTAATAAAATTTTCCTTCTTGAGAGTGGGCCAGTGCATCCCAGTAAATCCCATGTTTTCAGCACAACAGTAAGTGGTGCCTTCCAATCTAATATGCACCTTTGAGAGGTGTGCAGTAGGGATAACGAATGAAACAAGGCCAATGGGAAAGTGAGCACAGCAAACACAGCTGCCATCAGCTATTAGAGGGCAAACCTATTCCCTTATGTTTTAGAAGAAGCACTCCTCTTTTCCTCCTGTGAGGGGAGGAGTTGTTGTGATGTCCCAGTGGTTGTTCCACACCCGTGCCTGTAAACATGGTATATTTTCCAGAGATCCAGGTAGAGCAGGTCTTGCATCTGTTTGATGTGAGTCCATGTTTCGTGTTGTAGACATCTAGTGTCTCTTCAGCCAGCTGGGTGGGATTTTCCAGTAGAGCTTTTGGAGCCCTCGATACTTTCCCAGTTGTGCTGCAGCTGTCGAAAGCAGAGGTAATGAGTCTGCAGCTAACTGAGGATCTGCTGACAGCCCAGGAAGAAAGGAGCTGCATAATGTCATTATCCTTTCTACTTGGAGAGAGCAAATGCTTTATAACCTTCTCTCTTCATTGATACTAATGCCCCTGGAATCCCTTTGTTAGATTAAACCCCAGCCAGTGGAGGATGCCCCTTTGAAGCTCTGGTAGCTCGCTTCTGAGTCTGGCATAGAGCTGTACATCATTTCAGGGGTCATAATCCCAATGCGTGTCTGCTTTTCAATTTACATTCAGTTCTAGTCTTTAACTGAAAAGGAAACATTTTACCCCTAATCATATGACTGATGCTATTTCTTATCCTGTCCAAACCAAACACAGCTCTTTAATAGCAGTCTCAGCTTTTCTGAATTAAAAAAAATGCTGAACTTCTTATTCCAGAAAATTAATTTTTAATGATTTTGGAATTGTTTCTTACATTACAACTTCAGTTGTGTAAGCCAAGAACATTGTTTTCTGGGAAGCTGCTGGCTCTCTGCAACGTCACTCAGATTATCACAAGAATAGTGCAAACAATATGGAGTCAGACCCCACTTCAGTGAGGTTAGCAGCAACATTCCTATGAATTTTGACAGTTTGTATGGGTTGTGGGGGTTGTTTTTTGTCCTTTTGTGTTTGCTTGGAATTTTAAAACACCTTTTTCCACTGCATCTTTGTGTAATATAACCAGTTCTACAAGTGTCAATATGATATAGAATCATAAATTGGTTCAGGTTGGAAGGGATATTAAAGACCATCTACTCCAACCTCCCTGCCATGGGCAGGGATGCCTCTCAACTAGTCTTGGCTGCTCAAGGCCTCATCCAGCTTGGCTGTGAACATCTCCAGCAAGGAGGCATCCACAGCCTCCCTGTGCAGCCTATTCCAGGGTCTCATCACCCTCATATACTAAGATCTACAAATACAAGTCAAACAATTTACATTTAATTGCTTGCCATGGTGAGCAGGAAGTGTGACATCACTGTACTCAAAGGGCTGTTCTTACTGCCAGGCAATTGCTAAGTTGAGTACAGTGTCATCCTAGTGAGGTGAACGTGGTAGCTGTTCCTAGAGGGATTGTTTAGTTGCAACCACCCTACCTTCTAACAGCCTATGTGCCTGAAGAGTGGGCTGGAAGAGGGCAGGGGTCTCCTAGCCAGCTTGGCACTGTGACCACTGGATTTGCTGGTGGAGCTCCTGCTGGCATTAAAAATGCAGGAGCAAATCCTTCCCCACACCCTGGTAAGGTGAGAGAGGAGCTTTTGTTGGACTCCATGGGCAGCTGTGGGGGACTGGTGTGAGCTGAGCCAGAGCAGTGTGACCTACCTTCTCTGGGCTGGACTTGGCTGGTGTAACCATGTGCTGTCCTCTGCTAAGGACGAATCCTCCAGGAGCTGGTGCAGCTCCCTGCCTCTGCAAGCAGTAACTAACACCCTGTGTGCCATGAGGAGCATGTAGGCAGTGGGGCCATCCAAGAACACGGAGTTTTTCCCTTGCTGTTGTGGTTATGAATAGGCAGTGTTGTTGGATTGAATGGAAACCTTTATGGATTTACTGAATTGGAGATACTGGAGGCTTACAGAAACACAGAGCATCTTATATATGTGAATTTATAATTAAAATTAAATTTTAATTAAATATATTAACAAACCACATCTTCATTATTTCTTTTTAGAGATTAAGTTATTAGTCTTTATGAATGTCTGAGTGAACCATTTGATCAGGAGCCGGCTTGCTTTGTTCTCTTTATTGAAGTAAATTTCCTCTAATAAAGATTTTTTTTTCCCCTTTCCTCCCCCACACCCCCTGCAGTGTCTCAAGTCCTTCTGGGTAAGGAAGGATCTGCTTATTAGGGTTATTCAAGGGCAACAAAGAATTAATTTTTCTTCATTTCTGGTTAGGAGCAGGAGATGGCTTAGTAATTTTTCAAGAGGAGCTCTGTGTGCATGTAAACCCTGACCTTTAATGATGCTGTCAGCCATTTGATAGAAGGATTAATCTACTCCTAATATTTTGCACTATTAAGGATCCTGATATGTTTTACAAATATTACCTTGGTTCTGTTTTGTGCTGCCTGCCAGCCAGTACCCCCAGTTAGCAGGTAAGAAAAGAAGGATGAGGAGATGTGTCTGTGTCAGATGAGAATATTAGGCAGAGATATAAGAGCTTTATCATGTAGAAATGGTTTCCTCACCACAGTAATGCCAGTCTTTTTCTCTCTTTCTCTTGGAATTTTTTTTCAAGATGCTGGAATTCATTGGTCCCATTCATGTTGTATCAGGCTGTATGTAGATCTCTGAAAATGATTTGAAGATATGACCATAGGAATGTTTTTGTTTGTTTGTTTGTTTGTTTTTCCCTTTAAATCATAGAATCACAGAATGGTTTGAGTTGGAAGGGGCCTGCAGACATCATCTAATCCAACCCTCCTGCAGTGAGCAGGGAAAATGAGGCAGTGGAAAATAATCAAAGGTATAGTACATCCCAAATACACGAGGATGTCTCAGTTGTGTTCAGTATGTGCCAGGAAGAAAAACAGATGCTTTTTTTTTCCCTGTGGCAGCTGAGCTGAAGTCAGTGCTGACGTTCTTGTTTACAGCATCTCATCCTAGAAACAGGCTATTCAGAAGATGTCTTGTTTTCTTCAAAGTCTACCATTTGAAATCTTAATTGTCATGTACTCCTAATTTTTTGGTCTTGAGATAATGCAATTTCATACTGACCTTGGGTGTTGGGGAGTCTGACCCTAAGATGCTAACAAAGTCATATACTGTAATTACTGGTTAGAAAATGGCATGTGAGGTAGTCACTGACCAGAATAATGTGTTGTATCACTTGTGTTAAAGACGAGGTGTTTTTTTGTGTGTGTTTTTTTTGTTGATTTTTTTTTTTGTTACCTTGGGGGAATTGGGTTTCTTTTTAGCTTTAGATTTGTGTTTTTCAGTCCCACTCAGTTTGAATGCAAGATGCCTGCTGTGGGAGGAGGTGATGGGAAGAGACAATGGCATCTGCCTTCGTTGCTAATTTTATCCTCTAGCTATCTCTCCTCTCAGGATGCACTGAGCAGAGAGAAAAGCTTGTAGACGAATAAGGAGCAGATCACTTCCCCCAAGTAAACTAATTACATGCCAGACAGAAGTGATTCTGCCAGAATGACTGATCTTCCTTCTAAATCATTCCAGAAGTATTTTTTGGTTTGTTTGGTTTTATTACCAGCTTCCAAAATGGAGTAGGTGTCTGGTAGGTAGTAGCAATGTTCATGTAGGCTATGACTGAATCAAATAAATACAACAGACCAGTGCCAGTGCCAAAGCCACTCTGAACACATCTTACAAGACACTGAAACTCTGTATTAGTAGACGTTCCATGCTTTTTGGTACTCATTCCACATGCAAAGTAATTCCTGAAGTAAATTTACATTTTTAGGGCAAGTGGATAAACCAGGGAGTTGGTGCTAGGACTCATTGAAGTCTCCTACCTCAGTTTCCAAGCACCCTGTGTAATTAGAGCTGAGGAAGACAATTTTCAGTAACAATTTGCTTGATGAATTGCCCTTCTTTCTTGATTGCAGATTGTCTGCAAACAGATTGCAACTCATTGCAAACTCATGTGCTGTTTATAATAATTTTGTGCGTAGTTGTTTTTTTTCCTTCCCTGAAAATTGCTGGTGGTAGTAAGACTGACTTTGTGGTCCTGAGAGAATGCTGAGAGCAAACTTTCCCCATAAAACATCCGTGATAATCCAATAGAAAATGTGGGAACACAGTTGGAGCAAAATCATACAGCAGTTGCTGGGATGTTTGCATATCATTTTTCTCATTATTTGCTCAGCTGTAACAGTGAGGGGAAATTGACACCATCTGATGACTCTTCAGTAGTCTGTGTAAAAAGAGGCTGAGGGCTCTGGGGAGTTCCTGACAGGCATATCCCCATCTCTTGGATCACCTCCCTGGCTTCTATTAATTGACAACCTGCTGGCTGCAGAGAGACCAAGCAGTGTGTGGCTCTGGGGTCTGAACAGTGTTTTGATGCAGGATTTGGCTCTTTTCAGGAGGAAAAGGGGAGTCACTGGGGAGATGCTGCTGGAGCAGCACAGGAGAGTTTATAATGCCACTTTTCCTACTGTGCCTGCTGTTATGTTCCTAAAAATCACAGAATTGTAGAATGTTCTGGTCTTCACAAATTATTGGTATGATAGCTTTTGCTCTTAGCCACTTCTCCACACTCACTGTAATTTTATTTTGCTTCCTAGCTATTTTCTAGCCCTAACCAAATCACTGTCTTTTCTGTTTGGTTTATTTGGCGGGGCTGGGGGAGGAAATACCTGTGATTAGGGTAAATGGAACAGCCACAGAGGTTTCTAGCTTGTAGGACAGCAGACAGGATTGCTACCAACTTCCTAGTTAGCTTGACTTGGCTGAGCCATTAAAGAAGGTACAGAACAGGTGATTCATTTTTTGTTGGATCTTCCTGCTAAAGTTGCCAACAAAGACTGTTTGTAGTCATATTTCTTACGGCTTGGAGTCTTCATAAAGGAATCACAAGCTTGTCACAGAGTAACGACTCTGTCTCTGCGTTGCTGAAGGAGCTTGGATCCAGCCATCCTTGTGTGGGTGATCCTCTAGCCAGTTACCAATTTATTGAGCCATTGTGCCTCTTACTGAAAAGTTGTATTCACATATGATATGTATTGAGTTGGTTCTGTCCAAAGGTACACTAGGAAACATTTCATTTTACTCACTTCATTCACAGTTTGGGTTGCCACAACAGACAATATCAAGTGTAGGCTGGAAAGAGGCCAAGAGGACCCATCTGCTAAAAGAGAGGTATTGTTCTAATTACAGTCTCAGAGGCAGTGCCTGGGGATAATGACATACCTTTCCTCCTATGAATATTTCCATGAACTTTGCCTGTCTCAGGAGATTCCCTCAGTGCTCAGCTAAATTGGGTCATTCGTGTGTATACAAAGGAAAAGGACAAAAGAGCAGTGTGTGTGTTCCACTATTACCCTAAAACTGTATTTTTCTCACCAATTAAGTTGTAAAAGGATCCAGCATCAACTTGTGGGCAAATGAGTTACTGAAGGTCAGGGTGTTTTCTTCTTGTCTGCAGGTTTGGATTTTAAAGCTCTGCAAATTGGACCTGAGAAAGGAAGCTTCGTGCTTTGGTTGCTGTTTGAAAGGATTCAGTAGCTGTATACGGAATCAAAAGTGTATTAAACATTCTTTCTGCAGTGACTACTATGTCTGTCCACGTGATTATACCTTTCTGATGTGTCCAGCACAGTGGGATCTCTTTGTCAGATTCCACTTTTGATTTCTAGCTTCAAGCAGTTTTGTGGTTACAAAAGCCAAGCACGTGAGCAGTGGGGTCTTCCTGCACGTAGGAAAACTAGTCCACATGGAGGTATTGATTTAGAATAAATAATGTGCTTACATATATCCAGGTCACTTCCAAACAAATTCATAACAATTCTTGGTTTCTCCAGGACAATAAAAATATCTGTGAAGATGCATGGTTGCATGCAATCAATAAAAACCAACCAAAAAGCAAACCCCAACCGATGTAACCTTGCACTCCTACCCTCTGTGACCTCTGTTCATTGTAATCCTGACTGCCCTGATTCCCAGTGCTCATAAATATTCCACTACAGCTGTGGCACAAAAGAAATTCCCTTGTACCATTTCACATAAAGGCCAAGTTTCTTATTAATTTTGTATAACTAGTCTTTCTCCTGATGATAAAAACAAAATGCAGGAACTCCTAAGCGTTGTTGTTCAGGCATTGTTGGTTTCCTTACTTTGTAAACAGAGCTAATGGGTGGCTTAACTCCAATATTGCCTCTGTGTGTATTATTAGCAGCAGTTCTCTTTTTACTGCTTTGCATTTTCACTCGCAGCTGATCACTCAGGATCCATCAGAACTCACCCTAAAGTTTAAAAGTCATAATTATAAAAAAGGGAGGGGATAGAGCCACAGCTGTAGCAAAGCAATTTCTAATCTTCGTGTGCTAATGGATCAGATCCTCTAGATACAGCATCAAACCAGCTAATCTGCTCTTGCAGCTTGTGTCCTCTTGACACTTGCTGTGTTTCATGACTCTTTTGTCTTGCAAGATTACTTTATGAAAAATGTTTTGACAGCTTTCTGTTTTCTCACTCTTCATGTGGAGAACAATTATACCATTAGAGTATGAATAAAATAAGAAGGTGATGAAAAACCCATTTCAGAGACCTACCCTGAACTTTGTATCACTTTAATGTTCGATAGAACTGAAAGAATTTCCATTTCAACTGTGTGATTTTATTTTCATCTCTGTGACATAATGCAGTCACTTCATGTTCCTTTAACTAAAGTTTGCTTTGGTATACTGAATTTTCTGTTCTATTTTTTTCTCTCAGTCCATTATCATACTGCAAATTATTGTAGAAAAGAGAAATTGTTCAGTAGGAGTTCCAAACTATTTTTATCCCTTTTGTATTTTGGGGAAGTAGCATTTATTTTGGAGTTTAAACTGTATTATATGCAGTTACATGTTTCCAGTTGCAGAAATAAATAAAGGTGGGTTTTAAGTTATAGGTAAGCAATGAATGGTGGTGAGATGCATAAATCCAGTAATTACCTGGGTTCTACAATGTAATTAGCAGAAGGGTGTCTGTTATCCAGGATGCCTGTTCACTGCAGCTGGCATGTCAAAATGCTGCTGCACACTTGCAGGGATTTTTGGGTATTTGCAGTCACAGCACTTAATAAGCAAGTTCCTAGTGAAGAGTCCCTGCTGCTGTGCAGCAGCTTACTCCTTTGGATATTAATGGAGGGACTGTAGCTCTCCCTCTGGTACCACAGGGACCTGGGGACGTCTGTGATGCTGGACCACATCTCGCTGTCTGACTGAACATCTCAGTCTGTAGAAACCAGCAGTTAAGGGCTGCTCTCCTACTCTTTGAAACACCCACCACAAGCACATCTCTGCTACTCACAGCTGTTGTTCTTAGTAGCTCTTACGTCTATTTTGTAGCATTTTTGTCACTGGTCTCTTCAGAGAGGCCTGCTGCAGTTTTGTGCTGCTGTTGCAGTAAGAGGGTACTTGTCCTGGAATGAAATGAGCCCCCTTTTCCTGTAGACCCTCAGTGTTACTGCAAACCTCTCTAGAGACATAGTTGGAAGCCTTTCTTGTGTTATTTACCCTTGCTTCAGGTATTTGCTGAGAACAAGACAGAGTGAAATAAAAATGGCATGTGTTCTAATAGGTCAATTGCTTGTTAGCAGGAAACTTATGATGTCTTAAAGACACAATATAATTTTTATGAAAAGGTATATTAAAAGCCAATCTTGCAAGTTGGTTATCATATATATATTTTTTTTCCCCACGTTTGAATACTGCCTCTTTATTTTGCAATGGAGTTGATGATCCATGAGATTTCATGTTGTCAATGCTCACAGATGAATGTGTTTAAGGAAAGAAATACAATTTAATGAGGTTTTGTCTTGTGCCATAAACAAGTTGACAGCTGATTGTTCCACTCCATAATCACAAAGGGAAGAGCCTGTGACCATGGGTTACATTAATTTTGTGGTTGGCCAAGTTCTATCTGTGGATGTGAGGAAGGCAGGAGGGGTTTGATTTGTACTACTTTGTCCCTCATGAGAGAGAGCCTTTGTCAATCAACTTCTCTGTGGGTCTGTAAAATGAACATAATCTTAATTTTTCGTTATCTTCAAGAGCTGGGAATCTCAGATGAAATTACTTCCAGAACCAGCATCAATTGTGTAAAGCAAACCACAGCCTCACCCTGGTAACTAATTCAGAGGAAATTTAATTCTAGCAGTTCATGTTCATGCCAAAGAGTGACTTAAAGTGTGAGTTACAATGAAGATGGCTTTGGGTTAAATTCCCCGTTCCACCACTTCAGCAGAGTTGTGGAGTTTTTCAATTGGTGTACACAAGAAGTAAGTGCATGTATTGAAATGGAAATAGAGAATGAACAATTGTACATATGGGAGAGCCTATTTTTAACTGGTGACTTCCTGCTATAAAAGCCTGCTCTTGAGATTTTCAGAGGCTTGTAGAACAAAACGGTGTGAGAGTGTCAGGAGCAAAAATGCAACTCTGCTAGGCAATCTGTCAGCCCTGGGAAAAATTCAATCAGTAGGAAGTGCTTTGCTTTCCTCAATTTAGCTAGATTTTAATGAGACACTTTCCACTCTATGCTTAGCTGTGCCATCAGGTGACTAGAAGAAAGCAAATGTGAGGTCAGGGAGCTCTCCATTTATTTTCATTTGGACCAGCAGTACAGTGAAGTATGTGAAAGCTGAGCCCAAGTTTGACAGCCCAGAGAAAAGGACATGTGAAAAGCAAGATGGGGTAGCTAGACTGAAGCACATCACCTCTGACTACTCCACAGCATTCCAATGCTCTATGCTGCACGTTTTTCTGACAGAGTTTTACTGTGTGCTCCAATACTGACATATAAGGCAGACATAAACCTGATTTTTGGTATTTTGTCTTTACACTTTTGTTAAGTAAATGAAGAATTTGAGAAGAAAATGACATAAATGTGGCTTGCACTTAGATTTTTCCAATCCTGATGCATCATAAAGCATCTCACCATGGCATTTGAGAGAGGTTTTTAAAGTTATTTAAGCTCCTAACTGCCACTCATTTCCACTGTCAATACAGTATGTGCAGTGGCACATATCCAGTAAGGAGAAAGATAAGGCATTGTATTACAACCAGTAGTTCCTCATGATTTTGTAGCTGAGTGCATCTACTCTGAGTGATTTAGAATGAGGCATCACCTTCAGCATTACATCTGACATGCAGAGCAGACCGAATTCTAAGCTTGCCTATGAATAATACAGATAACCTCAAATTCAAATTGTGGCATATTGTTTGATTAACGTGGTTCAATATTGTTAATATTAATTAAAATGAAAGGGAAAAAGCACATTCTGTCACAGCTCATCTCCTTGCTTTCGGTTTTGCAAGGCCATCTCTCAACTGGCAGAAAATCAGTGTGTCAGGAGTCATTTTACAGGAAATAAAATACTTCTGTTTATTCAGAAAATCTGCTTGAAGCCTAAGGAGCCCTCTGCTACATTCTCCCCAAACCACCTTGGGTCAGTCCCTGTAGAATGGATTGTGAGAAAGAACCATGATCTTCCCTCTTCAAGTTTTCAGGAGCTTGGCTCCTTCTTAGCTTTTAGTTTCAGAGTAATGAACAAGAGTGTTGTCCAAGCTCTGTGCAAAGCTACAGGTGCCAATTTTCTCCCCAAGGAGGAAGGTAAACCTTTTCTGATATGCTTCTAGAATTCCTTCCACCTTAAAACTGTGTTGTATAGCTCATCTCTGTGACCGGAGGCTGCACCAGACCAGCTCCATTTTTAGGCACCTTCTGTTTCTCTACAAGTCTGATATGTGCATGGGAAAGCTCAATTCCACAAAGTGGAGAGGATAAAAGCTGAGGGGAAAACTTGGCTGGCTGCAGGAAGAGCAAAGTACTACCTGGGGATGTGCAAGAGGGGAGGCTTGCTCCTTCTGGCAGCTAAGTTGCCCCACTTTAGGCTTATGTCTTACTGTGCTTTCAGTGATGTGAGCCTCTCCCTGCTTTCAACCTCAGAGAACTGGTGGTGTGAGTTACTGGACATGCTGGCTTGGAAGAACCAGAAATCATTTGAGAGAGGAACCAGGATAAGAAAGATACATCATGGCATTCCATAAAAACTTTTTTCTTTGCTGTTTGTTCTTGGGGTTTTTGCAATTTGAAATATAGTCAATCTACTTTCTTTTCCTTTTGCTGTACCTTTTTATTTTGTGTGTTGCTATTTTATGGGTTTATTGTCAGTACAAATAAGCCTGCTGTTCTCATTTTATTGTCTCTGCAAAATTAACCTGGGCTTGCATGGTTCCTGACAAGCCTTTGAGCTGTGGTATTAACTATGCATTATTGATATTCCCAAGGCTTTTGTTCTTCTGGGTTTTTTGAACATTACCTTTCTCCCTTTACAGTCATATTTATCACTTTTTTTTCCCCCCCTTTTGAGAGCTCTTGAGGTTATGAACCTCTTGAAATAAAGATAGAGGCAGAGGAAGGGGTCTCTTCATGCTTGCAGAATACTTATGCTATTATTCTAATATATAATTAATATATCATTTCAAAGCAAATAGTAATTTCTGGGGAAGTCTGAGCAAACTAAAGTCATAACTGCCCTTAGTTTCCATAATTTTCTGGGTAATGATGCCTGTTTAAGTCCATTCCTTTTCCTGTGCATCAGGTTGACATGGAAACACACCAGAGTTCTTTATTTGGCTGTTTAGAACTGCTTTGGAGTAGGGATTTTCTCATGCCTATCTTTTAGTGGGTTTTCATAGTATTGTTGTGATTTACTTCACTGCCCTGTCAGGGTTTGGTTTCCATTGTGTTGTGCCCAGAATGTTTCCCTCTGTCACCAGAAAGCTGTGACGAACTGCTGCAGCTGCCAGGTGTAACCTGGGAACTGTGGGTTTGGCTCTGAAAAGCTCTGTGTGAGGAGGACAGCAGCAAAGCACCACTGTTGCTTTGGTAGAGCTCTTTTGTTTTGTACCTATCCATATCGTGCATGCAGGGAGAGAATTCAGTGTAAATGCTTCTCAAGAGCGATTTACCACTTTAGCCATGACAAGTACAGGCTGCTGGTGGTGTGGGCAGATTGAGTATTGTTAGTGTCAACTAATCATTTCCTGGGACTGAACTAGGCTTGTGGAGTTCTTTTCGTTTACCAACTAGAACCTAGACTCTTTTGCTTTTAAGGAGCTACTGGAGTTGAAAGGTGATGCTCAAGTGAGTTACAGAATCTTTCTTAGCAGCTGTCATAATCTCAAGGTAGGTCAATAGCTATTGACTGTGGCACAGAGCCATATGGCCATCGGCCGATAACAACCCCAAGAACATTAAAGATGCTCTCTGCTTACAGAGGAGATCTTTCTGGCACAGAGTTGATCCAATGATCTCAGCTTCTGCTTTCAGAGCATCTTGGCTTTGGACTTTTAAGGAAATTTCAAAGTTAAATAAGTTGAGCTCTCTGAGATAATGTTACTCCTACAGACACTAATATTTCAAGTAAAAAGTTTTGCATGAAGCTTGTTTACTGCTTATAAGTAGGTAAATTAGATCCTTGACCTGTTTCTGTGGAGCAATGCAAATTTCAGTTACACAGTATGCAGCATGCTGGCAAACTTTAATTGGCAAAGTTTTAGCTGAAAATTGTTAGGCAGAGTATAGCTAGACCTCTTTCCTGGTTATTTATGTGTTACAAAAGATGCTGTCCTCCGACAATTAACGTTGCTAAGGATCAGCTCAGTTTGAAATGAGCAGAGTGTGTGCTGGAGAATTCCTGCTTCCTTCTCAGGAATCACTCCATATTTCTGTGATAGCAAAATTTTGCCCTGTTTTTTTTTTTTTTTAAACATAATTTTCTTCCCTGCACTCCCTGCAGCAACTCAGTGGAAGGAATCCATCAAAAATGAGAGGACTCACATTAATGTGAATCTCTGTCATCTTCTGAACACCAGGAGTTCCCCATTAGTATGTAGATGTTACGCCAAGGGAAATGAAAATTTACTGAGGAAATCTTTTGACCCAGAGTCAAATCTTGCATGAACCAAACCTGAATATGCCACATCACCCACTCCAGTGTATTTACACTTGAGCCTTTTCAATGTCTTGAGAGAAATTAGAGTGGGAGGAGGAAACTGGGGGTAGGAAAAACAGGGTGCTGCACGCTTCCTGATTTTTTTTTTTTTTTTCTGCAGTTCCCTGATCTTAGGGCAGGGAGGGGAGAAGATACTGTTTCTTCCCCTCTGGCATATATCTGTAGCCACAGTTAATACTTACAAGTAAACTATTTTCACCTTTACTGACTTACTGCAATAGTCAAATGGTTTAAACTAGTGTACATTTGGTAGAGCCTCTGACTTGGCAGTTTCATGTGGGCCCAGGAGTGAAAAAGATTTGAATTGCTGGGCTAGGAGGTCCCAGATCTACCTTCCTCACTGTCCTGGGGATACAGCAGTTGGGTTTTTCCTGCCCTGAGTCCCTGCTGGTTCTGCTTTTCTCTGCCTCTGCAATAACCCTGCAACACGCTGGCATCTCAGCAGGGTGTGCCTAAGGGGCAACCAGCTAAATGAAGTACCCCCATTAAAATAACATCAAGATTCACTGGCTTTGTGACAGATTTTATTTTTTTTTTTTTTCTGCTGAAGTCCCAAGCAGAACAGCAGGCAGTTTGCTAGACACGGTAATATGATGTTTATGTGATTTGTGTGACCACATCATTAGCTATGTAATTTATTGGCTAATTTCCCTAAATATGGTATTGCAAATAGTGACCAATTAAAATGATCAGAACTAGTATGAAGGAACAACAAATCAATCATAGGGTTTTAGATGCTGTTAGGTTTTTTAGGCTATCTGAGTTACAGCAGGCTGACATTAATAATTCTACCATTGAATATTCTCATTGCAAAATATTTTATAGCACAGCACTTCTGTGGCTTTTGCTTGCCTGGTGGGATTTTTCATATAAACAAAAGTAAAGGCAATCTGCTTTTGTTCCCTTTCATGTATTTTCTTAATAGTTGGAAGATTAAAAAGATTGCTGAAGTGCTGAATTGTTGTTTGAATGTTTATATATAGCTGGAGTTTAATGAGAGGGTAGCTGGTGTCCTGGGAATACTGACTGCATTGTCATTTCAGAACTGCTCTCTTCAGGTTTAGTCTTTGCACTTCTGCTTCGCTTTGTAAACATCTCACTGCTCCACCTGGATATTTTTATTGTCTGATTTTCTTTGTTCTTCCAACAACTCTTCCCATTCTTAACTCTGTTTCACCCCTGCTCCTGCTGTGGCACTTGATGCTTTGATTGGTTCTTGGTATCAGCCTACAAGAAGGATGGAGACCTTTGGAGGTCCCTTCCAACCCAAACCATTCTATAATTCTTCTCTGGCTTCCATGCTATGGCTACAAGCCTCATAATTCCCAGGCAGCTCCAATGGGAAGCAGCTACCTTTGCTGCCTGTCAGAAAGCAGAACCCACCAGAGCCCACCAGGCGGAAGCTGGGGTTAGTGGGACCGTTACCTTTGTGCACTGACTCCTTGTTGTTTGGGTGGAGGTGCTTCCTTGCAAAGCTCTCCTTCATCATGGACTCCAGCTCTGGTTCACCTTGCAAGCAAAGTCATGAGGATGATGGTCAAATTCAGAGCCTTTTGGTGATTGGTTTGGGTAATTCAAGTCATTTTACCTCACATCTCTGTTATCAAGAGGATTTTTTAGAATAACTCAGCTAAATATGTATAAAATCTTGGCCTCTCTCTGCTATGTAGGGCATATCCCAAAAGGGTTTTTATAATAACCTTCCTGTATTTGTGTATGTATTTATTTACTTTGGGTTAGAGCTCAAGGCTTAACAGTAACTGGAAAACTGACATCTTGAAAAATTAAATCTACAAAAAAGACATTGGAAAATCTGGGGAGACTCCTGTCTGTTCCCTTTAGTTCTTTGGTCTCAGAGAAGTATGTTCTGAAAACAGAGTGTTAATCAGGCACTGTGGGACAAGCTAACATCCCATTCAAGGTTTGCTCCTCCAAAAGATCTAGTAAGTAGGTCAATTACTGTCTTTCTGCAAACACAGAACTTCCAGAAAATCAGTCTCAGGCTTCTCTCCAGTTTGAAAATATTTTCTCAAAGTTGTAAGTCTGTGGAGAAATTCATATGAGCTCTATAGCTTTTATTTTGTTACAGCTTAAGGTTTAAGGTCATAGGAGATAAGATTTAAGAACCTAAATCTGTTTCTTTCCTGACTAATAACAGATGGAGCTAAATTTGCAAGCTTGTCTCCAAAGATAAAAGCACAAAGCTGTGCAGGTTTGCAGGATCAAACCCTAAACCTGCTCCCAGAACGAGGCAGGGGAACCTTTAGAGCCTTTCAATACCTGAAGGGATCCCACAGAAAGCAACAGGGCAAGGGGGACTGGTTTTAAGCTGAGGGAGAGCAAGTGAGGGTGGTGGGACTCTGGAATAGGCTGCCCAGGGAAGTCTATGTGAGAGGCATCTCCTGCCCATGGCGGGGAGGTTGAAGTAGTTGATCTCTGAGATCCCTTCCAACCTGAGCCATTCTATGATCTTACCACAGTGCAAAGGTAGATGCAGGAGTTGTCTGTCTTCCTTGCAGAATCATTTCAGCTGCTGGTGACCCTTGCTGCTCACATGCTTGGAGCAGTAATTATGTATGCTGTGCCCGCAGTCCATGCTAAATTGCATAAGGAGCTGAGTGTGCTGGATTCCTATTCAAAAAGTGGCCAAATAACCTTTAATAGGAACAGCATGCCTCACACAGATTGCTGAAGGTTTGAGAATCTTCCCTCACTATGGAAGCTCTTCTCTTTTTTGCATGAATAAGATTTATGAAGAGGAGATTGTATCACTGCCTTCAACTACTTAATAGGGAGGAGATAAAGCCAGGATCCTCTCAGAGGTGCACAATACTAAGAGTAGGACAAGTGTCATCAGGCATGAGTTGCAACACAGCAACTCCTGATTATATACAGGGAGAAAAATTTTCACTGTGAGGGAGGGTCAAGCATTGGAAGAGTCTGCTCAGAGAGGCTGTGGCACCTATGGCCTTGGAGGTGGTCAGTATTTGACTGAACACTGTCCTGGACAGCCTGGTTGGATTTGGACCTGTTTTGAGTGCTGGTGACATGAGCTCCCCAAGTCCCTTCCAATGTGACTTATTCTACCACTCTGTGGTTCCTTTGACTTGGAATTGAATTCCCTGTGAGTTTTTTAGGTAAGAGGTTTAATTTTCTTTCACCTGAACTGCTGGAATAATTAGTTTTAATGAGTCCAGGATCTGGCTGCTGATTCAGTTATGTCAGATTTATAGCAGAGAAATGAGGCTGGAGTTTCTGCCTCAAACAGTTGCCATGGCTGACTTATGTTTAACAATGGTTACAATTTGCATCACTTTATTTTCAACACTTTATTTCCACTGACCTCTTGAAGTTCAGATCTTTGCAGATGTTTTAAAGTCGCTGCACACGAGCTGCACATCAATTGTGATGGATGAAAAAGAGATATGTTTCCCACTGTGGTGCTAATGACTTGTGGATTCCATCAGGTTCCTTACTGGAAGGATTGCTTTAGAGCTGCACTCACGCAAATAGCCTTAGGAGTCATACTAATGAGCTCCAAATTTCCTTGAGGAAATTCTTGAGAGCCTCATGTGTGATTTCTCTGTGAGAGTTTCTACTGAAAATAAGCCTTCATACATCATATGCAAATATTGTTAGGAGTGAGGGGCTACCTTCTGCTCTCTGGTAAAGCAGAGTAGCTTTGCTCTAATTGCCATGACCTGCTGAGGCAGAAAAGTGAGGGAGGCTGTAGGTAACCTGACTGACCATCTGCAGTGAGATGGAGTGGTGGTGGACTGCGTGGAGGAGCTAGGAGAGGAGAACTGCCCAGGAGATGGAGGGTTGCATGGGCATGCTGGGCCAGAGTGAGGGAAGGCAAGGAGTGGGCACAGCTGGGAGGTGGGCATTCATGGACTGGGCAGAGAGGAATAATGGCTGTGGTCCTGGACAGGCATTGTGTCAAAGGACAGATAAAAGGAAAGAACAGGGCCAACAGAGACTGGATGAGGCATCCCCTAATTACCAGGGGGGAAAAAGGACTCTGTTCTATGGTATTGTGATGCACAATATAGATACACACAAAAGGGCAGATTGAAACTGTCTAATTCTAGCTTTGCCACTCTTTGAGCTTGTGGATTTGCAAGCATAATGTTCTCTTAGCACCGCTTCTTTGTGTGGCATAAGTTTGTGTAATGCACCATATGCTCCCAGTGCAGAGCTTGTAGCATTTCCTCACCTTGAAAAACAGGGCTTTAGAAGGAGATTATTGCAAGTAAGGAGGATAAATTGTATTGAGTACATGGTGGCATCTTCAGTTTATTTATTTATTAAAAACACTTAATAGAAGTTAAAAAGAAAATGGAGAATCAGCCGTTTTTAGTATGGAATCTTGAACGTGTCTTTGCACCTGTTTAGAATGAAAATGACCCACATAAATCATGTATGGGTTGCTGACATGATGGTTCTGGCTCAGCACCATGAAAGTGTCAACTGGCAGTTCTTTAGTCTTAAAAAAAGAAAAAAAAGGAAGAAGAGAAAGCCATAAAGCTTTATTGTATTTGTATAAATTGGATACCAAAATATATGCAAACTGTGCTTTGATTCTAGACAGAGACTGTTAAGCCCAGTGGTTCATTAGGATATGATATGGTATATGATGACATGCATGAGCTTCAAGTGAAAGTGCAAGGTCCTGCATCTGGGTTGGGCCAGTCCCAGGCACAGATCCAGGCTGGGTGCAGAGTGGGTTGAGAAGAAAGAGGCTTGGAGGTGTTGATTGCTGAGCAGCTCCCCATGAGCCAGCAGTGCCCTCATGCAGCCCAGCAGGCAGCTGTGTGCTGGGCTGCAGCCAGAGGAGTGTGGGCAGCAGGGCAAGAGAGGGGATTCTGCTCCTTGACTCTGCTCTGCTGAGACCTCACCTCCAATCCTGCCTCCACTTCTGGTGTCACCAGCAGAAGGACACTGAGCTGCTGGAGTGAAGCCAGAGGAAGCCACAAAAATGATCCCAGGGCTGGAACAACTCAGGGAAGAGAAGACTCTGGGGAGATCTTAGAGCTGCCTTCCAGTACCTGAAGGGATCCTACAGGAAGGCTGGAGAGGGACTTTTCATAAGGGTGTCTAGCAATAGGACAAGGGGGAATGGTTTGAAGTTGAGCATGAATAGGTTTAGACTGGGTCACGGGAAGAAGTTCCTTCAGTACAAGGGTGCTGAGGCTCTGGAACAGGTTGTCCAGGAAGGTTGTGAGTGCTTCCTCAAGCATTCACAAGGGGTGTTCAAGGCCAGTTTGGATGAGGCCTTGAGCAGCCAAAATTAGTTGAAAGATGTCCCTGCTCATGCTGGGGAGGTTGGAGTAGATGATCTCTAAGGCTCCTTCCATCCTAGGCCATTCTATGATTCTGTGATATGGTATGTGGAATAACTTTTGCAATTTAATCTAGAAATAGAACTAGACTGCATTGGTTCCTAACCTGAAGCATTGCTATTTTTAACATTTCCCATTTATTAGCTGTATTTAATTTTGGAACAGGAAACACTCTGTAGTAGTAGTCCAGTGTGTGGTCAGAGCACCTACATCCACAGGTATATGCTGCCTGCTCTTCACTATGGGAAGAGATCTGCAACCAGGGCTTGCAGGCAACTGCTGAGAAGAAATCTGTGTCAGCTGTGATTTTCCTTTTTTAGGCTAGAAAGAAAAATAATCAGCTATATTTAGCACACTTGAAAGAGACCACAAAATCTGCCCAAGTAAATACAATCTAGTTGGGCTCTTTGCAGCTCCATGTCCTGCATCTTCCCAGGATCCCTCTGAATAGAAATATGCAGGAAATGAAAAAGTAAAGCACTTGCTGATATTTATCAAATCATTTGCGTATTAGCTAAGCATCTGGCAGAATTCTGCTTAATTTCTACTTCAGAAAAAGTAGCAAAGCTGAAATATCAGGCCTAATCTCCATTTTATTTATGTATATTGAGGTCAAGCTGATGTGATTCTGGAAAGCTGATCAAAGTTCCTTTTGGTACATGTTGGTGTGGGGTCAAGATCAGGCTCATTGCCAAGCAGTTGTTGTTCTCCTGCTACAAACGTTGTGTGTTCAAACTAGGAATTGTTATTGTTGCAACAGGGAGTGCTCAAGGGTTTCTGTTTTGAAGGAAGCCAGAAATTTATCAGGAGCTTTCTTGTCTAGAATCACTGAGGTACTTCCTTTAGTGACAGTCATTCATTCCACATTCATAGTGGGAACATATTTTGGACCCTGACCTTGGCTGAGGCTTGCAATTGCTGTAGCAAGATGAGACTTCACCGTGACACTGAAGATACCTTCTTGAAAATTGCTCTTTGCCAAGGGCTTCTAAATTGTATTTCTTTGTACTTGGGTTCTTTTAGTTCAGGCTGGGCAGTTAGCTCATGCTTTCTGCTTGCTTGTGTCCTACAAACTTTACCTTTGAAGAGACCTTCTTGAAGGTCTAATTTCACATAGTTTATGCTTAGTAATGTATTATTTGTTCCAAGCAGTTGCAGTGTTCTTCTTTACGAGTCTTGTAAGTCACATACTGAGTACCTATCCAGAACAGAGCAGCTGGTCCATCAGGCTTCATGGGACCTGTCAGTCATGTCAAATTCACTGCTGTTGGCACTATCTGGTATGCCTAGTGTTAGCACATCCAGGCTTGCTAGTGGGTAGCAGCTCTAAATCTGTTTGTAAGTAGTAGCCACTCAATCCATTTAACTTCCTCTCTTCCTCTACTATGAGTACTATTCTCTACTATTCCCGTTTGCATTCCCAGATGAAGTCCACACTGCATCACCTGAGTGAAGCGATGTGATTCATTCCATCCTAAGCTGAATCCACATGAAAACTCAGATTTTATTTTGGGTCTTGAGCACTCCTATTTCTGTCACTGCTGCTGCAAGTGGAGGAAAGCCCAGCCGGGAGGAGCTGTGGCTTCATGCAGCTTCTGGCAGGAATTGAAGGTGGTTGCCAAACATGATTGGTGTGGTTGGAGTCACAGAGGTGGTGTTGGGATCACGTATCCCATGGCAGGTATGGTACTTGCAGAGAAGGCACTTCAGTTCATGAGCTCACACCACTCTAGTGGCTCTTCTGGTGATGGCAAGGTTCTGGAAATGAGGTTGTGCAGCTCATTTTGGAGGAACCCAGGAGCACTGGAGTTGGGAGTTAGGAGCGGTTGCTAAGAATATCCTCTCAGCTGGGATCACTATAGCAACGGTGTTGCCAGGATGAGAAACTTTCACTGCAATCAGTCTGAATTCATGAGCCCTGTTGTCTACCTCTGTTGCATTGGGGAGTGAATCCTAATGTTCTGATCCAAAGCAAATCTTCTAATAAATCCTGAAGGATCCGTATTTTCTGTTTGCTAAATACTCTGGTAGGGGGAAGAAAGAAAGAACCTGTGTCAAGTCAGAGCTTGAGGGGCTGGGCAGATACAGGGAGCAACCATCTGAGCAATCAGATTGCATTCATGTTGTCCATGGGTTTGGTGTGTACATTTTTCATCCTGGGTGGTGAGATGAAGTAAAGTCTCTTCTGGGTTTGGACTGGGGCTTTTTTCTGGCTGCAGATTCCTTCAGGTCCATTTGACATTCTGTTTCCTTTCTTAGTATAGCATTGCAAGATTACAATGGTAAGCACTGGTGGGGATTAGTTAATGAAAATAAGCACACAAACTATAAGAACTCCTCTTAGTTCTACTTGAATTTTACTGCTCACCTCTGCAGTTTTTATTGCCATTTATTTTCCCAGACAACATACATTTAGCAATGTTTAGTGCTGTCTCTCCCAAAGACTGACTTGCTTTTCAGGGTCTGATGCTCTGCTTTGTAGGCTGCAGTTAGTCATAGCTGATTTTTATTAGTGAGTGTCCTTCAGATGAAACAATTACATAGCTGGCAAAGCAATTCCATCTTTTATTTTCTGCCCTCTTTTATTGTATGCCACTGACCACAAATGTACTGACACTTCTGCAGCTCTCATGAACCCACTGATGTTAAAACTACCCGCAGATATCTCTGGTTTGGGGGCTGAGCAGATAAGCACAAACTGAAAAGGGTTTTTCAGGTCAGGTCCATCCACACAAGTTGCCTTGTGATCTGCATCATGTGGATAATAGGAGATCTTATTTTGAAATAAACATGCTCATCTGCAGGGAGCTTTAATATTGACCTACCCAGGCACAGACCAAATCCTGTGCTTAGCTTCCAGCAGCAGCTCTGCGCCGATCAGCTTTAAAGACCATTTGCAGAAGGACTCTTAGCTGGGTTAAAACTTGAAGTGTGCATTACCTGAGAAATTCTAACATGGTGTCACTTGTTGTTATCACAACAAATCTGTTATGTTCTCTGCTGCAGTAGATAAACAGGCAGGTGAATTAACCCCCAGGACGAGAGTGCTCAAATCCTTATGTGTTGGCAGAATCAGGCAGAAAAATGTGGCCCTAAGTATTTTTAGCTTAGGGTTTTGTGAAGCTGAGGCTCATGCATGTGAAATAAAAGGAAAATAATCACAGGGAATTGTATGCAGATATCTTTAGAAAAAAATAAGGATAAATTTCTTTGCTTTGAGGTGCTGGAGCCCTGGAGCAGGCTGGCCAGAGAGGTTGTGGAGAGATTGCAATCTCTGGTGAGATTGCAAACTCACCTGGACACTGTGATCCTGGGCAACTTGCTGTGGGTGATCCTGCTTTAGCAGTGGGGGTGAACTGGATGATCTCCAGAGGTCTCTTCCTACTCCTACCATGCTGGGATTCTGTGTTATTATTTTTAGTATTTGATTGTGGAGGAAAAAAAAGACAGGGCTAGTGCAATTATCTATTTTCCCTCATTAATTTTGTTAATGTCCCTTCTCACCCGTTGGACAAAAACTTGATGATGAAATTGTATTTGTATGTATATGATGAAATAGTAGTGTTGAAGTATTTTCTCTGCCCTATATAAAGCTCATTATGATTTCCCCTTGGAAACCTTGGGTCTAATTAGAGGGTTAAAAAAACCCAAACAAGTATAGTGACTTGTTTGGTGGAAAGATGCCCAGGTTCTTGTAACGTTGATACTGTAGGAGTAGGAGGGATTCTGCTGTGGTTTTGTTTCTTTGTAAGATGAGTCATTATTAGAAGGTACCTTCACCAGCAATTAAGAAAGAGCATAGATTAAACACTCCCAGGAATTCTTAGTTAACAGTCATTTGACCAGCCCAGGAGAAAGCTTGTTTTCACTAAAACCCTGAAACTGAAGGAGCAATGATGTAAGTAAGCCCTTCAAAGGCTAAAGAATAAAAGGGGATTTTTTCCCCCCCACCCTTTAATGAAAAGAAGCTTTTGTTAGCAAAGGCAGAACTCAGAGTGTCCTATGGTGTCCAGGAGCAGGAACAAGCCATTCTTTTCCTCTTCCCACTGCCCCTCACCAGTGTTGGGATTTCAGTAGTGCTTGTTCGTGTAGCAAGGCTTGATTTTCCTCACAAACTGCATGTGAAAGTGGTGTGTGTGTGAACAGGTTTTGTGTGGATCAGCTAAGAGAGGAGAGTACTCCCTGGTGGAGGGATGTGTATCAGTGTTGTAGATAGTGAGCTTGCAGGACCTGTTTTGGTTGCTATAATGCTCTGAGCCTGCGCTGCACTTCCATCAGAGCTGGTTGTAATTACACTTATTCAAACAGTATATTTTTAATTTTTTTTTAAATGTGAAGCTTTTCTGGGATAAAGGATATTCTGAGTGGCTTTCAAGTGCAAGAAGTCACAGGATGACATTTGGTAGTCGCTGATCTTACAGCAAAGGTTTCCTGCAAAGTGTGTGTGTCAAACACAAAGCTCTGCTTTATGATGCATACTGCTCAATGCATATCCAAAGGTGATTGTCAGCTTTAGCTGGAGAATTTAGTAAGAGAAGTCAAGGCAGACAAAGCAAGCATCCAACACTCCAGAAGTGAGGAAAAAGTGAGAGCATTAATGAAGTTATTATAATAAGTAAGAATGGGGCTCTGTGTGCTAGGCTCTGTTTGGCTTTCAAACACAGGCAGTCCTTTTCCCCCAGAGTTTGCTGCCTAAATGGATGATTCACACACAGGGCAACAGAAGGCCTAGAGCAAACATGCTGCAGGAGGGTTGGTAAACAGGCACAACATGTTATTATTAAACATATATATATTTGGGTTCAGTTTAGCTAAAAGCAGAATTGCAAAGAGGAAACATGAGGAGATGGAGTGAGGGGAAGAAGGGAAGAGTTTATAGGGGGGAAAATAGGACAGAGAAGCCTATACATAGGACAGGAGGAGTTAGAGACAAGTCAACGCTCCACACGACAAACCTAGGCAGAAATTGCAGCAAGCACAATAGCACACTGTGGTTTTGGGAAGAAATACCAAGACAGTTTTCCATCATCTTGAGAGAGGATTCTGATGGCTCCTGGATCCCCATGTTCCCCAAGAGCAACCTCTGACCCTTCTAGGAATTTGTTTGACTTCACCTGCCCATCTTTTCTGGAGTCCAGGTTTTCAGAATTCATGGGGCTCATGAAACATGGCAGAGAAACAACACAGGTTCTAGATTTGTCCTTCCGAGTCTCTGCGTGTTAGTATGAACCACAGGTACACCTAACCTCAGCAGACCTTGGGTTCTCCTCTCTGGCCTCAGCAGAGTGATGCCTGCTGAAAGTGAACTTGCTTTCAGGAATTCTTACATCTGCTGAATTTCCAAATCCCTGGATCCGTTCTGCCTACAATGCTCATCTCATGATCAACTTGACCTTTGCAGCTGTGGGCAGGAGGACACACTGGTTGGAGAGGACAATGAAACGTATCTGGGGAGAAAAGAAGCCCAGTTTGAATATAGAGCTGGGTGTGGGAGAACTGGCTTGGCAGTGTATTCTGTGTCAGTTCATTCCAGGCCTCTAATAACAGTAGTAATATCTGAGACTCTGATGTAGTTAAACTGCTGTCTATTAAGATGGGACAGAGATAATGTGTAATGGTAATATTTTTATCTGTATTTAATAATCCTTAAGATCTTTCTAATGAAAGGACTTGAATCTTAATTTTCCTCTTTGGTTGAACACCAGCCCTTGACTTCACTGGGATCACCTAACTTATCAAATTATATCTAACAGTTTGAAAAATACACAGGGCTCCTTCATCTGTGATCCATTTAACAGATTATATTCAACCATAGGGATTGCTTAAAAAACATTCAATAAAAGCTTTCACCAAGACAGTGTTTAGTGTTATTATGCCCTAAAATTAACTTTAAATATGCACTTTCTGAAGTGAGGACTTGCACTCCTCTATTATAAACCATAATGTGTGATTGTTGGGATTTGCCTGTGAAGTAATTGGAGTAATGCAGCAGTATGGCTTAAAAGCCCAGCTCGTTTGTTGCTTTGTGTTTTTAAAGTGAAATAAGTCAAATTCTGTATTGAGAAATGGTGTTTACCACTTGCTTTTCATCTGTTTTCACCATAGTGAACTTACTCAGATATGTTCTCTTAAGTTTCATGCCAATGACAGCCTTGCAGACATTTGAATGAAACTGAGAAATGAAAATCTACAAAAATTTCTCAAATGCTGTCAGACCTCTGTTTCTCTGACATGACAAATTCTGCAGGGAAGGAATAACCCCAGCATTATCAAGTGAAAAATGAGCAAAAGCTTTTCTGCTGAAACCAAATCTGTGTGTTTGACATTAGGCATTTTAATTTCTCTTTGTCATTCAGAAAAAAATGCTCTACTTCTGTGTGTAGAATCTGAACACAGTTGTCAGTATTGGCATCTTAATAACATTTGTCTACACTGCTAGAAAGCAAGCACCTCATTTGACAGCTGCAAAGGTTTATTAGTAGGGTAGGTGCTTGCACATTACTGAAAGTCATTTCCTTGTACCAGATTTTGCTTCTCATCCCATGCAGTAATAAGCAAGAATGCCTTTGTGTGTAAACAAAGTGTGAAACCCCCCTGTAAGACCAGATTCACATCTGCTGCAGCAAGAAATTCGTTCTGCAGATAAGCTGCTTCTGCTAGAAACTTGACTCAGCTGGTCAGTAAAAGCTGTTTAGAGTGAGCATGGCAACTCTTGGACAAGACAGGTGCTACCTTGATGCTTTTTAATGATGCTGCATCATTAAGGATCCTTTTCACCTGTTCATGGTGGTCTCCATATTGCATTGACTGCTGTGTTTTAAAGTGTGGGTTAGACCCTTCACATAGGAATTTATGAAATTCATAGTAGATTCCAAAGCGTGGCAGGAAGAAATAGTGCTGAGTTTTCTTTCTGTACAAGGCTTATCTCAAAGGAAATGAAAACCTGTGCTTGCCAATCTGTGCATTGATTTGCAAAATACCTACAAAGCAGAGGGCTTCTCTTGTAGCTAACTGCTCCCAGCTGCTCTTTCACATTCCAAATTTTATGAGTATTTTTACTGGCAACAGGAAATATTTTTAAGTCTTTGCAGGAGAAAACATCCATTTGGTTTACATAAATTGTTTGGTTTATCTCTTCTGATTATTGTGCAAGTGGAATTTTTGCATATGCTCCCAAACCAAACACTTGTGGTTACAGTTATGGAGAGTTTAAAGTAACTGTTTTCCAAGCTGTTTTATTGGGCCTGTTTAAATCAGATTTGGTTTCAAAATTGTCTTTGCTATTGTAGGTGGTTTTCCTAGAAAGAAACTCTAAAGACATTTTATATTCTTTCTGTTCTCGGTAAGGATCCCAACCGTAGTGCAGCAGGGAAAGAAGCCCTTATTAATAAATCACTGTCATAAAAATGCAACAAAACAGATCCCAAATGTACATTGCTTGTTTCAGCAGAAGTTACTCTTTTCTATTATAATCCAGATTTATTTGCTGCCTGTGGTGCCCTCCTTTAGGTGTGTTCAAGCTTTTTCTCACCTAATTACATGTGATGGTGGTTGATCTGCAAACAAACATCATCTTTATAACCCATAGTTTGTAGACAAAATGTCTTACTTCAGTTTCCTAGAGTCTTTCTAAGGTTCAGTTCAACTCATTTATTTAATTGTATTTTATCAATTATATATGAGGGTAGAGTCATCTTTGGTTTTATCTGCTTTCTCTCTTATTTCATCTGTTTTATTTGCACCAGTAGAAGATTTCTTGTTGTGCTTGGACTGACACCAGTATCTTCCACATTCTTGGCTCAAGGTCAGATGTTCCCTACTCTTGAACTAAGGTGAATTTCTGCAGAAGTTCAGCTCTTGCTTCTCTGGGGAAAGGTGCTCTTCTGGGATGAAGGGTGGGTTCCAGTATGGATTTAAACAGCAAACCAAAGGTTTGTTTGGAAGAATACTCTGCTAGTGGTTTTTTGTTTGTTTTGTTTAGTTTGGGTTTGTTGGGTGTGGTTGTTTGTGGGTTTGGTTTTTTTTTTCTCCCCAAGTCTACTTTATTACTGGTGCTGTGGAGTGAAAGGCTTTCTGCTGCACAACCAGGAACTTCTGAGAAGCTTTTCAAGCCTATTGTCTGAGATTCGACTTAATTTTTGTGCTCTCTTCCTCCAATTCCCACAGCAGGTGTCTCAGACCTGGTGAATTTTGAACTTTCCTTATGAGCAAATTTATCCTACACGTTGTTCCCATCTGCATGATGACCTTTATCTTTCCAGAGCTTTGTCAGATTAACATTTCTCCAGCACTGTTTGTATTCCTTTTTTTTTTTTTACTTTTTCTTTTAGCTCCTAGTGAACAGCAGAGTTGTTTAACCTCCCTTCACTGCCAGAGTTTCCCTGTTGAGACAGAATTAAAAATAAATGCTTTCATTTCCTTATAGGCTTTGGCTTAAGATACTATAAACAGAAAAATTATTCTAAGATCAAATGTATTTGGGCCGTTCACAGTACAGCACACGAAGGAAAGACCTATTTTAAGGCAGAAGAATACACAGTGTAGCCATTTTCCTTGATTGCTTTGCTTTTTTGGCTATTGCTGGAATGATTCATCCTGTTACTCACCGTGGGAGTGTTAATTGCCACGTTGTAAGAGAAGTGCCATCTCCTTAAGGTGAATCTGAGAGAGTGGGGCTGCTAAGTGCAGGGTACTAGCCACTTGTGTAGAGAACCTGCCAGATAGAAAAGATGGTCTCTTGCAGGGTGTGTGCAAAAATTGGGCTCTGTCTTGGGGTAGGATGTTCTGGTGTTTATTTATACTCTAGACTCCTTATTTATTTAATTGTTAAATATTACTTATTCATAGAACGCTTTAGGTTAGAAAGGACCTTAAAGATCATTGAGTTCCAACCCCCTTGCCATGGGAGGGGACATGCAGGGACACCTTCCACTAGCCCAGGTTGCCTCATCCAACTTGGCTTTGAACATCTCCAGGGAGGGGGTAGGTAACTCAGAATGTCTCATTCTCTGATCCTGTATTATATTTGGGTCCTTATTCATTATTTTCATATCCATACTTAACCACACCACTGAAAGGAGTTAACTGGGAGCACAGAGGCAGAATAGGCTTTTTCAACCTTTGTTTGGCCCAGTCATGTGGGTACATTATGATACAGTCTTCAATTACATATGCCCATAGTAGTTTTTCCACCAGCTCCTGCTGCACTCGATGCAGAAATAGCTGACACCCATTTAATGAGCAGCCACTCAATAGCTTGTTTCTGTCCCCTTGTTTGATTTGTGGCCCTAGGCCTTACTTACAATGTGGTGTTCAACTCCCCCTTTGAAGGCAGAATTATTATTCCCTTGGGGGATCATCTATAGTGCTCATCAAAGTAATATCCAGAGTGTTGAAAAAGAATTAATTAGTTTTCATTGCACTTCAGTGAAGAGTCTCACTTCTTCCTGTTTAATAGATGAGACGCTGAAAGAGAGGTAAGTGAGGTTCCAAAGTTTTGGCTGGAGCCTTAGTTCAGGAAAACAGGGATGCTGGTTTTTCAGAGTATGTGTATTCCATCTTGTAGATCCCAATTATAAATTGCCCTCTGGATTTGATTATACCTGAGAGTTTTTAAACCTTTGAAGAAAAGATCACAAGCTCTCTGAGAAGCAGCCAGAAAATAAGAAACTTCTCCGTGAACAGCTTGTTTGGCAGCACCTGTCTGGCACTAGGTGTGCTGTCAGGGACAGATGTAAGCAGCGTGGCTCCTGTTATCTGGGGTGAAGTTCAGCTGCTGTAGCTGGGAAGCCACCAGCCTACACTGCCCTACACCATGTCTTCCAATGTCTCTGAAAACATCTGCAGATAAGGTAACAGACACCCTCACTCTGTATTCCTTGGGAATCCCTTGGTGAAGCCTGGCTGAGCCAGGTGGTTCTAGATCCATGCTGATGCAGGTATATGCATAATGCATCAATACAGGTAGAATCAAGGTTGCAGGAGTGCCATTGCTACTGACTTTTCCTCACTTCTGGAACAGTAGACAACCACCTGCTCCTTCTTAGTGATAGCAGTGGAAGCTTCATGCTCTGTATGTGAAGCACTACACAGTTTGTCTAGAGAGTTTCAAAACATTTGTTTGATTGCAGATTGTTTTTTTGTATTCTCAGTTTTGGAGGACAGTAGGTTTAGGAAGCACGGAGTCTTCTGTCCATTGCTCCTTTTTCAACCTCATGTTGTAATTTCTCTGCTCCTCCTGTGCCACTGGTGTCATTCCCAGGTTTAGTCGTGGTTGCATTCCCCTGGTGTGGGCAGCCCTGATACCCTTTGTGCTTTTTGATCCAAAGCATGAGGATGTCTAATCTTGAAGAGCTGAACTCTTTCAGATGAGGATTTCAAGTTCATCTTGAGACAACCTTAAATCCAAGAGGTGGAGGTTTGATCAGAGTATTTTACAAGGAGATGCAAACAGTCCCTAGCTAGAGAAGGTTGTATGACAGTCATAGCTACCAGCTACACCTGTAATAATTTTGAGCCTAGAGGTTCATTTGAGTACCTGGCAAGAAAAGAATATTGTTCTTTATTTTGTTGCAGGAATTATGACACGTTTCACTTGCAGTTTGTGCATGTTTAATCACACAAGGCTCTGTATTTTATAGAGCCCATACCATACACATCCTAATTTTTCTTTATACTATAACTGATTTCACACTTGACTTCTGGTTATCTTTGTATTGCCAGATGAACACAACCCCCTCAAAACTTTATTCCAAAATAAAAGGTAAATTAACAATTACCCAAAGAGCATCAATTCAAGGCATAAAAGCAGAAAGCTTCTAGCTAGCAAGTGGCCATGGCAAGTGTCTGGTTACTATGGCAATCGCCATGGAGCATGTGACCTGCATGATAATCTCGAGGTGCTTCAGAACCCTTTCTCTTGCATAAGTTTGATGTCTTCCACACAGAGGTGTTATGTGAGGTCACAAACCCTCAATTGGAGCCACCAGATGGACAGATATAATGCAAGCGATCAATTTGCAGCTCCCACTGGGCAGAAAATGCTGCATTCAGTTCATAGATTTTAATTTGTTTGATCTACAGCACACTGCAAGTGAGGGGAGGAATTTCTTCTCCCTGGTCTAAACATGTTTTACATTTGCATTTTGGCAGTCAGTTTGCATGTGAATCTTTGCTGTGTCCATGTTTTGTGGAGCACTTCGCATTATGTAGACTATCAAAACTGGACTGGTAATTATAATGCAGATAATGCGAGGAATATTCAGTGATCCCAGCAAATAGATGATGTTCATACTGAAGGACAAAGTAACTTGGTGTTTCATTTAATACAATTATTTATTTTATTCTTTCTTTAGAAAGAATTCTTAAATATTGATAGTTCCTTGACACTGCCATGGAATGACACCGTTGTAGAGGATAGGAATTGAGCCTAGTATTTAAATATGTATTTTAAACACACAAGTTGTTGACAGTATTGAACGTGATGTGAAATTTCCACACTTTGAAGAAGAATCGTCTCATAATACATGTTTTCAGTGTTACTGTGTGTCATCAGCTATGGTATACTTTGATGATGAGGGCTCCACAGCTTGTTGCTTTACACCAAGGACACACAGGGATCATCTTTGTTTGATTCATAGATTCACAGAATGGTTTGGGTTGGAAGGGACCTTGAAGATCATCTAGTTCCAACAGGTTCCGCTAGACCAGGGTGCTCAAGGCCCTGCCCACCCTGGCCTTGAACACTTTCAGGGAGGGGCCATCCACAACCTCCCTGGGAAACTTCTTCCAGTGTCTCACCATCCTCACTGTAAAGAATTTCTTCCTAATCTCCAGTTTAAATCTCCCCTCTTCCAGCTCAAAGCCATTGCTCCTCATCCTATCACAACAAGCCCTTGTAAGAAGTCTCTCCCCATCTCTCCTCTAGTCCCCAGCTCTCCTGTGGGTACTGGAAAGCTGAGATTGCTACCAACACTGATACTTCTCTGGGGAAATGAGACACCCAGGTATATTTGCCACAGAAATTTTTATTGTCTTTCTGCTGTGTGGAAACCAGTACAGAAGGTGTTTGTGCTCGGCCAGGGTTAGGAGGCTCAAGAGAAGAAAGTGAGGGACCAGAGTGCACCTGAGGAGGTGCTGGGAAAGAGCTCAGTCCCTTCTGCTGTCCATGGCCACAGTGCTGAATTTGAAACTGGGATTGAAGTGGAGCTGAGAGTTGTTTTTTTTTTTATCTGCTTTTCCAACATGATTTGTTAAAAGAGTGAATGTACACATCAGATGTATTTCTTGGGAGACGTCTTTGTATTCCTTGGCTGTCCCTCCATCCTGAAGAGTTTCATTACTAGGTCAATCCATAGTATGCAACATAAATCCAGATGAAAGAAAGGTCACTTGGTTGCATGTTTTAGATGACACCTCTGTAACACTCCAGTATTAAACACAACATAGCAGGTTATGCTTAATGAAAAACTCTGGCACTTGGAAGATTCTGCTTCTGAGGAGATTTCAGTCCGAATTAGTAGAAACAAGCATACACCTATCAGGTCACTGGGTTTTGTTTTTGTTTTTATTTCATTGATGAGTGATTCAACCCTTGCTCTTCCATAGTAGTTCTTTTCCCATGCTGACAACTGGAAGATATGCTGGGGAAAATGAAATTAAATCGACATGAATTGAGCAGTTAGATCTTTTTGTTGTTCCACCGCCACTGTCTCGGCTGAGGAGCACAGAGAATTGAAGATGCTGCTGAAAGATGATCACTGTATTAGTGGGAGATATTGATCTTTGTATTAGTGGGAGATGTTTTTGTGTTTAAATGGTATTAGTTGGCAAGGCTGGGTGAAGTCAACAATGAAACTCTCCTTGTTTTTATCAGGGCCAGGATTTTACTCCAATTTTACATGGAGCAAACTGTACAGGTGAAAAAACATGTCTGTCACATTAAAAAGGACTAATTTCATTATCTGCTGAGTGGGGCAGAAATATTTTCCTTGGTCTCTTTGTTTGTTTGTTTTCTTCTTTTTTTCTTCTCACACCTTTGTTTGTTTGCTACTGATTCTGTGCTGTATTCACTGAGGAGGGAACAAATAGGGAACGGTTATATAACAGCATGTAAAAATGCTCATTTCTGTGGTATGTGTTATTTAACTTCATTTAATCATCACAAAAATAATTTGTTCAGACTTTATGGTAGAATTAAATTGATGTATACTTTAACTCTTTCCCATTGCAGCTTGGTTTAATGGGTTCAGTAGTGAATGTAGCCAGCTTTGTCATCCACCCTGATTCTCTCTATTGTTCTTCTCTTATCAGGGTGGGACAGATGGAGGCTGAGGGTTCAGCTCAAGGTAACCAGCTGAAACTCCTGTAGTGGCAAGTCAATAAAATCCCAGATGATCATCTCTGGTGTTCTGCTGACTAGATACAGAGCACTTACTGCAGCACATGAGACTGAGAGGGGTATTTTTTGTGTGTATAATGCTAAACAAAGGAGCAACTGACAACGGACAGGTTGCCACTGTTTTGGCAATGACAATATTTGCAATTACTCAGCTGGAACATCTGAGCATTTTGATGCCTTTAAAAACTCCTAAAAGCAGTGCAGTCCCCAAACAGCTGCAGAATCAAGGCTCTGTGTTCATAGCATCACAGAAGAGTCAAGGTGTGGAGGGGTCTCCGGAGATCCTCTAGTCCAACCCCCATCTCAGCTCAGGATCAGATGGGGCAGGTTACTCAGGGCTGTGAATGGTCAATTTTTGAGTATTTCTAAGGACTGAGGATTCATAGCCTATTCCTTTACATTGTAAAAGTTGTCTCCTTTATGTTTAAAAGGAATTTCTTGTATTTCAGTTTGTGCTTATTGTCCCTTGACCTGTCACTGGGCACCACTGAGAAGAGCGCATCTCAGGCTTCTTTACTCTCTCCCATCAGCTATTTGTACACATTGCTAAGATCCCCCTGAGCCTTCAGTTTCCAAAATGTAGAAGGTGGAAGTGTTCTAACTTGCTGACCACGATTTCTAAATTATTACTATGTTTTTAAAGTTTAGCTAGCACTGGTGCAGAATATGTAGGAAGGTCAAGCTGTAGGAAGAAGTTCAGGTTTAATCATCAGTTTCTAATTTTTGTTGTTTGTAACGCTGGGACTTTAAACATCTTCAACTTAATTTATCTGCTGCTGTTGAATTTAGTGGGAATAAAGCTGGCCTTGTAGGATTACTTTTTTAATTATGGAATTAATCAGGAATGATGCTATAAGGAATGACTCTTGGGGAAAAAAAGGTGATTTTCTATAAGAAAAGCATGATTTCAGTGGTAGAAAAAGGGGTGCTTGTGACTGCCTGCACTGTAGACATGCTTGAGCTAGTTACAAGCCCAACAACTTCCACAGCAGCAGTGATCCAACTGCAGCTCCACAGAGCTCAGTGCAGGCTCGCATCATCTGCCAGCAGTTGTAAAGAGGACATTCTTCTCCAGCTTTGGTTTATGTGCCTACAGGGATACGTTTGGGAGTGAGGGTCCTAGGTCTGGAAAATGCCCAAAGCTCAGTAAGAAACCTTCCAGCTGACTGCACTTACCAAATTAAAGGCATTCAGTTAATCCTGCTGCCATTACTGCTAATGTGCTACAAGAAGCTTCTGGCAATGCTTGTGAGGAGACTGGCCAGCATTTTGCTGAACAACTTTCAGGGAGTTGCTTCTCACTTCTGGTGCATTATTTCTGTACAGCTCCATAAAGTAGATATAAGCCAAGGTGGAATCCCCTTCATCAGAGCTGTGTGGAGGGAGGTAATTGTGTGTTGCTAACCTGAAAGGTTGTTCACTATAGTGTGATTCAGCTGTTGGGTGGATTAAGGCACTTCAGCTAAGCACCTGGGCTTAGACATAATGAATATGGGCCTTGAAACTATATGACTGACAGATATAGCTGTGGGAAGTTTCCACACACTGATCTACCTGAGCATCTAAACCCTCAGTCATGGGAGCTGCCTGGTCACCACTGATCCTGCACTGTGGGTTGAAGACTTGTTACCCCTTTTCTAAACTGCTGAGGAATGATTGTGTGTGTGGTTGTTCCAAGTGACTTAAAATTATTTCCTGTGCAATTCCCACTATTAGAAATTTGATTGTGTCTGTGTACCTTTCCAGCTAATCAGTTTTCTTTTGTGAAGGAAATGAAGTCCACATGCTAGATCAATTTTGTTCTACCAGTTTTAAATGAGGAAGAACACCTTCAGCAGTCTTGAATATTTAGGAGTTACAGGGGTGTGTAGGCATTTCTGTGAGACAGCTTGTGTGGTTGTTAGACCTATTGTCAACTCACACCAGCTGTGTTTGGTTGGTTAGGTTAGGTTAGATTTAGTTTCATGCTGGATTTCTGGGATTGTGGGCAATGAAGAATGCTGAGGTGTTGTTAGTAAGCAAGAACCTTTGGTTTACTTTGGCTATACCTAAAAATGTGTTGCCAAAGGTGAGTGCCCAGGATTTGGGGACCTGAGCTAAAAGCAGTTGAGGATAATGAGGTGGTTTTCCTTCAGTAAATTTGTGCATGTGAGTTTGTGGTGGTTTTGTAGCTCCCATCAATAAGTATTTGAGATACTTGCCCCTACAGTGTTTTGTTCTCCAGTGTTTTGTTTGTGGGTGCTGTCACCGTAAGGTTGATGCCACGCTGGTCTCTCTGCAGTCTAGCTTTCTAGCTAACTACAGCCTAATTCACTCAATGTTTTTACCCTGGTGTGGACCTATATGAGGATGGAGTACAAATAACTAGAAGACTTGCATAATAAAGCTGAAAACCCTCCTGTTTCTTACTTCTTCCTCACACCTTGCAGCCTGCACTTAGCACAGCTGCCTCCCAGGGGCACTGGCCTTTTGCTGCTTGTGGTGACTCCCTGTGACTTCTTCCTTTCACAAGGCATCAAGCTTTCAATCATACAAGCCTCTCAGGAAAATCTGCTCCTTTTCCTAGCTGTCATGGAAATCTCCTGCAATCCTGTTTCCTTAGTCTTTCCCAGCTTGATGACCAAAATAAATGTAGCATTAAAAATATGGCAGCAAGTTCCATCTCTTCTAGGGAAAGAGAGAGAAAAGATGGATTTGGTTAAGAGAGAGACACTGTGCTCCTCATCCCATCTACATCACTACATCAAGTTTTCAGACCTCCTGTGTGATTTAAGTTTTCTTTGTATTTACATTCAGAAATAGCATTGATTTTTGGTTTTAATTTTGCAAGAAACATGATTCTAAGAAGAAAACACAGAACACATCAGGGCCACATACTTCAACAATCTGCCTTAACCCAAGGGGGAATAAACATCAGACAGACTGCAAAGGTGGAGTTTTGTATGAAAAAAGTGCTGGGGAGAAGGATGAATTCGTGCAAAATTTGACTAAAATGTGCAAGGGGGATTGACCTCTTTCTTTAAGAACATTTGAGTGCAGATGCTGTTGCTTGTTTGTAGATGAAAAGAATAACCACATCGTTACAGCTTTCACAACTGATTTCCATGACTGTCTGACGCTGATAACAAATGACTGCTGTACATCTTCCCCAAAATACTCGCTCTGACTGTGATTGCAGCTCTAATTATGGCATAACAGATGCAGTGTTGTATAGCACCCGCCTTCTTCAGGGTTTGGAGCTCCCTTTTACTTTTACATGAGTTGTTTCTCTTACTAGGGTAGCATTTACTACTGCTAGCAGTAACAAAGAAGTCACCCTTAAAGTAAAGCATGAGGATTTTCAGATTGTTACACTGCTGACATTGTTTGTGCTGCAGATGTTCATTGTGTCAGCAGCCAGCGATTATGGGAGAGCCTATTCATGCCTCGCTGGGTCCTTTCCACTTTCTCCAACCTCTCCTCTGCTGAGTAAGCAGTTGAAGTGACTTTTTTCTTTTGTTCCTCAGCCTTCACTGCTGTTTGAGAAGGAGGGCAAGTTACTTGGCTGTTTTGTTCACTTGTAAGTGGAACAGGTGTTTTTTTTTCCTGTTCTGTATAAGAACGCATTTGCAATTCTCACATGCATTTACATGTGAATATTGCAGTGTCGTTCTTTCAAAACAGGGAGGAGGTGATTTATTTTAGTAGTACAAACTATTGCCTTATGCTGTGCCAATCATGTTGCCATTGTCTGTTTTAATAGTGACAGTGAATCATCTCTGCAATGTTACTATCGAGGCCAAATGCCTTGCTCACGTGTAGAGGTTTGGAGAAGGGTGTGTGAGCAGCACCTCAGGCTGCAGGGATGTGGGACACCCAGGAAGCACCAAGTGTCCTTCTCTGACCACAGCCAGGTAGGGAGAAGCACTGGTGACTTTTCAGCAGCTGAGGGAGGAGAACACAGCCCTTTCTTGGTGGAAATGCTTTCTGTTCTGAGCCTCTTTATTTCTTGGTTCTTCTACTAAAATAAAGCAAATAACAAACCTCTGCTCAACAAGTGTACCAGGCCATGCAAGTCCAACATGGAATACTCATTCTGTCTGGCAGATGAAACAGAAGTGAACAGCATGCATTTTTCAGTGAGACCACCTTCCAGAGCTTGTTTTGAGTGGGAAGACAAAAACTCGTCAAACACTGGCACAGGCTGCCCAGGGCAGTGGTGGAGTCCCCGGGATTTAAAATCTCTGTTGAGGTGGTACTGAGAGACATGTTTTAGTGGTGACCGGGCAGTGCTTGGTTAATGGCTGGACTTTATGATCTTAAAGACTTTTTCCACCCTAAATGATTCCGTGCTGGAGGTGTGTAAAAGAAGCAGAGCAGTGGTGCTGAGGGACATGGTTTAGCACCAGGCTTGGCAGAGGATGGTTGGACTCGATGATTTTAAAGGTCTTTTCCAACCCAAGCGATTCTGTGATTCTATGACTCTGTGTCTCTACTTAATGCAGCAGGGGCTGGACTAGATGGTCGTTGATGGTCCCTTCCACCCCAAGCCATTCCATGGCCCTAACGACGTTTCTCCTCCGGAGCATCCTCCCTTGTCGGGGTGCACTCATGGAACAGAGCTCCGCCATCGCCCCTCGCCTTGCCCGGCGTCCCCGGGGCTCCGCCGGCCCCCGCCCCACCGCTGCTGCTGCTGCTGCTGTCACGGCAACGGCACCAGCGCTGCGCCCGCCCCCGGCGGGTCCCACCCTCGGCAGGGGCTGGGCGGCTGGAGCCTTGCATGGCACGGCTCGGCGCCGGCAGAACCGTTCGCTAGGATGAACGAAGAGGCAGCCCAGAAGAGCGACGGCGAGAAGTGCAACGGCGGCAGCCAGCGGAGGAAGCGACCCAAAAAGGTGGACTCGGGGGAGCGGCGGCAGGCGGCGGGGCGGGCTCGGAACCGACTCCCAGCATCTGCGTTCCTTGCTCTGGGCGGTAGAACCCAGGGCAGGTAGCGCAGGATGGCCGGGAAGAGCCCGTGGGGGGCGGTGGGAGCGCGGTGCAGCAGTTGACACGAAACGAAGGGGTGCAACGAGGGCTGGTGCTGGCCGGTGGCTTGGTAGCCAGCTTGCTGGTGCTCCGCAAGCGAGGGGCTTCTCCCTGCACAACCCGTGTTGTGGTGTCTGAAATGACTGGGCAGGCAGAGGGTTGCTTCTGTCTGGGTTTTGCCTTGGTGGTTTTGTTCGGTTGAAGTTGGTGTGAGGAGACAGAGAGAGGATGCTTCTCGGCGCGAGTTTCCCAGTGCTCGCTGTAAGGAAGAGGGCAGTTTGGTTTGACTGAAGGGATCAAACCTGCGCACGATGGGAGTGACTTGTGTGCTCCTGTCCCTGGTTCCTCAGGCAACACCGATGCTGGTTTATAAACCTTAAGATGACTTTCCCAGAGACGTTGCTCAGACTGGGTTATGAACATCAGAGGGAGATGAGCTGCCGGCTTTTGTACCATCTGTGGCAATTCAGTGATGCTAATGAGAAATAATTGGGTATAAATGTGAATTGCCCAGCCACACCCAGTTTCCAGGGCATTTTCGCTGTGTGTCCTCTCTTTCAGACGTGGTTGATTTGCATTGCATAGCATGCCCCCTGCTTGAGGTAATTCCTTTTTAATGGCTTTAATTGCAGGCAACTATTTATTTGTGTTTGGGTTTTCTCTCCCTTTAAGAGGAAAGATGTCGGTGCTTCTGCATAATTATGACACAAATTGGTTTATGGTTATTCCTCCCCCTTCCCTTCTTTAACGTGCACAGCACGAGATACCCCACTGAAATGTGTGGGACTGCTTGCAGACTGAGGAAGAAATTAATCCATACAAAATATATTCACTGATGGATTCTGCAGCCCCTCCTTTTGCATAGAATTTGCATTTTAACCACCGTTGCACATGAGCAAGACACATTACTATAAATGACAATACACTATAGAGTAGAGAGAGCTGCAGACAGACACCTCAGGGACTTCTGCTGGGCTTTGACCTGGTGAAGAAAAGCTGTTTTGCAATAGGTGACGCTTAGGTCCTGTTTTATCACCGAGAAGATTCGTACCTATAACCAGAAGGTCATGAGATAATCCAGTCCAAGCAAGAAAATGAACAAAAACATCCTTACCCCACCCCACTGTGCTTGGAACATTGCCTGGATCTCCACACAGTGGGGGAATTTATATAGCACGTTGGCCTTATATTTAAGCACAACCGAGCAGCAGAGGGAATATCTGCTTTGACTTACCTCTGAATTTAGAAGGTGTGTTTGTGTGGGTGTATAAATCCATAGGAGGAAGCAAAAATCAAATGATCAAGTGCATAGCCAGTTCATTTGACTGTTAGATAACCTGGCAACAATATTGTACTAGGAGAGAGGTTTGGAAGAGCTGAGGAATCAATGTGGATGTTCCCTTCTCTTCATCTTTATGCATGTATGTGAGGTTTCTGCTTTTACTGTTGTTTTCTAAGTCAAGTGGCCTAGAGCCTTTCAAGGTTGAAACACAATTATAAGCCACTGCTGCCAGATGAATGCTTAAAAAGCATCTCTTGTCTTGAGTCTCCACATCCAGTCTTCCAACAGCTGATGCACCTGCATTTTTCAGTAACATCCTATTTGAGTATCTTTTTAAAGTTGTCTTTTACAACTAGACAATATCAATCAGATATTTTCAACTGACAAGTGTAAACCAAATCCCTCTAATTTACTCTGTTTGGATGCAGTAGATGTTGGTCCCTCTGCTATTGGATTAGCTGTCCTCAAGATTTACCCTTAGTGACTTCATGAGGAAATATAGCTCCAGCCTTTAATATTCCTTCTTAAATTCTAAGAATAATTTTCTTGAAACCTAGAATTTATTTATTTATTTTTTTATTAATGAGAGACTCCTTGTAATAGCCAAGAACACTAGAATTCCAGATTGAATTCCTCTGTGCTTTGATGAGGTAGGCACAATTTCCCTTGGGAGCAGAGATGAAAGTGCCAAATGCAAGGGCTCCAAAATCCATAGTAACATTGCCTGTTTTCAGGTCCTGAACTACTTTTTCTGAAGGGAGCTGCATTGCGCCATCCAACATGCCCTCTATCTGTTCTATGGAAGTTGATCTCTTTTGTGTGGATAATTAAATATTAATTGAGCCAGATGAGTTTGATCTATGTATTGGGAGAGACAGAGAGAAACGTGTCTCAGGTCCAAGCTTCGGCTGAATCTTCTATATTCCAGCAGTGTGCCCTCGCTAGGAAACCATGGAGGAGTATCTCCATTTCATCAGTACCCCAGGGGTTTTATGCACACACACTTCACAATGAAAAGGATTTAGTGATGTCTTGATACAGGATGGGAAAAACTGAAATGGAGGAAATGACTATTCACCTCAAACCAGCTTGAATCCTTGTGGTGACATTTGTGGCTTTAAGCATTCCAGAGAAGTGGAACTAAGTCACTGGGCTGCCTTAATAGGTTTGAGAATCCAGTAGTAGGTTTGTGTACGGTTTTCCAGATATCACCCCCACGTGATAATTGGGATATGGTGAAATTTGTGTTCCTGGGGAAAGAAATCATGCTAAATTTCTGGATGTGCTCTGCTGGAGGTAGGTGTGAACAAGACAACCTCATTTTGGTGCTGGTGTAACTGTATGGAAACCCAGCAAGAACAGCATCTGGTGTGCATTGGTCCTGTACTCCTGTATCTGTATCTATGCTCCTATATCAAGTGCTAACGGCACTGATGGCAAAAGGTTTTCCAGAAACCACAGGTTCTTACTCCACTGATCATAAAGCACACACTGTTGATGGATCAATGTGAACATGATCTATTTTAGCTTGCTGCAGAATTCCAGTTTTGTCACTTGCTCATTCTTTAAAGAAATTAGAAGTTTGGAGTCAGGTTCATACCATGAAAGACTTGGCGGAAGTTGTAATGCTGATTTAAAGGAAGATAAATGAGGCTTCTTTCTCTAACCTAAGCATCATTCCTGTTTGAAATGAGTCTGTGGAAAAAATGAAAATTGGATGTGTTAGGTGAGGTCCTTCCAGTGGAAGCTGTACACTTACTAATGGAACCTTTACAGTATTCAAGCTAATGCTTTTAATTAACGCTGATTACTTAAGACTATTAATTCTATGGATCAGGTAATTGAGACCCACTTTGGAATACAAGCACAGTGTTGGTCACCTGCATTCAAGAACAAGAACCCAAATGCACACACAGCATGCAGAGAGAGCCTCTTGAAGGCAAAAACTGTAAGAGCTTGGCTCTTTTGTGTTAAAGCAAAAGGCTCTGAGGCGAGAAGGAAATGAGGCTCTTCAGCAGCCTTCTAATAGATTCAGTCAGGTAGAGGGCCAAGAGAAACTTGATTAATTATGAATGAGATGTGATTTCTCTAACGTGTTCAACAGAAGGAGGTTCCTCTCCCTCCCACCCTTACCTGTGCAGTGATGGTGCTGTAATATTACACAGCAGCTTAATCAATGGGAAACGTGGCTGTGAAAGTCTTTGAGAATGTTTGTTTACTTGGGTAGTTCACTCCTCCAGCTACCAAATTTAGTGGAAAAATGAACGTCATTAGAAGAAAAATTCGACCTGGTATCCATCTCTGCCTCAAATCAGTATGGGGCCTTGTACAACAGCAGTTCCAATCTGCTGCATGGTGTTCCCTCTAAATGGCCTTCATTTCACTCTGGCAGAGTCCCACTTAGCCTGCTCCAGTTGCTGCTCTTTCCCTTGCTATCCCATCATTATTGGTGTCAGATAAATAGCTGTACTGTGTGATGATGCAACTGAGATGAAATCAGGAGTATGTCTCCTAAGCGAGATCATGTTCTCTTGCTTTAGAGGAAAGAAGGTTTGCCTTCAGAGGATACACAGCAAACTGAACAGGCAGGAGGAGCTAATGAGGAACCCCACATTTTTTTCTTATATTCGGGACTAGGATATCTAAAAGGCTTTATCACAAAGTAGTTGTTATAAGTTAACCCAACTCATTGGTGTTTGACATAGTTAATTTTAGTAGTGTTGTAGCTTCTGTAGGTCTGGAAGGTTTTATTCCTCTAGATTGGTCCAGCTTAAAAAAACCTGGACCTGCCTTGCTTTCAGCTGAGTTAATGAAAGTAAACAAACAGAGAAAAGGTGCTTATATGTTCAGGAAACAAGATAATAGATGGAGGAAAGGGCAAACTCATTCTTAGGTCATGGAAGTAAGAGGAAAGTTCATAAAGAGAGTGTTAAGGCTCAGAGATATTCCAAATGTCTGCACTGCATTTCAGTGTGGTTTGTACTGTTGTAAGTCTGATGCAACTCCACTGATGCTCTTGCGTTATTGAGATCAGGTTCTGCTTGTTCCCTTCACTGTCTCTTCCTATCACAAGGCATCCAGCACATTTTGTGCCAGGTATGAAACTAACATCATAGCTGCAGAGGCTTTGATGTGTTTTTTCTTTTCCTCTCTCTTTCCTTGCCTTTCCTCTCTCACTTCAGTTGTTATGTGTGGTGGTAACAAACTGAAAATGCTGTGTGTTTATGGCACTGTGAGATAAAACACCTTGCCCTGTTGTCACTAGTTGCCACAGAGCAACCATTGTTTTGAGGATTGCATCAGCACCCCCCTTGTGCTACTCTCACAGCATCCCTGTGGTGGTTGACACTCTGGAGAAATCACTTCCATTTACTTACAGCAATGAGGCAGGGAAAATGATGACAGGCAATGTAGCTGAACATCTGTACAACAGCATTTTGTGTTGTCCTTGTGAGTGTTGTTGTAGTGTTGTAAAGAGTGTAAGGCACCACACAGCTCAGCCTGGCTTTTCTAGGTCTTGATGCCCTAGTATAACAGGATCACCTCAAGCATTACTGTGCTCTGTTGTGTTGATGGCCTAAGTGATGAACAAGTCTTAGAACTGACACAACTACTTAGGGGGTTATTACATGGGTGGGAGTTATTTTAGGGTATTAGCAGTTTTGTGCAAGTGCTACATTTCACAGATTAAATCCTGAGAAGATAACAAGGAGGAAATAATCTGGATAAGAGGGGTGAGTTTTATACAGCACCACGTGATGTGTTGAGCTTGCACCCGCCTGCCAGGCATTCTGGGCTCCTGATTTATCATTCACAGTCTTTGCTCATTTTCACCAGTGTTTGGCAAACATCAACTGAGTCAGGGAAGCACATCCCTTTTTCCCCAGCCAGCTTTCCTTTCTCCCTGCAGGATGCCTGGGGCTGTCAAGTATCACACACATGGTATCGCACCGTGCATCTTGCGGTCCTGTCAAGCGTTCCTGCAGGCCTTTGGTGACAAGGGCTGAGCTGGGCTTTCAGGCAGCAGCTTTAAGATGCCTGTCCCAGCTCTCTGGGGACACTGGGGTCCATGCTGGAGGCAGCCATGTGTTCTTTCTCTGCCTCCTGCTGGGGATGCTTCAGTGTGTGTATGATGGAAGAGCATTTGGGAGAAGTGTTTTAGTGAGTCGAGTCAGTGAGAAGGGCTGATACTTTTAAATATACCCATAGTGAGCATTCTGTTTGGTCTTCTGCATATTAATTTTTTTTTTTTTTAAGTCTTACCCACTGAGCCAGTGCTGGACTGTTGCTCTCTTCAGGAAGTCTCCATTCAGCAAGATGTGCAGACAAGGCACTGACTGTTCAGCTCCCTGGGGTGTGTCACAGCTCCTTGTGTTCTTTGACTCTCTTACCTGTCTGTCCCTATCTGAGATGCCATGTTTTGTGCAGCTCTGTGTCCCTGTCTCCACGGGCCTGGTTGTGTTGATGATTTGAGATGGTATTTCTGGCTAGGAAAGTTTCTCCACTCTGCAAATTGAGACTGACATATGCAGCACGTAGATAGATATTTAGGCTAGACAATGGGGGCCCTGGAGATCTGAGGAGTAAGGAACAGAGGGAAGCCAAGAAAATAATAAGATGGCTGGGGGCTCTACATCCTCAATTATCTGCAGGAATTAATTATTTCAAAATCTTTCCTAGCTGATTAAGTGGGTTGCTTTAGTCACAGAAATTGCTGAGCTGAAAGTTTAAACCTACTGTTATTATTCTTACACAGTGTAGGAATAATGCAGTATTTCCACATTTTATTTGCAGTAGAAATTTGCTGTGGCCCCACAGAAATTTAGCATTTCCTTATTTATTTTCATTAATTTCATTGTGTTCAGACACCAAATACAGAAGGGAAAAAAATGTAGGTAGAAACAGGCCGGTGTTAAATATACATAATTAATTTTCAAATTGATCTTACAGGCATTGCAAGTCAAATGTGTGGGCATTGATTAGTCTTCCCCAAACCATTGGGAAATAGAAATTGCTCCTTGAGCACACAACAGTTCAGGGAGTAAAGGTAGATGCCTATCCATATTCTCTCAGCCTGCCCGTGACTGCTTCCAGCTGGCTTGCAGTTGGCTTGCATGCAGGTAAACAATTTGTAACCTACTTCTGTTTTCTCCTGGCTTAGTTCACACACACAGACAGAAACTCAGTCCATGAATGAGGTGCTCTCTGGAGAACAGGGCTAGCTCCTGAGGAAATGGTAGCGTAAATGGGAGTAATTGCAGCTTGAAATGATTTTCTAGGTTAAACAGCATAAAGGTGTCTGCCATGGGCAAAGTATTTCAGAAGTGGTTGGTTGCTTTTATTTATTTAATCCATTCTGGGATGGCATGTGTTTATATTCTGGTATAGTACTGGATCTGAGCAGAGTGTGTGGATTTAAATTGGCACCAGGAATGCACAGATTCCTCCAGCAATTTAGTTTTATGATCAATTAAATCTAATTGTTCCACTGTCTTTATAAAGCAGCATTTGAATTATCTGTTGACATTGTTGAGGCAGTGAAGAACATTGGTGGTAGTTCTGAAAAACATAAATGAAAGTGTGAACTAATAGTGTTTAGAAACAATTTGTACCCTTTTGTAGAAGATGATTCTGAACCACGTTTGCTTAAAAGTGGTTCCAGTTTCCCGTGCCCTAAAGACTCTGCTAGTCCCTATTTTTTGAACATTTTAAGTATTTAATGCATCTGGCAGCTCTCAGTATCAGAGAGCAGATGTCAATGTATAAATGTCAAGAAACAGCAGCAGTTATTCATCATGCAAACCATTAGGAACCTCGCCTGACTGTCCTGGTAGGCACATTGCTGTGATCCAATCCAGAAATGAGTGAATGGACACAGGAGAAGCAGGCCCTGGGTTGGGTATGCACACGTTTGGGTGGGTGTCCTCATGCCTTATCAGCCTGTTTATGCCTGTTTGTTTCTGTGCATGGCAACTGAGCACAGTGGGCCACAGTCTCTGCTGGGTACTGGCGGGGGCTCTGCCAGCTCTCATCAGCGGAGGATCTGCTCTTGTTGCTGTGTGTACCTATGCAACAGAGCAGTGGTGAAGATCGGAAAACAGCAGCACTGGAACAGGCACAGATTTTTCCAATCATCCTCTGAATCATGCTCATTAGCTTTGACATGCTGAAGAAAGGCGCTTTATGAGCTGGCATTTCCATTTGTGCTGTAACTGCTTTACTCACGCCGAGGGCAGAGCGATGACTGCACCAGTCAAACAAACAAGGGGAGGAGAGCGATGGGAAATGCCTGCTATGCTCTGGCTAAAGGTCACTGGCCTGCCAAAGACTGGCTGCTTTGGTTGAGGACCATGGCCTCCCACCAGCTGCTGGAGCTGCTGATACCAGGTCTGGAGGTCACTGTCCTGCCAAAGACTGGCTGCTCTGGTCGAGGACCATGGCCTCCCACCAGCTGCTGGAGCTGCTGATACCAGGTCTGGAGGTCACTGTCCTGCCAAAGACTGGCTGCTCTGGTCGAGGACCATGGCCTCCCACCAGCTGCTGGAGCTGCTGATACCAGGTCTGGAGGTCACTGTCCTGCCAAAGACTGGCTGCTCTGGTCGAGGAGCATGGAGCCGCTGGAGCTGATGGTACCAGATGGTTTTGTGTGAAATCAAATTAAATGGATTAAATGCAGAGTTACATATTTCCTTTGGTACGCTTCAGAGCTGGGGAGGAAAGGTGTGGGTTTCCTCCCCTCTACCTTGTGTTCCCCCTGTAAAAGACAAGCACAGCTTTTGTTCTTGAATTTATTTTTAGTTGACTGCTTTGAATGGTGCGGAAGGTGCTGTGCAAGGAAGCTAGCAGAGCTTGTGGCCGTGTTTGGAAGCAGTGTGTGGGGGCTTATGGTTAATGATATTTGAGGCTGTGTTTGTACACGCCTCTCTCCCCATTGCTTGTCAGCAAAACTGCTTTTTTCACAGCCACATCACCAACAGAAGCAGCAGGCGATGGCTTTCAGTTGTGAAAGAGCTGCCAGGGGCTCATTACAGGCTAATGTATACTTTAAGATGCACGATTGTGCCTTTGCAGTGTAAGCTTGGGAGTGTGGCCTGTCTGAAACAGAGCTGACAGCAATTAGGGGAGTGATCCACAACAAGCCTTTCCCAGAAATCATTGTTATCAAGCAGTTACTACCTCTGAGCAGAAATAGTGTAATCTGGCTCATTTTGATACAGATTAATGAATGGTATCCTGAGTGTTTTAGTGAATGGGCAAAACTACCCTGCTGGAAATCTCTTCTGCACAACATAGCTTCGTCCAAATGGAAAGCAGATACAGTTAATTGGAAACACAATCACTTGGTAAATACAATTAAACAAAGTCACCTTTTTTAGTTGGTGTCATTGGAGTGACAAAGATAGGGTTGCAAACCAGTGGAGTGTGCGTTTGAGGCAGTGAAGCTTTGTGTGTCAGGTGTAGATGCTGGAGACCAGAGTCAGTGGATTTTTCAGGTGCATAAGGGACGTTTGTTCCTATCTGTTCTCTTGGGAGGATTCTCCTTGGTGCCAAGTGACAGGAGCGCAGGAAATGGTTTCAAGCTGTGCCACTGGGAGGTTCAGTGGAATGGTCTGCCCAGGGCAGTGGTGGAGTTGCTGTCCCTGGAGGTGTTTAAGCAGCTTGTGGACCTGGTGCTTAGGGACATGGTTTAGTGTTGACCCTTCAGTGCTGGGTTGAGGGATGGACTGGATGATCTTTGAGGTCTCTTCCAACTGTATGTTTTCTGTGATTAACACAATGATTTTGTTTCTGGAGGAGGGAATGAATGGTTAACCTTTTGCTGGAGCTTTCTGAGAAAACAGATGTAGTTGCTCTCCCCAAAAGAGAAGCCCTAGTGAACACAGGGGTAAAACAAACACTTCATATTGAGATAGTTTCCAGTCCCCAAAGTCCATACCACAGCTGTAGCACTTGTAATCTTGTTCAGAAATAAGTCCTGAGGCTGATGGGGTTGTGGGGTTTCACTGTTCCACGCCTGAGGGCACAGTTTGCAAGTGGAGTCACATGGCACCAACACCAGTTGAATCTGGGGTGGCTTGTCCTTCATGGGAACTGGCCTGAAAAGCTGGTCTGGGTTTGGCCTCTGGAAATGGGCAGCTGGGTAGGGTAGGGAGCTGTTTCTGGTGTGACAGCATCAGTGATTGATTAGATCATCAGAAAATTCTGGATCTTTTTTCACAATTATGTCCTTATGAACCCCCTTTATTGGAAGAGCACGAAAAGCACATCGTTATTTGGTGCTTTTTTTTCTGTCAAAGTTGTGATTTGTAGGAATACAGACAAAATAAGTGTGATTTCCATTACTGTACTGTGTGCTTCAACCAACTGAGACTGGGCTGCCATTCTAATAATGGGGATATTAATTCACAATCATTTTCTCAAATAGCATTTTTCATCGTTGCAGCTAACGTGCTGTATGGAATAAAACTGGGATTACTGCCTCGTGCTGCAGGCAGTTGCTTCACAGGGGCTTGCCCAGGGCAGCCTCGGCACAAGTGCCAAAGCAAGAACCCAGTGATCCTAAGCATTCCTGCTGTTCTTCCACTGCTGGATACAACTTCAAGGACCTTTATTCCCCACACTGCCTCTTTTTAAAACTCTGCCTCTTCTCCTTGCTCTCCAGGCTCTGTACTTTACACCTGAAGACCTTCTGAGCCCTAAGTCTTTTCTCAGAGGTTACACAAAGTATTCAGGGACGTTTGGGTTGGTTTTAACATGAATACCTTGAAGTGTGCCCTGGGAAGCAGGCCTTATCTTAACTGTGTTCAGACAAACCCCACAACTTGTTTTCAGAGTCCCAGTCAAAGCTTGCTGGAGTTAATGGAAAGATTTGCACTGACTTCAGTAGTTTTACTGCCCTCAGTCATCTTGACTGACTGCCTTCTAATGACTTTGAGATTCAGCCCATCAGGACTGAGTGAACATTTCCTTGTTTACCCTTGATGTTTATGGCTTGTAGGAACATTAATAGCTAAATTAGGGCTGATTTTCAATATACTTCGAGCTTGGATTGATAAATGCTGGGGCCAAGTCTTTAATCCTTCTCTGGAACATCTTTCCTTGTTACTTAGTAAAATGATTTGGATGGTTTTATTGCACTAGTAATGATGACCATTAGTATCTATTGATGGTTGTAGAAAATAGATGATACCTTCAGTCCATTTCCCAGCTTGGGCTATCAAATTTGTCAGACACCTGTAGAAACAACAGATACTTTACTTGAAGCATGTCCATTTACCTGTAAAGTAGAAAAGCAGCACTCAGCTATGACCTACCTGTATCTCAGCAGCAAGGATTGAGCAAATGGACAATAAGTTTTTCCAGCAGTAAGGAAAGGCTGAATAATGAACATTAGCAGGACATGAGAACTTCGAGATGAGCATGAATGAAATGTGAATGGAAAACTATAGGGGTGTGTGGTGGTAAACACCAGAAACAACTGGGATAAGAAAACAAATTCAAGGAATATCACTAAGTAGTAATGTGGCAAAATGAATTTGAGTATCAGCAACTTTATTTCCAAATGAGTAAATTCTTACTCTGGAGAGGGCACTGCCATTTGCAGTGCCAAATCTCCCTGTGCAGGCTTTGTTGACAGAGCAGCAGAGAGGATACATTGCAGTGTGCTTCAAATAACTCTCAAGACCTTAGTGGGGAATTCAAAGAGTGGTCCTTCCTCTCTCCCATTTCTGTGTAAAGGTGGTGTTTCAATTTTGTTCTCATGAATACAACTCTAAATAGAAATATATGAATTATCAATATTTGTTCTGTTACTCATAGATATGGTGTAACGTTTTAAAATTCCATTTTAATTACATTTTGTCTCACAAACCATTTCAGAACAGAGGTAAAAGAAATGTTCTTTATATTGATCTCATTCCGCATCTGGTAAAGTTGACATCAATCTCCAGGTCTGGCCATGAGCTAGGTTCAAATGACTGCTGAAGACCTTTGTCCTCTCCAGCCATGTAACATGTCACTCTGTGTAGTGCTCAGTGATCTTTTTCTTTTGTTTTTACTAAGGTTGTTAAATGCCTTCAATATATCTGTCTGCTTGAATAAAGAAATATTTCTTCAGCTGTTCTAATGAAGAAATGTTTCTGTAGCCTCTAGGAATTTACTAAGTGTAGAGGTTTCACCGTTACATTGCTGGCATGTAAAATAATCTCAGTGAAATAAAATTGAGAAAATGATGTAAAGGTTTTTAGGAAAATTACTTGACATTCAGAAAGGGACAACTCTTGGAAGAGGATTGTATTTTGTTTCTAAAAAGCATAGGGTTTTTTTTGTCAGCATCTCTGCTTTTAGGCATAATTTTGAAAGTAGGATTTATCACCCCCTCTCCTTCCTCTCTTCTCTTGATATTTTAAAAGAATATGCCTAAAATTTCTGTCTCACTTTGCTTGGCTTCTAGCCAGGTATTTAGTTCAGAATTTATGCAAGCTTTTGTCCTTGTGCATTGTTGGCATTGTTCCTCCTGTGCAGGTGCTGGGCTCCCTGAGAGCGGTTGGAACAGCAGGTGGGACATCAGCAGCCAAGATTAATGAGCAGCAGCTCTGCCACCCAGCAGCAGCTTCCCCACTCACCTTCTCAGCCTCCCACATCTTATCCTCAGTCACTTATAACATGATTTTACAAAATGTGATAATTTCTGTATGTTTGGGGCCTTATGTTGATGTATGCATTTCTATATACAGATGATCACAGAATCTCAGAATGGCTCAGGTTAGAAAGGACCTCAGAGATCATCTACTCCAGCCTCCCTGCCATGGGCTGGGATGCCTCTCGACTAGACTCAGCTGCTCAAGGCCTCATCCAGCCTGGCCTTGAACATCCCCAGGGAGGAGGCATCCACAGCCTCCCTGGGCAGCCTGTTCCAGAGTCTCACCACCCTCTCACTGAAGAACTTCTTAAGATCTAGACTAACCCTGTTCTTCCTCAGCTTCAAACCATTCCCCCTTGGCCTGTCTCTACACACCCTCATGAAAAGTCCCTCTCCAGCCTTTCTGTAGGATCCCTTCAGGTTGGAAGGCAGCTCTAAGGTCCCCCTGGAGTCTTCTCTTCTCCAGGCTGAACACCCCCAGCTCCTTCCGCCTATCCTCATAGCAGAGGTACTCCAGCCCTTGGATCATCTTTGTGGCCTCCTCTGGACTCACTCCAGCAGCTCTGTGTCCTTCTTATGCTGGGGACACCGGAACTGGGTGCAGTATTTGCTCTGGTGAGACCCCACCTCAGAGTAAAGGGCATGATGAAATGGTGTGTCATTCCTCTAAAGCACAGAAGTGGTGAAGAGTTCAATGTTCATTCTAAGGAATAGAGACATAGCATTTGGACATTGTGTTTGTTTAGTGAGCTTGGGATGGACAGAAACAGCAGCAAAACTATTAGCAGTGCTAAGTCATTTGGTTGGATAATGGACATGTCTCTGGCAACACCTTAAAGATTTGCTCTTAAAACAAGATGTAGGTGCTTCCGTTTTGCACTGGTTATATTAAAAAGAGGAAGGTGCTGAGGAGGCAGAACAGCATGATGGCTTTTGTTACTTAGACTTTCACTCAGTCTCTAAAGTCAGGGATTGATCTAATCCCTGAGGTTTTGCTTTCCCACTGAGAATACTAAATTGTGGACTGGTTTTCAAATGTATTGTGGGACGAGAGTTTAACTGCCCATGTGCTTCTTGGTGTGTATATCAGCTGTTCATAGAAAGCAGGGAGTGAAGGAGTTCTTAGGTTTCAGAAACATGAGCAAGCATCATATTAAATATGTATGTGTGGTTTACTCTCACCTTTTCAAGACTTCAGAGTTAACATTTTAGGCAGGACAAATTGTAGAGCTCTTGTGCCTGCTACAGCAGTGCCTCCAGCTACAAATATTTTGAAGAACTGTCTTTTATTTCCCTAAGTGGTGCAGAAGGAACTGTCATGGATGAGACCACCTCAAATCCAGCACTAGAGGGGTAGTCTATGAGTAATTTTACATCTGTAACATTCTCTCAGAATTTGTATTCTTTTGTGATTATAGCATTACAAAAAGAAAAAAAAAAATCACGTTTTGCTTTGGGTTATAAAGAAGAAATTAAACCCTAATGTTTTGTGTAGTAAATTTTCAGAAGACTTTTAGATCTGGGAACTCAGAGCTCTTGTTTACTTTAGCAGTTAGTGACTGAGAGGAATTGGGAACCATGACTGAGCTGGCCTCTGGATATGGAAATCAAAATTCCCAGGACTCCAGACAGCCAAAAGAGAGTAGTCACAAGGTAGTAACAGTAGGTACCTGTGCTGAACAACAACCACAAGAGATAGGAAGGAAATGAGCAAGATTTGCCATAATTTGAGTAGAAATCAGCATACATGGGACTACTTTAATGGGGCCAGCTCTTTCTGTAACCCCTTTAAGTATATATACAGGTAAAGTACCAAAACATCCATTCTTTTGTCTTTAGTCTAAATATTTTTGCAGGGCCTGGGCAGAACTCACTTGCCATCTTGTCAGTAAGAACTGGTCTGAAGCAGAGATGCTAGTGACTTGCACTGGAAGAGAATCTGGCTGACCTAGAAGACTAATGACTTCCTCAGAGTTTGATTTTTGGAAGTAATTTAATTTTGATGCTAGAATTAGGAACTTGCTGATGAAATCTGCAGGGCTGAGAAGGGCAGAACACAGGAAGAATGAAGTGTTCCAGAGGTGTTCTAGAAAAGGGATGAAAGGCACTAGTACAAAACACCAGATCATGCAGTTGTAGCCTAATAACATTTTCTTCTGTGGTCTTGGATCTTGGTGTTTTGAAAGTCAGAAGCGAGAAAACCCTTAATGTAATATGGCTGATTGCAGAATAAAGATGAGCCACACATTTGGTATAGCCATAAAAAGGCAATTTTATGATAATATCAAGTGAGGCTTTTCAGCAGAGATGGTGAATGTCAGCAGTGTTGTGCAAACTGCTGTTGACATCTCATCTGTATTCATATGCAAAATTCAATAACCTGGACTTTACAGAGATGATCTCAAAGCAAAGGCCATGGAGGAGGCTGGGAAAAGGAGCCTGTTTTGTTAGAGATGAAAATGTTAGTGCAGATGGTAAATGGATATGAATTTCCTGTGATTAAGTTTAGCCCTGAAGTTACACTGTAACCATTTGATTAATGAACTTTTGGAGGAGCTTTCTGCTAAGAGAATAGGGGCAGGGAAGTTCCCTGTTTTAGTACAAAGTTGTATAAATGTCTGATTGGGAGTGGATAATACAATAACATCCCTCCACTCTGCCCTGGTGAGGCCACATCTGGAATATTGTGACCAGTTCTGGGCCCCTCAGTTCAAGAAGGACCTCAGGGAACTGCTTGAAAGAGTTCAGCACAGAGCCACAAAGATGGTGAAGGGAGTGGAACATCTACCTGCTGAGGGAGCTGGGGCTCTTTAGCTGGAGAAGAGGAGCCTGAGGGGTGCCCTCATTCATGGTTATAAAGATGTGAAGGGCAGTGTCAGGAGGACAGAGCCAGGCTCTGCTCAGTGATATCCAATGATAGGACAAGGGGTACTGGGGGAAAGCTGGACTATGCAAAGGAGGTTCCACGTGAACAGAAGGAAAAACTTTTTCACTGTGAGGGTTCTGGAGCCCTGGAGCAGGCTGCCCAGAGAGGTTGTGGAGTCTCCTTCTCTGGAGACATTCAAAACCTGCCTAGACATGTTCCTGCTCTAGGTGATTCTGCTCTTGACAGGAGGGTTGGGCTGGATGATATTTTTGAGATCCCTTTCAACCCCTAATGTTCTGTCATTCTGTTATCAGGAAGCTGGACCTGAGGACCAAAGACATCTTGTGAGTGTCAAGCCTCCTGGAAACAAAATAGATAAGAGCAGGTCTTGCCTAGAAGACCTGCTGTTGATTTTGTCGTCTCTGTGCACAGCCATCCCAGGCAATAGGGTGCTTTCTTTTCTTTTTTTACAGGTTTACCAGGAGAGCTAGTTCATTCATGTCTGTTCAGTCTGGATAGCATCAAAAGGAAATGTCTTTATAGTACAACCATTTGAGGTGAAGTCCTTAATCACACCATAACCCAGTAATACACTTGAGATTTTCTTCCTTTCCTACTTTTGCTGATACTTTTGCTTGACAGGATATCCTTGTTGGGATTTTAGGTTTTGTTCTGTTTTCCTCACTCTATCAGAAACCCTTTAGCAAGAGATGCATTTTTTCCCCACTCTGAGGGTCAAAGTTGCCTCTACTTTTCCTCCCAGGGTGTTTTATGTTTAGATACACTAGTAGCATTTGAAATAGATTCCTTCTGCACAGAGAGACCCACGTCCTTCAGCCTTTCCTCATAAGCAAGGTCTTACTGTTCAGCATATCCTAGACCTGACTTTTCAGCTTCTTATTGTCTACTCTGTGTTTATGTTTGTGTATTCATTGGAACCCATATACATAACTAATTCTCACGGTTTGCATAAACCAAAATTAATTCATGTTTAAAAGCCCTAAGAGAGTTTTCAAAGAGTTCATATCAGTTTTAGCTCCATTTCTATAACTATTCCCTGGTAGCTCAATCAGTGCACGTTTATGTGTGTGTCACCTCAGAAATGTGGTGTAGAAGATGCTGAGAATATTAAGTAAGGGCAACCTGCTAATCACAGCAACTTTAAAGGATATTATTATGTTACTGAGACATTTCTGAGATCCTAGGTTGCAATCTTTTAATTCCTTTTGGTAAAATGATATTTCAATGTTTTTGCTGTGCCATCTGAGCATGAATAATAGTGTTTTTAAAGTCTGTCTTGGAGAGAAGCTTTATTATTTGATAATGGCTTTCAGAGCAAGGTATGAATGTGCTGATTTTGGTTGTTATTTGATGAGAGGAAATGGAGAGATTGACTTTCTGATAGCTTTAATGAAAGTTATAAATAAGGAAGAGCAAGAAATGTTGAGAAATATTGAACAGCTTTCCTGAAATATGTGTGGATACACATGGTGAGGGTGTGTGTGGTTTTTGTCCTGCAGGCAATTTAGTTCAAGAGATTTCTGCAGCTCATCTGCTTTGGAGTCTTGAACCATTTAAAACCACTGCTGTAAAATGTATGCCCTCTACATAAATGTCCAAACTGTGTGTCGAGCAGTCCAAAGGGTGTCAAGAAGGAAGCAGTGTCTTCATTTCCAGGGTGAAGAATCCAGTGGCAGAGCCTGGGGTTGTGGCTTAGCAAAATGTCAAGTTTTAGTCTCAGACTGAAAACGTATCAGAGGTACACACCAACCCAGATGCTTCACTGAAGTAGGACAGAGCAGCTCCCAGCTGAATTTGTTAGAAATTAGCACCAGTATCATACAAGAAACTGCTAGTGGCTTTGGAAGTGAAATTCAAACCACCTCAGTTCCACCTGCCTCACCGAATTAACCCCAATAATGATCTTTAGAAGGGTGTGATTTTCACAGGGGAACAGATTTCCAGGATGGCTATTTCCTAAACCCTGCGTCCAAGCGGAGAGGAACCTCTGCCTGGAATGGACAGCCTGGGAAATGTCATTGCCTTGCACCTGGTTTGGGTAGCTGTGATGGTAACAGGGTCAATTCTATTCACAGCATCATAAAATAGCTGATGGTTCCTTAACATGAACATTGGCAAATGTTCACTACATTAACAAAATAATCTTCCATTTCCATGTTGCAGGGCAAAAGCTGCTTTAGGTGGCTCCGAAATTCACCTGACAGAAAATAGCAGTTGGTGCATGAAAGACACCAGTCCCCTTTTGCAATCCATGTAACACAGAACTTTTATGTTCTGGACTGGAAGTAACAGAGAAAAATATACAGAAATCTTAAAATTATCATAGATAAGACAAAGGATGAAATTAATTTCTGTGTTATGTGTTAATTTTCTTGAAACAAGTGTCCAAATCAAAGGCAAATCTTCGTAACTGAGACATACCCTGGAATTAGCATATCTGCAGCAGCTCAGATTTTTTTTTGCCTCTGATAATTTTCAGAGGAAAGGGTTTTTATGTAAAAGTAGGCACAGCTTTTGAAGAGACAAATGGAGTAAGAAGATATGTATGTTCTGTATTTGTGTTGGAAATCCCAACTAATAGAATTAGTAGAAGACTGCCTAAACACTACCAGCTAAGGTGTTGGAAATCCCAACTAATAGAATTAGTAGAAGACTGCCTAAACACTACCAGTTAAGGCAGATGACTATGAAATGTGTATCATGGGGAGCAGTGTCAGTGTAGAGCCATATTTCTGTATCATCTGGACTGGCAGAAACCCAGAAAAAAATCCATGGAGATCAGTAGAATTATTGATTGATGTGTGCTTGCTTTGAAGAAGTGTTTTGTCTACTTTTGGCCAGGGTTGTTTTTTTTAACTTTAAAGCAGTGGTGGAGGAGTAGCTGCGATAGACATGTGGAAGCTCTGGAGAAACCACCTCATGGGTGTTTGGTGCACAAGTCATCGTTGGGGAGTCCTCAAGCTGTGCAACAGTTGAATCTCTGGATTTTTAGTTTTATCCCGTTTGTTTTGTCACTTAGGAAAAGGAAAAAAAAAAAAAAGCCACAGCAAAAGACCCCCAAAACCACACAAGCTTTGACTTCCCCTCTGAGGGCTCAGAATTTCTGTGTACAAGGTTTGTTTTCAGTCCAGTATCTTGTCTCCAGCACTCATGGCTCACAGATGCATGGCAAACAGCAGTTTCCTCTACTAGGAAACAGCCTTATTTTTGTTCTTCTGTCTCCATCTATTCCACACTACTTTGCTTTGGAAAGTCCATTTGAAAGGTCTCCCCCCAGAATTGTCTTTTATTTGACATGAGGAGTTTTTAACAAATTCATGTTGTCTGCTCCTTATGATCATTATTCCCTTTACGTCAGGGCTACTCTGTTGTTACCAAAGTCCTCTGGGTGATTTTTGTGAAGGTTATCAAATTTTTCCAGAGTTCCAGTCAGCAGGAAGCTGTTTGCCAGTTCCAGTTCTGCTGAGCCATGCAGGTGTCATTAAGTCAGGTCCACAGCTGCCTGGGGGCCAAGTGGACAGAGTAGATCCTGCAGCAGCGTGACAATTGCCATGTACTTGAGATTTCAAAGGGCAAAAATGCTTCTTAGGTCCACTGATCCTTCCAATCTGACTGTTTAATAGGATTTTAAAGTGTTTTTCTGTGTACAAAAGTTTTGGCTGACCAATCAGGTAGTCTTCTTTGGCCATAACAGAACTTGGTGCAGAAGTCTCTTCTTCATGCCCCTGTTGTCACATTACTTAAGAATTGAGATGGCAGTGATTGTGGTGTTAAAAAATCTTTTGTCTTGCCTGGAGGAGGCCCTGCTACAGCATTTGTCTGCCACCAATGTCTTCTAATGCTCCTGCCTAGTTCCATGGTTCACCTTTCCCTGGGATTAAATACAAGTATAGGCACCTGATAAAAACAGGAATTAGAATCCTAGAATGGCTTAGGTTGGAAGGGGCCTCAGAGATCATCTGCTCCAACCTCCCTGCCATGGGCAAGAATTCCTCACAATTAGACTCATCTGCTCAAGCCCTCATCCAACGGGGCCTTGAACACCACAGGGAGGAGGCATCCACAACTTCCCTGGGCAACCTGTTCCAGATTTCCACTACTCTTGTATTGAAGAACTTTTTCCTAAGATCCAGTCTAAACCTACTCTTCCTCAGCTTCAAACCATTCCCCCTTATCATGTCTCATGAAAAATCCCTCTGCAGCCTTCCTGTAGGATCCCTTCAGCTATTGGAAGGCAGCTCTAAGGTCTCCCCAAGAGTCTTCTCTTCTCCAGGCTGAGCAGTCCCAGCTCCTTCAGCCTATCCTTGTAGCAGTGGTGCTCCATCCCTTGGGTCTTTTTCTGTCCATAGGAAGTCCAGAGCTGTCATAGATAATTTCTGAATTCAGGCACAATGCTGGTTCTAGGAGTTTTTTTCTTAGTTCTAGGTCTTTAGTACAAATCACTGATGCTTACAGATTGCCAATAATCAGGGTTTTTTTTAAGGCAACCCCCAACCTTTGCTGTATTTTGTTGCTTTCAAATTGTACCTGTGTTTCTCCCAGCCTGGTTAGCCATCTACGTGACAGCTGCTGCTATTGATACTATCTGAAAATGAGGAAAAATGTAGAAAAGGAAATAAACATGAGTTATTGCTGCTGGTACTGACTGTACCCAGTTCATCAATATAAAGAGACTTTGTCCCTGAGCCTATTGTCACCAGTTCCAGTCTCTGGAGATTTTTGCCACATCAGTTACACTGCAGGGGTTTATAGTAATTAGCCCAGGCTTTCAAGAATAGTAATCAGCCTCCTAGAACAGCTTGACCACATTTTGGATCAGTGATGTTCCCACCCCTGAATGGAAGAAAATTACTAAAGAGAAGGATCTCTGTTTGTTTCAGACATGCCTGACTGTGCCTGACAGAGAAGTGAAATACAGAGAGAAACTGTCCTAATTGCCACATTCCTTCTACCTTAGAGTCACATCAAAGGACAGGTCCTCATCAAGCTCTCATCAGCACGATCCCTTTGGCTTCCCCAGCAGATGATAACAGAGGGATGGCCTTCTGTGACCTCCTAGTGCAGTGTCATTTGAAAATAACCCCAAAATATTTAATGCCAGTTACAGTAGCTCAGGCTGTGATGTTTAAAAGGCATTCCTGCTTTGGTGATACCTGGAGGTACATCTTCACCTCTGAATAATTTACCTCCTAGTTCAAAAAAAGGTGCAAACTTAATATGCATTTAGTGAGAAAAAGAAAGAAACCCCAGTTTAATAGTCATGACTTTGATCCTGCCATGGGTTTACCCCTCAGCATCTGCACTTCTGTATGTGTCCTAGTCAGTGCCTGTGCAGCGTGGGTATGAGGTTTTATTTTATGTGCAAGAATTTAAACTGTATATAGAAGTATGGCAGATTACCCCCTGACTGCTGCTGTTTCATGAGCATCCTTCCTAGAGGAGTGGTTCAGGCGTCCAAGTGAAGTCTGTTGTCATAACTTGTGCTTTATACTGGGGTTTAAAGCTGCTTGTTTCTGGAAGAAAATTAAATCCTTTAGTGGAGCTTTAGCCTTCATCTGAAACGTGGCTCAGCAAAGTGTGGTTCATCAGAGGTTTACAAAAGAGCACTGTGGTGTTTCTGCCATGTTGAGATGTCGTCTAGTCCAGTGTCTGTCATGATGTAATTGGGATTTTTCAGGCAAGCACTTGGGCAGCAGACTGTGGATGAAACATAAAGAGCTTCAAGAAGCTGTCCTTCAGGAGGTGATGCTTTGGTGATCTGTGCTGGTCCAGGACTTGCTCCTCCAAGTGGTGAAGAGAGAAACCAGTTCTAGCCATTTTTTTGTAATCCCAAGTTTTCTGGCTCTTTTGCTGGAGCAGGAGGTGGCTGGCTGGGGGCCAAACAGTAAATCACACTCTGTTGATCCAACACTCCCCACACTGCAGTTGTTTAAGCAACTTTACTACTTGCTGCTCTGCACTGCTACTGCTTTCTGTGTTCTTGCTTCAGCTATTCCACACTGAAATGTGCAGTGGATCAGAATGTACTGCAGGGAAGAAGCTTGTGTTGACAAAAGGAGGGGGTGTCTTTGTAGCTGTAAACCTGCAGAAGTGCAAACTGCAGGCCAATACAAAGGTTTCTTGTAAAATGATGCTAAAATAGATAAGAGAACACTGAAACAGTGGAATAGGTTGCCCAGGGAGGTGGTTGTGGCCCCATTCCTGGAGCTATTCAAAGTGAAGCTCAACAGGGCTCTGGGCAACCTGATCTAGTTGAGGAAGCCCCTGCTCACTGCAGAGGAGGTTGGACTAGGTGGTTTTTGGAGGTCCCTTCCAACCCAACCCATTCTATGATTAATAATGGCAGTCAAGTAATTGGAGCGTTGTATGTATGAATAGATCTTAATTGTGTGCTAAATACAAAAAGAGCTGTGTTTTGCACCTTGGGATGTCTTGGCATGCTTATTGGTTTCTCTTGTGCTTGGGTGGCTGCGTGGATTGCAACCAGACAGATTTTCATTTATCATTTGCAGTGCAGCACTCAGCAATCAGCTCTTTTGCTGTGCTTAGTATTTTAAATATCTTAGCAGTTGTCATGTAGCACTGGCTGTGAAAGTTGTGCTCCCTGAGCCTAATTTGGCCAAACTCCTGCACGTTCAGGCAAATCAAGGTGAAACAACAAAACATGTGATATCAAACCAGATAACCTAGAGCATGTTAAACAACCTGCAGGGACTGTTTATGCCCCAGTGAAGGCTGCTCTGAGGTGCACCTGATAGCTCTGGAGGTTAGCGTCCAAATACAGTTTTTGCTTGGAGGTTTTTTTTTGCTTTCCTATGCCTAGGCTCCTCTTTAATTTTGAGTCCCATCTGGCAATGATTGCTGTTGTTGAAAATGATAGTTTCCTCTGCAGAAATGGTTCAGCAGGTGGCAGGTATTTTTTGTGCTGTTGTCTCCTTTTTTTTCTTCTTTTTTCTCCCCATCTCTAGCAAGGCAAACATTTTCAGTGGAAAATAAATATTTTTGTCATCAATGCTAAGAAACCTCATTAAAGTGTTATATTGACAAGACATTTATCCACCTGAAAAAGTTGCAGTAGGAATTATTATGACCACAGAGAAATGTTTTATACATGGAAACACTAAAAGTTCTCTAAAACCCTCCTGAGTTTCTCTGTGAAGTGATTTGGTGATCTGGTTCCACACAGTGTGCAAATACCCATCCCAGGCACCAACACCTCCCTTCTCCCTGGGCAGCAAAAACCTCACAGCTTGAATTGCTTCTCTGGCTTTGTTAGAAGTGTCAAATTTGAGACAGCTTTGCAGAGCAGGACAGGAAGCCAATTATTTTGGGTTCAGTTCTGTGATGCTCTTATTTCTGTCTGCATTTTGGATATAGATTTGTCAGTTTGTAGAGCTGCTGGTGCCTTTAACAAGTAGTGAAGCCACTCAGATTAAAAAATATTAATTTGCTGTAACTTTTCTCTGTCTTGTTGCTGGGAAGACTGTGACTGTTGCGTCGGGAGAAGTGACCTCAGTAAAATGGATCATAGTCAAGTATAAATCAAGCACTTGTAGTGTTGCAGTTATTTCATAGCCACTGAAAACTCCTTTTGTTTTCAGCCCCTCTGGCTGCAATCAAGACCTCCCAAACACACAGCCCTCATTCAGGCAGCAGCATGGGCTGGGGCAAGTTCCGAGAAGGACAGAGACCCTGCCCTGCAGAGTGTGGGGTTTGGCTGAAGTTCCCAGCAAGAGTGTGGGCATTTACAGAAGAGTTGTCACCCAGCTAATTTATGTGCTTGCTAAGAGTACATACAAAAAGTACATACAGATTTGCTAAGATACCATTAAGATCTTGCTGATGTATGATAATGGTAAAGATGACTGAAAAGAAACCCTTTTACATGTAGCCTGCATTTATTTTTTACTTCTGTTAACTGTTCTCAAAAGTGTGTGTGCATCTCTGAGAATTGCTTAATTTGTTTTATTATTGACTTAAAGACAAAACCAAAATGACTTGGATACAGTCACAGCACAGCAATAGACTGAAATCCTGGAGGAACTGAGCACTGTTGCTGGAGCCTAATGAGCTGTCACAGTGCTGGGGCATGTAGTCTACTGCAGTTAGGAAAAATTGTCACAGTACAAATGATTAATTTAATTTAATTTGCAAAGCTATTTTAAGTCTTGGGGTTTTTTTTGTGCTGAAGAATTAAGCCATGAGATACTACCATGGAGGTCACTGAGGTGCACATAGGTGTAGTTGCACTAATGGTGAAGCTAAGCAGGCTTAGGCAATGTGTTTGTGTGTTTAGAAACTTTACCATAAGCCATCTATTCTGGGAAGATTCTTTATAGCAGGTGAGCGATATGGCCAAGTGCTTTGGGATTGGCTTTATTTCAGCTGCTCTTGTGTCATGAATGGCTGTGAAATAGAGCTATTTCCTCACTTTTTGCTGCTCAGACTGAGCTGTCTTTCTTCCACACGCTCTCCTGATATACAGAACCATGTTCAATAAGACTTTCCCATGCCTACTGTTTGTGTTCTTGTGTGGATCCATGCAAGCCTTTTCTCAAGCAGAAGTGTTTAGTGCTGCATCTGTGATGGCTCAGAAGAATTCTTCAGGGAAATTATGTGATAGAAATACCAGTTTAGTGTGAACCCACCTGCAGCTGTAAGTTTGCATTATGTGTTTTTTTTGCTAATGCTTGGCCCCGTGAGAGCCCTTCTGAAGGAAAACTCAGGGTGTTTTTTCCTTGGTAAAATATGAGCTTCTCATTTTTCCATTACAAACGCAATTCCTGGAAGCATCAGGGAAAATCCTGGGAAGATTCTCCAAAGCATTCTAAGTCAACGGAAGCCTTTTTTTTTGGCATAGTCAGATTATAGTTTGTAAACAGGTAAAAGCAATAAGTAATCCCTAATTATCATTGACTAATGCATTCTAAGAACCTTGGTACAGCGGGCTGCTGTAGAAATATAGTTTAATAGAGCTGGTAAAGCTGCAAGAACTCATTCTCTTCTGGACTGAGTGCTGCATCTGGACTGAGGCAGGTTGGCAGAACTTGTATCAGTGGTGTCTGTTGATGTAGCAGGGCGTTTGTGACACAGGAGCCTTCCCATCAGCCTCGTTCAGCCCATCCAGCAGCATGCGTGAGGGTGCTTTTTGCCCAGCTTCTGGGTTTCTGCATGTGGAATTCCATCTCTGTTGCGATGGAGACCGAGGCTTGCAGGCTAACGATCCGCACTCACTGGCATTAATGGTGCTGTGTAGTCAGGGCAGGGAATGGACACGGCAGCTGCAGCCACGGCCTGTCACTGATCTCCGCTGAACTCCTCTGCCGGTATCGAGCGCGGCAAGCCAAGCGTGTCCTCAGCTCACATGCTCCTGCCTCTGACCGACACGTTTGGTTACTGCAGCAGCTGAGGCAGCTGCTCACCAGGTCCCTGTGTGCCCTCGCTGGAAATCGTGTCTGTGTTGTGCTGCTACTGGGAAGAGAGAGGAGGTGTTTGAGCTCAGGATGAGCCTGACCAGGCTTGCTGCCAAGCAATCTGATTTTCTTCAAAAACCCAAGTGCTGCCGGGAGGTGGAACCATCAATGAGATGGAACAGGCACACCCTGGGTGAAATGGGGTTAGAGTCATAGAACAGTTTGGGTTGGAAGGGGCCTTAAAGATCCTCTAGTTCCAACCCCCCTGCTATAATCAGGGACACCACCTACCTGACCAGGTTGCACCAGACCCCATCCAGCCTGGCTCTGAACACTTCCAGGCTTGGAGCCTCCACGTCTCTGGGCAACCTGTTCCAGTGTCTCACCACTCTCATGGGGAAGAATTTCTTTCTAAGAAGAAGGGGTATGGGGGAAATACTGCTGTGTGGCAAGGATAAGGCACTGAAGAACAGGATGAGACTGGCTGCTGAAAGATGTAAGGAAATGTCAGTAGATGACCCTTTAGTCCAGGAGCTGTTTGGAAGGCAAACACAAGCTGTATTTCAGCAGTGCTTGTGTGCAAGCTGTGTACAAAGGGTGAGACTGCTAATGCTGGCAAGTGTGGCAGTAGCCTGACACCTCACATCTCAGGTGTGATAGTGTCATGAAGCCTTCAGGCACTCCCCAGAGCAAGGCTGAGGACACTTACACACAGAGATGAAGTGCCAGGTAAGGTGTCTGTGTTCTGGGGTACAGATTTCTGGTGATGCACTTCTGTGCTGTTTTTCCTTAATATCTTTGACTTATTCAGGGCGCAGGCTAGACACGAGAGAGACATGAATTGGTTTAACAAGCAGGGGAGGGCAGCATCCCTGCTTGAGTTGTGTTGGAAATAGGATGTTTGTCCCTGAGATGTGGGATCAGCAGGGAGAGAGGACAGCTGGCCATTTAAGAAATTGAGTGCTGGGCTGCAGACTTGACTTCCAACTTCCTTCTTCTCAGAGGTCCTGCAAGATGCCACTTACATCAGAAAACTTGGGTTTTCAAGGACTTCCAGCAGTTATGTGTTCCCTCCTTTTATCTGTCAGCTTGACTTGTGATTCATGATCTAATTGTAGAAATAGTGAGCACCCGTTACAGCAAATGAAGCCAATAGAAATGTCACTTTTGAATCCCCAATGCTACCTGTAATGTATATTTCCTGAAAAATAAGATTCAGATAATTTTGTGTTGGTGCAGCCAAAATTAGAGGATACATCTGGCCTTGTCAGTTGAAGATTAAACACCTTTCATTTCACAAAGCTGTTATTGAAAAGAAATGCTTTAGTGCTTACTACAGATATAAATATACCAGAGAACTGCAGAAAGGTCTATGAGGCAATTAATAGTTTCATCTTCAGAAGATTTATCATGCAGAGTAAAAGTCCTTGTGCCATCCTTTGAGCATCAAGGAGACAATAAGTGCTCCAAGTTCTGTTTCTTACGTGTGCTGTCTGGCCTGCTCACTGAAGGAGGAGAGCTCTCAATGTATAATCTTTATCTAAGGATCACAGACTGTCTGCACACAAGGCCATTAAATAAAGATTATGATTGTTAATTAGGAAACTTGTAGATTTTTAAGTGCTTGTCTTTGCAACCTAAATGATCATACAGGACACACATTTCACACACAGTGGGCTAAAAGCAGCAGTGTGAACATTGCAACGCTTTCTGTACAAAATGGCTTTCAGGCTTCCCTTTTTGTTAGTGCCTGGATTGGTCCAGATAAGTAGAATATGCAGCAGAAGAAATTGTGTTAACAGGAAGCTTCCTTCACAATGAGAAGGTGCACATGGAATTTGGGTCTGCAGTTCATCAAGATTTTTGCTGTGCCTGGACTCCCTGCACTGCTGATAGGCTCCCCAAAAAAGAACAGGAAAGAGCAGCTCTAGGAGCCTCCTCAAGGAGCCTCCTCACTCATTTTTCACAGTGAACACCCCATATTCAACTCCTGGAGCTCTGGAGTGTGTAGTGGAACAGAGATCACACCAGTAAAATGGCTCTGGGCATGCCTCTCTCCTTAAAAGCAAGGGGATTTTTCATATTTGCCTGTCTGATATCACCTTCTTCCACAGCCCACTCACTCTTCTCCTGGGCTGCCATCTGCATCTTCCCCCCCACGTCTCACCTTTGTTGTCTTTCAGTTGTGGTGCTCAGTTGGGTAGATATATTGTGGTGCTCAGCTAAGTAGATATTATGTAGTTCAAGATGTTGTAGGAGGTGAGACCATACCTAGAATACTGCCAAACATGTTTTTTGTTTCTGTTGCAGAAGTTGCTGCTTTTCCCAGCATGGGAGCAGGGGAGAAGAAACTGAAGGGCAAAGCACCAATAATCAGATTTTTTGAACTCTCCTGTACAAATTAACAGCTGATGTGGCTATTCCTGCAGTTCAATGTGTGATTAATTCAGAAACAGTCCCCTTACACATGACTGCATAGCAGCATCTAATCTAAGATCATACAAAGCAAAGGACAGCAGGAGCCTTTTCAAAGGTCACTGCAGCTTCTTCTCTATCCTCATGTTGTAGATATTATTTTAGATTAGATAATAGTAGCAGCCAATGGAATTGTTTAGAAGGGGTGGACTGTGATTTTGCTTTCTTACACCCAATAGTGACTTATTTACATTCTTTCACTTTCTCTGTTCTGAACTTTGCAAGGAAAAATTAAAAAGACAGTTTCAAACCACCACACCTCACTGGGCACTGTTTCCTCTCTGACTCTGGAAGTTGATTAGGTTGTGGAAAACACCATTCTCTGAGGCAGCTGCAGTGATGGCTAACAAGAATATATTTTGCATTTGAAAGTGGAAGTTTTGTCCTTCCTGTGTGTTAAAAGGAGGCATTACATCCCAAATGTATTTCTGCTGATGGGTAGGCAAGAAACCCTGTGCTGTTCTCTCTCATGTGGAAACTCAAGCTTAATGCTCCTCTGGATATTATGTGCAGAGTTACATCGTAGATTGTGTGCTGTAACCTCCTTAATGCACCAATATTAAACCACAACACAATAGCAAATTGCATTGCCCACAAGATTTCCTTGGATCTGCCTGTTTAAAGTATCTTGAGTGTCACCATCAGTCCTCTCCTTAGTTTGACGGCAGGCTTTCTGTGAGGAGGGACTCGGAAAGATTTGCTGTTCTCCTCTTCCTGCTTGCTTGAAGCTGGGAGAAAGGGATCAGGGAGTCTTTGCTGGGAGCACCCATCTGCCAGGGTTATGGCTGGAGTGACAGGGTCACAGCAGATGTAGCCATTGCTGCAGGCAAGCAGACTTTGTCATTTCATTGCACCAATCTGGAGGAGATCTTCCCCAAGAGAAGTTTAAAAGCAATGAAAAACTCGTTTATTTTTTATTTCAGGCAGTAAAACCCGGTTATCTGCTGGACAGCTTTTTGCTCTGAACTGTATGAAACTATTAAACTGCATTAACTGTATCAAACCTGTTCGTGCAGCTCAAGGCAGAGTGCAGTGTTGGCACCCAGAGATCAGGTCATCTCCCAGCTTTTCCTTAGACCACCCCAGCGTCTAGCTGGAGGCTGGTGAGGTGTGGCTGCTGGGGACAGCCAGGCCAGGACTGCCACCGTGTGGTGCAGACTAATAGGGGAAAAGAATTAAAATGGATTTGGGCAGATCTTGGGAAAGAAGCCAAAGAGCATGAAAACAAACCTTTCTTCCCCCTTCCCAGGCTCAACTTCACTCCTTCACTCCTGACTCCTCTGCCCTCCTGGAGCAGTGCAGGGGATGATGTGGTGTGACAGCCAGCAAGTGGTGGTTCCTTGCTGCCACTTCTTCCCTCTCTCATTTATAAATACCCACCACCCACTGTCCTAGCTGCTAAGGCCATTTTGAAATCTAAACTTCCTTCCCCTAAGGGAATTGTTCATATGTAGAATGCAACAGTTAGTAGAGCATTGCTGTGTCTGATGCTGTTCCTGCTGGGTTGCAATACACCTCTGCATCTCTTCTTTAGTTTTAGTAATAGTTCTACAGAATTATGTACATGCAGAGATGATACAAATGATAAATATTTTTATTTTTTGAACCCAGCTTGGGGTGTAAACTTTCAAGGAGAGGAATGTGGGATAGCTGGGATATGTTCCTGCAGTTCTAGTTGTGGTAAAACCTCCATATAGTGAGGTAAAGCATTCCCCTTCACAAACCTCATCTCTTGGGGGTGTGCAAGCCCTGTTTGAGCTGTGGAGAGACAGAAGTAAAGCTTGCTTGGACTATAGACCACTTGGAAACAATCATTTATCTCAGTAGAGGCAAGTGTGGATCTGAGAGTAGAATTGGCTTAGCTAGGGAAGTTCCCAACCCCCTTGTATCTGCCTGATATTGAGATGCTTTCTTCTGCCCAGGTGGTCCTTTGGCTTACTGTTGTCCAAACACAAATTTCAGTCTCAGATGAGGAATTAAAGACTGATTTTTATTAAGAAAGCCCTTTGCTGTCTATCCTTGTGTCCTCAAAGAAAAGAGATGACAGATAAAGGAGTGGAAGTACTGGTAAACCCTCTTTTTTGGCTGGTTGCTGTTATAAAGAAGTGAATGCTAGAGGGTTTTTTGTTCTATTGAGGGTTTTTGAAAAGTTTGCAAATACTTCCTTTAGCATGGAAAAGATGATGTCTCAGGATATTTCTGCATTGTGCCAAGGTGGACAATGCAGTGACCTTCAAGCCAAGACCAAGGAGACAAGCCAAGCATGTCAGCAGCCAGCTAAAGGAAGGGCCAGAAGGTGCTGATGTCCTTTGCCTGCTCTCATGCCTGACCAGCACACTCTGCCATGCAGACACATTGTGCCTGACTCAGTGCTTTGACATCTTAACCACTGGTGTTAAGGCTTTGCTGGGAGACTTTGATTTGGAGAGTTCTCTGAAGTCCTGGCTGAGTATATTAGTGCCTGGCTAGTCTGTTCTTTTCTTTTTTGGAGTTGTTCTACTTTCCCTAAATAATAGTGTTTTAATTGGGCCATTCATTCATTGAGGGGATAGGACACCTGGGATTTTCCTTTTTAACATGGAGTTTCTGTTTGCTGCCCTCTCCAATGTAGAGCACAGCCTTAACCCCTCTGAATAAATCATCTGCCCTTCTTCCAAGTAGATACAAACTGATATGGCCAGCTCAGACTGAATGGCTGTGGCAGCTGAGGGACGGTTGGAGGAGTATTTCTAGTCCATTCCAACTACAGTGCACTAGCAACTTAACTATGATCAAACAGATGTTTGAATTTCAAAGATTCTGTGTGTGCTCTTGGGAGCATCTTGTTCTACACATTGTGAACTTCCAGAGCTGCAAGCAAGAGAATCCTGTTTCTGACTTTCAGAGTAAGGTCGAGGAAATGGATAAATTACCATACTCTTTATTCATCATTTTTAATGCTCCTGTCTTGGGGAAATGTAAAATTGCTAAGTATACAGTGATAGTCAAGGGGGAGCATTTGATGAAGTCAAGTGAGTTACAGTAAGGCTGCCAATTACATCAGGCATGGCCAATTACACTGTACTTCTGCAAGGATGTGTTGCTTGGTAATATCTCTGCAATGCATTTTCACATCTCCATAATAGCAAGAAGTTGTTTGGGAAAGTGGTTCAGACAACTCCCTCGTTGTGAAGTCTTTATTCCCAAGGCTCCCAAGAAGTCACAAACTGTTTCTCAGAAATTACTCCTTTTTGAAAGGGCCTTTAAAGTGCAGATGATGATTAATCTAGACACAGACTGCTGTGAATCAGGACCCATTCTCTTTAGTTGTTTGAGCTCTTCATCCTTGTCTTCCACAGGAATTAATGGAAGTTGAAGGCACTTGAGGAACAAATTCAGGGTAGTTGTATGCCTTCTTGTGTGTCAGACACATCTCTTGATTCTGGGAAATGCTTTGTTTCACATAACTGAAACATAACTTTCACCTGCTGGGACCAGTTTCAAAGAAAAAGCCACACCTCACATCTACCTTTCTGTACCTAGCTTGAGAGACAGTTAGCTCTGCAGATTAGCTTCAGATCTAGAACGATTCTGTCTTCAGTACAAGCTGAGAATCAGACCAGCCACTTCAGTTCAATATGGACACAGTTCTGGCCTAGCACACTTGGACAGGGCAGTGATACAACTGCCCTAATCACTTCAAGCTGTCATTATAAGAAAATAATTTTCTAAGGGCCACAGTTGTGCTTCTCAAGTGTGGCGCTGCTGAGGTGATCCAAAACGCCTCTTGGACCAGAGACCATTCAAATGGGCTCCAGTAAACTTTCCACAGCCAGAAGTGGTCTCTTTAAACATCTGAATGCTGCAGAAACACTGGCTGTTAGAAATGAGTAAGGTTCTTAATATAAAAATATAAAGTAGGTGTGAAAATTACATTTTACAGTCCTTGAAATGCCCATAGATACTGGGAGAATGCATGACAGCAGTGGTCTGCTCTGCTTTTTGTGCCTAGGAGGAGCTTTTCATTACATGGTCCCACAAACAGGGGCCTGGAAGTGACAAAATAAAAATTCCATGGCAGTGTTAATTTTAGGACAAGGACAAAAGTTGGTATTTTGAAAGGGAGATCTGTGTGATTTTTTTTCAGTCACAATAAGCTCCATCCCCTGTGATTTCTGAGGAATTAGCTGACTCAGAAATGACTGGTTTCAAATCAATATTGTTTAGAAAAGATATGAAATGCTTTAAAAAGATCACCTGGCAGCTGCTTACTGAAAATATAAAGTATTAAGCCAAGACCAGCAGAAGCTCCTGTAGCAAAGCCTTTCAGCAGCAGCTCAGAGGCCTACAGCCTGTCACTGGATTTGGTCTTTACTTGCTTTTGTCTGGCATGTAGGCAAAATGGGGTTTTTTTTGGGGTTGGTTTGGTTTGTTTTTTTCCCATTTCTTCTGCCTCAGGGGTGTTTGCATTTTCTCAGGTGTTTTCTATAGAGGTTTCCCAAGGCCACCAAGGATTTTGTGGTGTGTGGGGTTACAGACAGCATATTACTTTCTTATTTTTGTCTCCCCTGTCTTAAGTGGTAGTATGACAGTGGAATGGAGGCAGAGTCTGCACAGTAGGAGTTTTTTCTCAGGTAGTGAGTTAGTTTTTTGCCTCCTCTTTGTAATCAGTGTCAGTGCATTTAATCTTGTTTTAAGCAGGGTGTTACCATGGGGCAATTTGCAAGTTCCTTAATTACACCCTATCCAGCCATCCTTGGCAAACTATTTCAGAGCTGCTCAGAAGGTTCCAATAGGAAAAACATGACTATGGGTGGAGGTTACTCCTGATGTACTGAGGAGACTAAATGCTGATAGGAACCTGGATGCTTCCTGGGGCAGCAGTGGTGTATTTTAGCCATCCCAAAACCTTGTGCTTGTGCCGTGATAATGCTCATGCAACTGTCTTGAAATGTTGAGTCTGAAATTGATCCTTGGGGTTCCTTCCGACCTGGCATTCTAGGATTCTCTGACTCTCTCACTGCCATAGCATGCCTTGACCAGGAGAGGGGGACCATGTGCCACTCATGTCCCCAGGCACTGTGCTGGGAAAGGACACCGGTTTGTGCTTAGCAGGGCTGCACGTTTTCACCAGAAAGAAATGTTTGCCTCAGGAAGCAGAGCTGGCCTTTCTGAACTTTGAAACTTTTCAGCTGTTCTAGACTTAGGATTTTAGTCCACATTTGTTATTTGTCTTCAGGATCTTGCATTCATTGCTGATGGAATGTTTAGTTTGTGAAGGTTTCTCCTGGCCTCTTTATGGCCCTTGCTGTAGCTGAAGAGGGGCTTTCAGAGGTGAGCAGAAGCTCGGAGTGGTTAGTTCAGACCAGCACCACGTGCTGACCACAGCATGAATTGCTGAGGTCCACCTTGGATTCGAGATGGAACAGCTGCGGAGCAGTTCTAAATGCACGTAGACACAGGTGCAAATGAGACCAGACCGTGTCGCCAGCGGTTCCCGACTCAGCTCTTTGACATTCCTGATGCTTTTTTACACCCCTTGCTGTTCCTCACACCCTCGGGTGGGAAGGCTGCGGGCACCCCTGGCCGGGCAGGAGGCTGCTGGGTGCTCTCCAGGGTGCTCTGGGCGCTCTCCAGGGTGCTCCAGAGAGCTGCAGGAAGTCCTCCTCCTTTGATTTGCCCAGGAGGTAAATTCCTTCTATCCTTTCTCTGTCCTTGCCAAATAAAGGTGTTAAAGGCACGGTTTGCCTGGAGGCACACTGTGGGTGATGATGCTGGTCTGTATGCTGGTTTGATCAGACATTGGGACCTTGGAAATTATTTGGGTGAGGAGAGAGAGACTCTAAAGTAAAGGCAATATATTTAATATCTATTTTTATATGTGACATTTATGTATTTATATTTAAAATATTTTAATATAAAATAATGTGCTTAATATGGCTGTTAATTTGGGGAGTGTCAACAATAGTCTTTGAGCATCCCTAACAATTCTGTTGTACAATATCCTGTTTTTCTAACAGGATAACAAGAACAAGGTCTGATCTTGTTATAAGCAGTGGGAAAATGTGCTTGAAAGACATCTTCAATAATCCACCTCTTTGCCATAAGAAGTCAATGAAGCAATGCATTACCTAACTCTTCTTTATGTTTTTATTACATCAAACAAGCAGAAGAAAAAGGAAATAGTGTTACTGGCTTTAAAGCAGATGCAGAGACTGCTGGAGGCTGTTGCTTCAGGCACATTATTGTTGATGTATTTTAGAAATTGTGCAGTTAGAATCTTTCTTATAATTGGGTTTGTGTAGTCAGTTTATTTTTCATATGCACCATTAGGGTCTAAATATCCAGGCTCCAGGCTTTGATTACAGGTGGGTAGATGATAGCTAACCATAGCATTAGTCCTGATAGGATGTTGGTGATAGAAATACATTCGAGACAGCATATAGATAGTAGGCAGAAATAGATGCATCACTTGGTCATGCTCTTCTTCCATACTTTGCAAACAGCAACAGACAGTTGATTATTTTGTGGGTCATCTTTAATGGCTTCTGTGAGGCAGACTACAGTAACTGTGGAAGTAGCAATCACTCAAGCCTTTGTTTTGATGGCTGTGGATGTGTAAACTTGTAACTCAAGGCAGATAGGGTCCACTGAAACATGAATCCCTGTGAGCTGGCCCAGCCCTGAAGTGCAGGCATGCTTTTCCCTGTTAACAGCAAGGGTGCTTAAGCAGAGCTGATTAACTGCAGCATCGAGGTTGCAACTGAAAGGATTTCAAGTGGATGGGATCTGGGTCACACTGGCTTACAGGCAGCCCAGTCAGTTTTCCTGCTGTGTGATCTTGTCGCCCAGGTGTAATTAGTTTTCATCACTTTATCACTGGTAAAGTTATTTTTATTTACATCACCCTGAAGCACTCAGATTTGAGATAACAAAATTCTGCTTCTGGATCAACAAATGTTCCTGTTTAAGTGGCTGTCCTACATAGAACACCCTGGTCCAGGCACAGGATTGTCACAGGAGAATTTTGGAGTGTAGCGACCTGTTACAGCCTAGGTGAGTCAGTGGGCTTAGAATAAAGAGCCCTCATTTGACTCTTCTGACAGCTCACTGCAAAGACTCCTCTGCTCTCTGGGAAAACAACCGATAGGACTTGAAAATCACAAGTGGTAGGATTGATCCAGGAACATCAATGAAATATATGCAAGCATCTTTCAGCATGTAACTACTCTCTGTGACTTTTTCTCAGATAATCACCCCTGAATTTGAAATCTGCCCCATCTCTCAGAGCTCATGTAATGCAGCACTATCTGCCTATAATGAAACACTGAGAAAAAAAAGAGGGTGAAAACAGCTTTCTGAGAACAGGCCAGGTCATTATATGGGATGACAATCAAGTGAAAATATTTAACCCACATTGTTTTTATCATAAAAATCAAAAGCTTTAAAGTCTAAGCCCCTCCCTTCATCTGTCTTCCAGCTAGAGAGATAGATCTGATCACACAGAGGAGGCAGGTATGCCATTTGGGAATCAGAGCTGGCAGATCTGCAGTGCCTTCAGGATGGTCCTGTGGCTCCTTCTTTGCATTAATAGCAGCTTCTGTCCCTGCAAGATCAAAACCAAACACAACAATTGAAGACGAAAGGAGGTAGGGCAGGAAGGAAGATGAGAAGACACATGGCTGTGTTGAATTAAATGATTGTGGTTCTGATCCAAAGCCCATTTGAATAAATAAGATATCTGCTGTTGCCCTTCATGAGCACATTGGGTCAGGCCCTGTTTGACTCAGTCAAAATAGAATGTGCCATCAATATTTTCAATCAATAAACAAAACTGATATAAATGGAGTAAGATTTAGAATGAAAGTGACTTAGCTGTCGTCAGAAAACTGCAAAATAGCCACTCTGGCCAGAAATGGCTCTCTCTAGTTTATTTGGGATTCTTGAACTGCTGACTGACACAACTGGAATGTCTGCACCTCATATTTGGGATATTTATTTAAAGCAGAGGCATCAGTCTCCAAAGGGCTTTTCTAAATCCTCTTCTCAGTGTTCAGGCAGGTGGTGTGTGCAAAGCATTGCTTTGTCATGGCATAGCTTGGGCAGTAGTAAAGGAGGACAGCAAGGACTTCTGTGATTTGAGAAGAGCAGTTGCTTTACTGACAAGTTCTTTACCGTGAGGGTAGTGGAACATTTGAACAAGTTGCCTGGGGAAGTGGTTGGGGCCCTGTCTCTGGACATATTCAAAGTGAGGCTCAGCAGGGCTCTGGACAACCTGATGTAGTTGAGGATACCCCTGCTGACTGCAGAGGGTGGGACTAGATGATCTTTGGAGGTCTCTTCCAACCCAGACCATTCAGTGATTCTGTGATTCTATCCTGCTGCCTTTGCTGGTCTGTCAGCAGTAGCTTGTGACAGTGGTACTTGGAATGGCAGAACTCTACCTTAATATGTTGTGGATACTGGAAATTTAGAAGGGTTCAGAGAGAGATTGAACAAGTGCATGGAAAACTGCCTGTGGGGATGGCTGCAGAAATGGATATGTCTAGCATAGATGCCTGCCAGTCTGAAATCACCAGAAGCTGGGATAATGCTTGAAAGTATCACCTGTGTTTGCCCTCTTCTGCCCTTTGCTAGGTATCTGAGTCTTTTTTGCTGGGGGGTGGGGGGTAGGGGAGGGGCTGCGCTGCTGTTGGAGACAGAAGACTTTGCTCTCATTCCACAGTGATTGCTCTCATGTTCTTCTGAAAGCACATGGAACAATTCTAGCTCAGTTTCTTCATCTCTAAGTCACAAAATGTTATAAGAGTAGATGAACATCTTCAGTACCTCTTTCAAGATGAAGGTAGCTAAGCAGTATTTTTTTTCTGACATAATTATTAACTGCATTTGATATTTGTCCATGTGGAACTGAACACTTTCAAGACAGAAAGCCCCTGGGCAAAGGACAGTGTGGGATTGCAATTATTACTGTGTCATCTGCAGTATGTTCTTAGCACTAACCACTAAACCTGTCAGTGCTGTGAGTTATACCCAGGTGCTAGAAGAGAAGAGAAAGTCATTAAGACTGGTCTGATTTATGTCTATTAACATAAATGCCATAACTTGCTTTTTATTTTCTTATTCTCTACTGCCTTTTCTTAATTAATAAAATAACTGTAATCAAGGTGCAGAAAAAAAAAACAGAACATAGTTTTATAGACCATCTCTTCAGTACTAGCTCAGTGACACTAATTTCCAGCATAGAACATTGTGTTCACAGATTGAGGAGAATGAGTATGAGAGAGCACAGAGTTTTTTTTTTTTTTAACCTTAATATTTTTTTGCTTTCAGGAAACTGTACAATGAAACCTACAGAGTGTGGCTGTGTGATTGCTAACTCCCTTCCTGGGTTGTTCTACCTTTAGAACTAGGAGAGTTGCTGCTGGGTGTGGGTAATAAATACAAGTGTGGATTAAACAAGTGAGACAGAAGGCAAATTCTAAAGGCAGTGTGTTAGCTTTGTGTTTTCCACAGGAAGTATTTTCCTTTTTTGTTTTTTTACTTTTCCCCCCAGGAATATGTAATTCTGTAGCTATTGAAGTTGCTGAATATGTTAACAAGCACAGCCCCTCTGAATTGTGTGGAGTCTTGCATCTGGAAAAGAACAACCCCATGACCCAGTAGAGGTTGGAGACTGACTTGTTGGAGAGCAGCACAGAGGAGAGGGACCTGGGAGTCCTGGTGGACAGAAGGATGCCCATGAGCCAGCAATGTGCCCTTGTGGCCTAGAAGGCCAAGGGTGTCATGGGATGGATTAGGAGGGCTGTGATGAATAGGTTGAGAGAGGTTTCTTCTGCCCCTCTGCTCTGCCCTGGTGAGGCCACATCTGGAATATTATGTCCAGTTCTGGGCACCTCAGTTCTAGAAGGACCTCAGGGAACTGCTTGAAAGAGTCCAGCTTAGAGCCACAAAGATGCTGAAGGGAGTGGAACATCTCTCTGCTAAGGAAAGGCTGAGGGAGCTGGGGCTCTGAAGCTCAGAGAAGAGGAGACTGAGGGGTGCCCTCACTCATGTTTATAAAGATGTGAAGGGCAGTGCCAGAAGGACAAGAGCCAGGCTCACCTCCAGTGATTGGAGAAGGTGCAACAGGTGCAAACTGGAGCAGAGGAGGTTCCATGGGAACACTGTGAGGGTGCTGGAGCCCTGGAGCAGGCTGCCCAGAGAGGTTGTGGAGTTTCCTTCTCTGGAGACATTCGAAATCTGCCTAGACATGTTCCTGTGTGACCTGCTCTAGGTGATCCTGCTCTGACAGGAGGGCTGGTCTAGATGATCTTTTGAGGTCCCTTTCAACCCCTAACGTTCTGTGATTCTGTGATTTAAAGTATTGTTAGGCTGTTCTGGCACTCCAAATAGTTTTGCCTCTGTCAAAAATATTCCACCATCTCCATCCCCACCACTGAGAGGAAGTGTTCAGAGAAGTGTTTCCTGACCAGAGGGACAAGGTTGTCTACCTCTGACTTTTAACCTGCCTAGAATAACAACAGAGAGGGGAGGTTGACATCTGTGCTTGAGGGTGGAGGTGAGCTAATCCTGCAAGTCAGTGCTCTCTGGTTTCAGGGCCACTGACAGCTGCATGTGGAGATCCCCAAGCATGGTGTGAAGTGTCCTGCCTTTCAGCAAGGAGGAGAAGTTTAAATCACTGCACAACCTGTAAGGACAGAGATAGTGGTTGTTGTTTGGTTGCAAAATAACAGATATTATGTATTGCCTTGCTTTGGAGGGAACCTAATTCCCTTGCAGCACTGGGATCTGCCTTCTCCAGCAGGGTATTGCACAGCACTAGACAGAAAGTTGAATTACCCAGCTCTCCCCCCTACCAAACTTACCTGGGGCAGCCCTTCCCTCTTTCTAGCTGTTTGAAAGCAATTTTGGTTCCCAGACTATTTCCTGACGATGCTGGCAGCTTAGAACTTGAGTCAAGAGTCTCCATTCTGGCTTTGAGACATGCAAGGCTTTTCCTGCTCCCTCTCTGCCACCCTTTTTTCATAACTCTAGGAGATGCTGAGAACAGATCTGAGTCATGCTTTTTTTGGCCTTCTTTGTAAGCTTGGTTTTAACTTTGGTTTTGCACTGCCCACGTGATTCATGTGGAGAGAAGTTCATCTCTCTGAGACAGACCCTTGTTAGTGGCTATGCTTCAAGGGAGATAATCACTTGTTTACATCCCCTGCTCTTGTACTCATTTACTGGTGATTTTCATCCAGTAGGTTTCTATAGACAGAAAATGCTGATTTGCTCAGGCAATCATGGCTCTCTACCTGAGAGCTGGCAGTTAGAACTAAGTGCTGGTCATAGCTGTGGCCGATAAAGCGCTGCAGTGCAGGAGCTTATTGTCTCAGCTGGTGGGTTAGGTGACACCAACCAAACCTGGAGACTGTGCAATTAGGAGATCAGGTCTGGAAAGTGCCAATTTGTGAACTAGGCTGGTAGGAGCTGGAATCCTAATTAAGCATACACATCTAATGAGTGATGGGATGAGAGGAAAAGGCCTCAGGTTGAACTGGGGGAGGTTTAGATTGGATATGAGAAGAAACTTTTTCACTGAAAGAGTTCTCAAACAGTGGAACAGGCTCCCCAGGGAGGAGGTTGAATTCCCGTCCCTGGAGGTTTCTAAAGATGCAGAGATACAGTGCTGAGGGACATGGTTTAGCACTAGAATTGGTGGAGTTAGAGAATGGTTGGAGTCCATGATCTTAAAGATCTTTTCCAACCAAAATGAATCTGTGATTCTATCTCAGGGTGAGGTTTGTCACTTGAAGCCTAATCACAAATCACTCAGGACCTGGTAGAGGTTGATGTCTAGAAGCTTTATTAACCCAAATGGGAATTTGTCTAATCTCAAGAGTGATGTATTTCGACCTTCAGAGCTAATGATGACAAATGCTTTTCAGAGAAGCCCCACCCTTTTTCTGGTGTTGTGATCTCGTTCTGGTGGTGTGCATCTGCCCACTCTCCCACTCCCCTCCTACACACCGTTTGTGGCAGCAGCACCCTCGATTCTGGGTTTTCTTATGCAGCAGCCTCACAATGCATTTTCTGTGTTTGAGGGGAAGTTGGTCAGGCTCCATTTTTACTGAACGCATCTTGAAAATTTAATCCTCATGCTGATGTCTGCAGAGGAATTTCTTTTTGTGAAGATCTGTATAGGCAGGGCAATGACAAGCCATTTTCTACTTCTATTAGGAAAATCTTTCTGTCTTAGAACACTTCTTTCCTGCAGGGACATTAGCTGTGTCAAGTATTAACATAATTTATGTTATGACACATACTTTATGTTCTTCTTCCCAGATTGGATGTGTGAAAGGTGACTTCTTTTCTTATTTTTATCTTTCTTTTTTTTTTCTCTTTCTTTTTTTTTTTTTTTTTTTTTGTCCATGCAATGATGAAAGAGTTTTATATCTCTTTGAGGTTAGGGGGAAAATGTTTATGGGACATAATAGCGATCTCATAGGACTGATCTGAAGTTCCTTTCCAGTGATGATCTAAAGAATGTTTGCTGGTTTATGTTATCTTCCTTGGCACCAGTTGTTCAAGTGAAGTGTCTGATTTTTTTTTTTTCTCATGTAGCATGGGTTACAAAGTACATCCAGTCTCTTGCAACTTGGTCCAGATGTAAACTTTTAGGTGAGTTTTCTGAAAGAACAATTGTTTGAAAATGAGCTGATGAACCTGCATGTATCAATCAGCAAAAGATGACAAATTGTTTAATAACCATGTTTCCTATAAACCCTCCTGTGTATCAAACCCTGCTGTGTGCACTACATGACAGAAGTGAGCATTTAGTGACTTAAGGAACCCTTGAACCATGAATCCTCAGGCCAGGATTTTTAAGTGTGATGGCCTCTGATTTGATCATATTTTCAAATTTCCTCCTTAAGATCCCACACAAAGGTGGGGAAGATGAATAATTTCCACTGTTTCAGGGAAGTAGAGTTTTAGATTCCCAGCTGTTCATTTCTGGTTTACAAGTGATGCTACCTGTGTGGTTTGTATAACATTAAGAGGGCAGGGCAAGCTACAGTCCTATGAAGGAATAATTATTTTTCTGCTTGACTTTATCCCTTTAACTGCCTTTACCTGTTTCACTTTGTTGGTGGCTGTTGCTGCAGCTACTGCTTGTGCTTTAGCCATCAGTTGGGTAGCCTAGTTTCTCACAAATGGGAGCATCTGTGAGAAAACCAGCCTGTATGTTCAGAGGAGCTTGAAAAAGGATTGGCTGGCATTCTACCCTGCTTCTTCTGATCTCTTCTTCCATCACAGAAACACACTTTTGATTGAATGCACAGATTGCTGGCTCAAACACAAAATAGATGCCAGTTTTAAAGACGCCTTGATAGTTCTTTGTACTTTCCTTATACAAATACTTGGTGAAAATCTCAAAGTGAAACCTTAGAGTAGAAGTGCAAGCCCTCAATAATGGTAATAAAAAGTAGTCTTGGTCTCTGTGAACTGAAAGCAAACAAGTTCTGTGGGGGACAAAAATAATGTGAGGTCAGGATTAGTCCTGGCCAGATGAAGAGCTCACAGGACTTCTGTTACTGATTTCAGGGTGCTGTGTTGTAGTGAAATCCATGGTGCTGCGTTACCTGAAACCCATGGTGCTCGGGTTCAGTGGCCATTCAGTCAAATTGAGTCTGGAGTCAAGCAATATGCTGCAGAAGGAAACCTGGCTAAGAGAATTGTTTCTCTGAGGTGGTGAATTCCAGCGCTGCTGTCGCTGAGCTCCCATATCCCTGCTTCTCCAGGGTGGCTGAGCCAGGGATGCAAACATCTCTGCTGCATCAGAACATTGCAGTCCTCCTCTCTCTCAGGACCTGCCTGGCAGAGACCTGGTCCATGGTGTTGGAGGATGTTGAAATGTGATCAGCGGCCTGCCAGGGACTAAAATGCAAAGACTCTTTGTGCCTACAGGTGTCCTATTTTGATAAATAAATGCTTGTGATTAATAGTGATAACAGTCACCCAGGGAGGTGGGAGAAGAGCTTTGATACATGGGTTTTAGGAAGGGGCTAAGTGATGAGGGAATGACACTCACCTGTCTCTGATATTAGCACTATAAATTAACGTCCCAAGCCCAAATGATATTTCAGTGGGGAGGAGAAGGGGGGGGATAATTAACAGCGTGTTGTCTCTGTCTTTTTTGTTCTCTGTTGGTCCACAGCTATAATTATTCTCCACCTTCAACACAGGGCTTCATAAGTTGTCTTAGGCAGCGTCTGAAGGCAGCTTTTTGGCATGGAATGCTAATGAGCAGCACACGCAGGGTATTATTTTCACCTCGGTAGAGCAGAGCAGAGTGGGGCAGGCTGAGCCCAGGCTACGCAGGCAGCGTGTTCCCCGCGCAGCGTCCCCTCCTCGCTGCCTTTGGTTCGCTGCCTCCTGCGGCTCTCCTGATGCAGCCTCACGTGGCTGCATAAAGGCACAATGAGGGCTCTACTGTTGCATAGCTCTTTCCAGGCGGCTCTCCATGCTGCCCGCAGGTGAGCAGGCTGAGTCTGGTCTCTCTGAGCCCGGCAGCTTCTGCTTCCCTACCCACCGGCTCAGCAAAGAGCGTGGGGAGGAAGAGAAGAGCCGGCGAGCGTATGCCGGGCTTCCAGCACAGGCAGTCGCAGCAGCAGCAAGTCAGTAAGTCAGACTGCACCATTTTCTTCTCACCCTGCATCAGGGCGATGTGAGAAGCTGAAGGGAGCTGCCCCCTCCCCCTCCCGCTGGTGATGCTGAAGTGGAGCCTTCCTCCCAGTCAGAAGACGCAGCCTCTCTGGAGGAATCCCAAAGGACCTCTCCAGTGTGGTGAAGTGTGTTTAAAGGCCGATTTTTCTTTCTCTTATCTTTTTTTCACTCCCCTGCTAAGTCTGAAGCTCATCTTCACTGGCAGCCGCAGCCAAGCTGAAGCGGTGTCAGGCTGTGAGTAGATATTTGCTGCTCTCTGGTTGTGTGTGCCTCGCTGCCAACGCTTCTCACATCGCCTGCGTGGACGTAGCTCTCATGCTCCCGAGCAACGGGTACTGCAGTGGCTGGAGCAGAGCTGTGACCTTTTCTGGGGTGCTGGAGGAGGAAGAGTGGATTACACTGTGAAGTTCTGGCTTGCAGCCAGTGCCCTTGCGGAAAAAAATAAATCACCTGGATATCCTCGTGTGGTGGAAACAGCTCCCTTGGAGCTGGTGTCTTCCTCTCCACCATGGCTCACGCAGCTGCTTCCATTAAAAAAGTTCGAGAGTCTGAACTCGAAGAGAGGGAGAGGAACCTTGAGAAGGAAAGGAAAAGGCAGCGGAAAATCTCTAGGGCTGATCGGAAACGCAAGGTATGAGGGGAAACCCGGCCCCCTTCTCCCTTTCCCCCTACCCTCCCTGTCTCTGTGCAGCACTTCACAGGTGTTCATCCCCTTCATTTCCCTAACCTTTCATATCCTATTTCCCATTTGCATTCTTTCTCATCCTCTCAGAGGCCTGCTGTGGGCTGAGCCCAGTTGCAGTGAGATGAAAGTACTGCCAGTCATGGCAGTCCACAGCCACCCAGGGACCACCCAAATAAAGAGATCCATGGGCACACCAGTAATGCCACCTTCCCTTCGTCCCCAGGAGGGCTGGAGATGGGTGTCGCTGGTCAGGAGCCAGGCGTTTCAAGAAGTTGTCAGGGAGGGAGGTGGCTGCATTTGTGCTTTGCAGCATGAAGGTGCATGGTTTCTGTACTTCACAAAAGCATTTTCTCCCCATTTCCCATTTGTTTTTTACTCCCAGTTCCCCCATCACCAGCAACATTAAATGCTGCATGTGAGACCTGTGGTGGTGCTGGGCGTATCAGCCGGGGGTTGTGCAGGGAGGTGTCAGCAGCTGATGCTGGGCTGGCAGCCGTGAGTCACTGTACAGACACTGCACACTGCAGGTGGATTTTTCTAGCCAGGGCCTGAACACAAGTCTGCAATCTGTTGGGTTTCTGTGTCTGCTGCTGGAGGCAATCTCTGATTCTGCTAAGGCATATCTGTGCAGATGGTTCGGGTTTTGGGGAGGTTTCTCTTCATTTATAATTAACTCTTGCTGTTTATTCTGTGGTAGAAATGGGGAACAACACCTCTGATTGCCCTGGGGAAAAATAAAAATAGAAAAAATCAATAGAGGTGATTTATTTGCCAGCTCTCTTTATACTTTCCAAGGACAATACACAACAGTAGAGGAAATGTTAAAAACTCTGAAGCTTCTGTGAAGGTTGGCTTTAGGACTCTTGTTAGATTGGGAGTGCCTGTGCTAATGGTTTCTCATTGCAGTTGCTTTTCTCCCATCTCTGGAATCTCCAGATTGTGGTATGCATTAACTCATTCACTGTTACCATGTTTTGATCCAGTCTTTATAAATTACTTCTGGAAGGGATAATATGAAGAGACATAGTCTATCCTTTTATTTCTCTCCTGCTACATTGCATGTAAACACAGATCTTGCTGTGAAAAGGAAAAGGACAGAATCCAGCAATGTGAGGCTTGAATTTACAGATCCTTCTGGTGAATCTCTAGGATCCAGAAGCCATCTGCTCTCTTGGCATACCTGGGAATGTTGTATTCACTTCACATTCAATCATGGATTTTCATCTTCTGAACTGTGTGACTTCAATAAAATCACCAAGGCTGTTTGGCAGCTTTGGAAGCCTGGGTTATACTCTCCCTGACTTTAGAAGGCTCTGTTTGCAGAGTTCATTAGGCTGCATGAGGATTCTCTGTCTGAACAGGAATGTCATTTCCAGTGCATGCATTGTGGGGATGCTGGGGGCAGATTGTGATTACTCTCCTAATCCCCTAAATGGGACACTGCAGCAGAAGGTAGTTTTTGTGATTACATTTTTGATTGTGGAGTGCTCCACGGAACAACCTTTTTAAAACATTTCATGTCTGGGGCTCCTTGCTGGAGGGTCTTTTTTCATCTGTGCCCAGCACCCATCTCAGTTATTTCATGACAGTGTGTGTTTTCCCTGATTTCCACATATCCTATTGCATCCCTGTGTGTGATTCAGATGTGTATTCTGCTTTAATTAAAGCTGGACAGAATTAATACTGCCCCTTCTGCTCTCTCTTTTCCCAGAGTGCTGCATATCCCTGACTGCAATAGACAGGCTCAGGCTGCATCCCTGTTAGTAATCATGTGTGGTGATGCAGGCTCCTAATCTGATTTTCAGCTCTGGGAAACACCCCTAGGCTTTGCTTAGGAAGCATGGAGAACACCTTAACATTGTCTGTGTTTCTTCCTTTTTAATATTCAGCCACAGCCCTCACTCCTCTCTGCCTTTGACTGCGGCTGTACCTTGCTGTTACGTAAACAAGTGCCTGGCTGCACCCTAAACTTGCCTTCAGACGGGGCTGGGTGTGGGCTGGGCTGGGCTGGGCATCCTCCTTCCCCTCCTTCTGCAGGAGACACACAGCAGCACCAGTCTGACTTTATTTATGTGTGTGTACATGCTCATAGCGTGGAGCAGGTTAGATGCAGGGCTGTGAATACAGGCACCCACACTGTGTTACATACAGGCTTTGCATCTCTTCAGCAGTTCCAGTGAGAGAAAGGTAGCTGTGAGATATGCATTTATATGGCACTTAAATTGCTGGGGAAAAATAAGTTGTTCTGTTGTGAAATGGTTGGACTTGATGGTCTTAAAGGCCTTTTCCAACCAGAAGGATTCTATGATTCTATGAAATGTGACTGCCTCCCAGCAGGTGCAAATCCCTCTCTGTTGTTGACTTCCTTGGAGGGTGGAGTGTGTTCCCAGGAGAGGCACAATATAAATGAATGTTGTTTAATTGTGCTTAAACTCCTTAAATTCCTTCTGCAAACATGGTCCCAGCTTTGTGATTTATTTAAAAGGTGTTGCATTGCAGTGAGTGGATTTTCAGGACAACAGAGATCCATTTTGTTGTAGGAGCTACCGTGAGAGGGGGGCCACGCTAATGCAAGGTACCATGAGCTGTCTTCTCAGGCCCTCCTTTGGATGTATGCCATGCACCAATACGTGCTGTATGCACAAAGAGCTGGTTTGGCCTTGGGATGGAGCTTTTCCTCTGACCCTGGTACATCCTGATTATGCAAAAGAGGATAATGAAGGGACATGACTTTAGCTCTTCCACGCTGCCAGCATGGTGGGCATCTGTTAGTACCATCCTGTGCTTCTCCTAGCTTCCCAGGATGCTGCAGGGTGTGGGATCTTGGTGGCTTTGCCTCTTCTCTGGAGTCTTTTGCTTAATGATGTTGTGCAGTGTGATCATCATCCGTCTTGATAGCAGCATCGTGAACCATGCTGTGCTTCTTGAGTGTCTTGGGTGAACCAGAATGTTCTTAAATGTCATTGTGTCTGCTGCTTGACATAGCTCTGGACAACAACAACTCCCTGGCCATTAGCAGAGCTGGGAAAAGGGCCAGCGTCAGCAGCATTCATGCTCAGGTGGTGTCTTTGCAGTCCTTAAACATCTGAATTTTTAAAAGATGAACAGAGTAAGTCCACTCCCTGGAAAAAGGTGTTTGCAGGCTGAAGGGAAATTCCAAGACCATTTTCTGCATTCTCTCTCTGAGACTGACCTGATTGATTTTTAAAACCAGTAGGCCAGACTCAGCTCTGCTGATCTTGCACTCAAACAGGACATTTCCACATTTGTGCATGCAATCTTTTCTTGCAGTGATGTGTGTGAACAAAACCCCCAGTGGTCTGAAACATTGCATGGAAACTCCCATGCAGCAGGATCATTGAAAGCCAGGCTAGCACAGGAGGTCAGCAGCTTAAAATAGGGAGATTTTATTGACATTTAGGCACAACAAGTTTCAGTACAGCTAAATTCAGGATAGGTAAGGCCCAGCCTCCCTGTGTCTTTTGACACAGCTGACTATGGCTCAGCTTTTGCAGAGTGAGGAAAAGAAAATGGTGCAAATTAGGCAATGGTCAATCACTGAGTCAGCAGCAAAGCTGGAATTACAGCTTTGGGATTCAGTTTCCTTACCCCTGGCAATGTGTAGCACGCTTGCTTTTCCATCTCTTAATGTACTTTTCAAAGCAGACAGGGCCTCCTGTCTTTACATGTGACAAGTGTTTAAAAGATATTAGAAAATCTACAAAACAAACAAAGAAACAAAAAACCCCACAAAAACAAGAAACCAAAACAAACTCCAAATCAAAAATGCTGTTAGGGAAAACTGCTCTTTTTTTTCTTTATTATTATTTTTTTAATGGTAAGCTAATGCCTGTTACCCTTAACCATGAGAACAGAGTTTGATCTCTGGGCTTTACTAGCAGCAAATGGATATTTATTTAGGATTTAAATGCACAGTAAAAAAAAAAGTTATTTAAGCTTTTGTACCTTTTTGAGGGTTAGCCTCATGAGTTCAATATCCTTCATTGTGGAATGTCCCACAGCATCTGGAATATTCACCACTGCTCACCAAAGGAGTTTGGGAAACAATTACAGCTCAGTGAATTTTGTCCTTCACTTGACACCCTGAGCACTGTCAGAGTTCACAGGACTGTGGCTATTGGGCAATATCTTCACAAAGACAAGGATGGAAGGAGAAGGAGAGAGCTGCTGGAGCTGCTGCTGGCAGCAGAATTCAGGTGTGTAGGGGGAAGAGTCAATGCTCAGTAAATGTCTTCCATTGGATGGCTGCAGAAGACAGGGACTGATTTTTCTTTGCTTTTCTCCAGCAGCAGACCTTTCTTGCGTTACCAATTCCTTTTTCACAAGCTGAATATCAGGAAGGAATCTCATGTTACAAAATTTACAAAGCAAAGGATGTCATGTTTGTCTGGGATCGGGGTGGAAAAACCCATTTGGAATTTCAACGTGCCTTCAGGAGGGAAAGTGGACATTTGTCATCTGCCACATGGGCTCTGAGCTGAGGCTGGTAGCCATAAAGTTCATCCCTCTGGAAAGGACCAAAGCTTCAGTGGGGAAGGGAGGACACAGAGGAATTAACGAGTGCTTGGGAATGCTAGAAAAAGGTGTGCCAAAGGGGAAGTCACGAGGAGGTGTAGTTCATCACTTGGTTCATGGATACCAATGTCTCAACTGGTGTGAATGTGCTGCAGGGCCAGTATGGAGTTTGTACTGGTGAGGAAGTGAGGAAGAGAGAAGAGAGAGAAAGTCTCTCAGTGCTCAACATTTGTATACGTGAAGCTTTCAAGGTTTCTTGCAGCTTTCAGCTACTGTTTTTTACTGTAGCACTGCATATATCTCATCTGTTCAATGGTATGTTTGTTGCCTTGGCAAACATCTTTGTGATTCACTAGGATTTCTAGATGTTTCAAATGCCTCTTGAGCCATGGAAAAAAAACCTCTTTTTGGAGTTTTGTAACTGGGCGTTTGTGTAGGTGGTGCCTATTCCTGGTGCCCTTTGAGTACTTAACTCTAGTACCTCAAGCCTCTCTTTCCATTATGTAGCTATTTCTTGTCATGGAATTAATACCTTGCATTGGCTTCCTTGTGAAATGGAGCTTCTTGTGTTGACACTGCATTCAGAGTAGATTGCTGTTTGCTGCTTCAGTCTCTAGGTGTGCTATCTGAGGGGTGACAGGCGTGTGACTGCAACACTGCTGAAGCTTGCAAGTGCTCAGTTGTGCAGGCACTATCATTATGTTTAACGTGCGTGACCTGTTCAGGGTGTCTTTCTCAGGGCAGTTAGCTGCTAAGCTCAGTCTGTGTTTAATCTAAGAGAGGTAACCCAAGTGGGCCTGTGAAATGATGGCTGGTTAAGCTCTGCTCACCTTTCTGCAGATGCAGAATGTTACCCTAGTGCCAGGTGTCACTATTTCTCTGAGACGCTTTGGCACTGCTTGCCGGAGTAAATCTGGGAACAAATACAGAGTCTTCTGAAACAAAGCAAACCAGAGGTTGTAGTAAAGAGCAATGCTCTCCAGTTCCCTCACTTCTGATGGGAAAGGAGTGATCTCCACTTTGCTCACCTTTATATTGCTGTCTAATCATACCGTGATTTATAGGTGGTTTTAAAATTTAATTTCCTTGGTGATTTTTGAAAGACAAGATATATTTGGTCTTAATAAGTCACATCTAGGCAGTATTTCTAAGCACAAATCACTTTGGTGTCTTGGGTAAATATGGCTTTTCACAGCTTTAAATTGAATTGACTCCACCAATTGCAGTCTCTGCAAATTTATCAAGAGTGATTCCTTTCTATCAGGAGCCACAAGTGATTACAAAAATTAGTGAGCATTTACACGCTGAAGGAAATTACCCCTGGTAAAGTTCAGTTTGCTTTTGCTTACTTCTCATAAAATGTCTTGTTATGCCCTTCAAACTGGTGACATTTGCAGCACCAGTGGAAGAATTATTACATTGTGTTTGGGCAGGTTTGTGGTAAGCCATTAAAACAAAAATAGTTCAAAGGGAAATTTTCTAAATGGAGGTCAAGAGCTAAAAAGCAATGTAGATGTCAGGTGTGAAACTGTGACATGTCAAGCTTCTAGGAGTTTGGCTTCTGTAATTTGGTCCCTCAGGCTTTTCCACTGAACTCCTGGGGAAAGGTTGGCACCTGAACTAAGAGTGGCATGGGAGTTTTGAGAGACTGTACTTTAATGGCCAGGTCTGGAGCTGTGCCCTGGGGTGTGTAGTTGCCAACACACAGCACATCCAGAGTGTGGAAGCAGGGAGTATGTCCCCAGGCAGTACAGTGGGATTATTGCCATTCATGCAGTGGTTCTTTCCTTGGGATGGAGGGAAAGACACAGACCTGGAAGGACAGCCACACTGGAAGCATCATGGGCTGCAGCTGCCCTATGACAGAAATTGTTTTCCAACTTTTTCTTTGCAAATACTTCTGTTAATATTACTTCAGAATTTAAGCACATGTGGTTTTATAAATATAGATTTCTTGTTCAGGTGTCTATTTGAGTTTCTTCCTGCTCAGTCAATGTTTTGAAGATGGAAAGAAGCATTCTATGTGCAATGTCTGATATTCAACTCCTGCATGATGACTTTAAAGCTGTTTTAAAGTTACTTTAGTATTAAGGCCTTACAAGTGAGTTATTAAGGAGGTGACTTCAACTCCAAAATACAAATTTAGGAAGTGATCTTCCTTAGTCATAGTAAAGCCTCTGTGAAGAACAGAACTAAGCAAAGCATGGAGCTGCTATCAGTAGTAAGGGTTTTGTTAATCAATGTAACAGAAAAAGTTCTCATTAGAATATTTTTTCATCCTCATTTCCAGTCAAGATACAGACCATGTCCCAAAGTAGGGACCTGTGTTTGTCTTTATTTAGGAAAAGATCTGATGCCAGAGAGAGTTGTCAGTTGTAGGTCAACAGCATCAGCCCTATAGGACTTTTTTGAATTGTGATCTCTTATACCTTTGATCTCTTCTTGTCCTATCAAAACGGTGTGTAAGTTCCTGAAGCTACTTTGAATTTTAAAGAGGTTTTCTGCATTTTTGTGAACTTGTCAGCAACTTTATCCAAACTTAATATTTCTTCTTCAGAATTGTAACAAAATACTACAGCTGATAGTAGGGGGAATTTCCATACTTTCTTGACTTGACTTCTCTGCACTCACAGAATCCCTTGTGTGGGAATTTTTTGGGTTACTTGAAGTTCTTTTAAAAATAATTTCTCTTCCCTGCCTTGATTCCAAGCAATTGCTTTTGTGGGCATTGGTCTGTGGAGTTGTTCAGGTGTAAGCAGAAGTAAATATTTCACACTATTATAAAATTATATGCAGTGATAGAGCATATAATGTGAACTACTGGAATCTGACAAATGCAATTAGGTGAATTTCAGATGGCTCACAGAGTTGGGACTCTACAAGGTGATAATAGGTTGAGAGTGCTCAAGGGCTGTCTTGTGAATTATCTATAGAAATTCCATGTATTGTAAATAGATTTAGTGTTTTGCTGACACCTTTTCAGGGATTGTTTCAAACCATGTTAACACTCATTCCAATACTAAGACCTTCTACATACAGATCAATACAGACTGACTGCTAGCAGTCTTTTGACAGGTGACTGAAAATGAAGGCTGTAATTAAAAGACAAGGCTGTAATTATCATTTATTTGTTTATGCTACTGAAGAATTTAGCATCTGAACCTCCTCAAAACAAGAGATATTTATTAGCTGCCTAGGACTTTGGAAACCAGACAGATTTAGGGTACTGAGCCCCATTAGGTTTCAGAGTACACAGTTGGGATTCTGCTGTTAAGGTCAGCTTCTCATCCTCTAGCAAAATTCCCACTGTAGGTGGAGGTGGGGGTGGTATTGTGGTCCCTTTCTGGTGAAGGGAGAATAAGAAGGAACCAAGGGAAGGGAAGTAGGTTTTGCCTGTGCACTGAAAAAGTCCATTGAGACTAATTGTCTGCAGAAGAGATGATGACATCAGGTCATGAGAGACTGATGATGTTTCATATTTAGAAAACATGGATGTGAGGCTGTTACTGTCTGTAACCCGAGGAAGGCTGTGGAAGGATTTCTTTCTCCCTGATAATCCAAATCTGCATTCTTTTAATTTCTGCATGTAAACTAAAGCCAGTGTTGAGAGCCAGTGCTCACCCAAAATGGCTGTAGCTGTTTCCCCAGGCTGACAGGAAATTATTTCAGCCTATAGAGCCATAATTCCAAGCCTTTTAAGTCTGTTTTAGGTTTAATAATTTAAGCTTATTTTAAATTATTTACCATTTCTGGCTTATGCTATGCCAGGGTGTCTGACAAAGACATGTCACTGCTCAAAACCACTGAAGCTGACAACCCAACAGGAGACTTGAGCAGATACAAGCTGGATGGTGCCTCACTGCTCAGGCCATGATTTAGTCAGGACCTTGTTAAACCTTCTTACTCCCCTGCTTCATTTTTTTTAAAGACATCACTGCAGCAGCAAGGATGGAAATTACATGCACCAGATTAAGAATATTGATAATATTGTTACAAGAAGAGGCAGTAACTAAGATTCACTGAAGAGGAGAACTTCAGGCCCCTGTCAGCTGGTGGGCAATAGTTGTGCTCAGCACATTTTCCGTTTTTGCTGATGAAATGTGGTGCTGCACATCAGAGCTGCCAGGGGAAAAAGGAATTGTTGCTGTCACCCACGTTTCCAGGCCAGGCAGAGCTAAGTTAGGCAGCAGTGTAGGTTCTCTCTGCTTTAGCCTCCATGTAGGGTCTCCACAGATTTAGTGTGGGTTTAATCAGTTTGGCCGCTGTTGGAAGGAGGTTATTGAAATAAGGCTCTTGACCTGTCTCATTATAAAACTTACAATCTTGCACCAAATTAAAAAAATACCCAGACCAGCAAACACACACAAACAAGAAGAAACCAGTACTTTTCCATATAGTGTCTGTCTGGTTTTGTGTTGCTCACGGAAAACATTATGGATAGATGCATTCTGGAAGTGTTTTGGTAGAGCAATGTGGTTACAGGAGAAATTCAGTAAAATACAAACCACTGATGGGAGCCTTGCATCAAACTGCCAAGCTGCTAAGCAGGCCTGGCTTTAATGATTACAGAAACATTTTGCAAAATGGCACTTGCTGGAGACAAAGTTAATTAGATAAAAAAGTAAAAAAGAAAGGAGTTATTTTGACTGGCCAGTAGTGATAGCAACTGATGTATAGCAGCAGAATTTGTTCTGAAGTAATGCATGGAGACTCCATAGCAACTGGATCAAATCTGGGCTCTACTTTAAATGCTGCTGCTGCTGCTGTGTGTTGTTGTGTGAAGCCAGCCTTCACCCACTGCCACCCCTACTGTCTGTGCTGCCCAGCTCGATTGCCTTTGGCACATGGCAGTCCAGCAGATGACCACTGCATCAGCATTCTTTGGAGGATGGCAAAAATTTCCCTGAATCATATTTTATTTCCTTTTCTTCATTGTCACAAGGGCAGCACAAAGCTTGCAGCATTTTCTGAAAGGCAGCTAAACCACTCACTCAACTCCTTCTTCGGTAATAATTTATTTACTAACTTCTCTTTCCTCCGAGGCAGGCACTAGCAATGTGTACTTTAATAGAGCTGTTTTCCTGAAGCAGTGTATGGAATTAGCCTGGTGAATGATGAGGCCTTAAAAAAGGTTTCCCAAACAAGTGGAATGAGAAATAATTAATAGCTTGCACAGAGCTAGCTCTGCATTGCAGCAGGAGTTCTCCAGGCTGAAGGAAATACATGCTTGGCCACCTTCCCTGGACTGCTAAGGAGGCCTAGCCCTAGACTTTGGTTTAGTACTTGCTTATTCTCCCTGTGCCTGAGGTGTGGCACTGCTGATGGAAATGCAGTTACAGAAGATAATAGGATGCAGGGATTTGCAGAGGTGAGGTGCCAGTGCAACTGATGCAGGGCTGCAGGCTCCTGGGGAGCTCTGAGTTACACCTAGGATTTGTCCCTGCAGCATTTGGTTTTAACTGTTGGTACAGTACTCTGACCACGTTTGCTATTTGCAGAGCTTGGTAACTTCATTAAAATGGAAAAAGGGAAGGAAATTCTCCAGAGGCTGCTTAGGAGAAACCAAGGTGTTGCTTCTGCTTGAGAGTATGGAGGAGGCAGAAAAGGCTGATGCACTTCAGTTTTCTGTTTCTCCCTGTTAAGCCATGCTGTAAGTCACCTGGGTGGATTTAGCAGTATATATCCCTTCATTGTGAACAATCAACCATCATTCCTTTGCAGCCTCTACAACATGGATTTTGTAACAATCGTTGGTCCAGAAACCTGGAATACAGGAGGCAGGATTTGATCCCTCTTTAAGGGATCAAGCCAAGTTTAATACACAAACTTCACGTTATGGAAATGGAACAGTGGAGTGGAACCAGCCTTCCTCTGGAAAAGGTTTTTGAGATGGACAAAGATAATTTAGATAGAGAACTGTAATTAAAGCTTGTAAAAGGACGTTTGGCTTTATAACCATACTGAGTATAATCCTAACTCACTGAAATCCCTGGAATATTTGCTAATGATTTCAAGAGATTGAGGATTGGTTTTCCCAGCAGATTTCAATCCGGAGATAATTCACCTCATATTACATAACCATCTTAGTGCTTTATAGTTTCAAATGGAATTTGTGAACATTTGTTCACTTTCTGTAATATAGCTCTGTGAAAAAGAGATTATTTATGGTGGAAAATAATGTTAAGCAAATATACTTTGAGGATCAAAATGTTCTTTAGATAAGTCTGATGTTCTGTGACCTGTCCTGCTCAAATCACTGGTGTGGTGTTGGTGCGAGGAGAGCTTTGCTGTTCTGAAACTATTTATAAATTCAATAATGTTCAAAAGACAATGATTAAAATAATTAGAGAAGCAGGAAGAGCTTGCAAATCACAAATGGAACTGGAGAGGAATTTGCAAAGGCAGAGGCATAAAACTAAGGCAGTTTTTCCTGGCACCAGGAACTCACAATGTTCCTGTGCCATCAGAATAATGTCTTGAAGAGCCAAAATGCTTGCTTCACCCTTGCAAAGGAGCTAGGGAGCTTCTAACCCCATGAATTCTAAATATTTGTCTGTGTTTTTACTTTTGAAAGTAATTTCCAGCACTTGAGATCCTTCCAGTCTATGGTCCTTTATGATTGCTTAGATAACTCCATTAAGCGGTTCGGAAGTGGCTACCTGGAGCATGGTTTGCTGCTTGTTTTAGCTTACAGTCTCACATTACTTCATAATAACATAAGCAATGAGGAGTGATGGAGTCCCTACAATGGCAGGATGCTTGTTCTGGTTGTGTCAGCCCCTGTGATAGTCATACTTTGCACAGACATAAATATGATGTACATTTAAGTTCATTTTTATGTGTGCTGAGGTTATTGAAACTTATTACAGCTTCTTAAATTGCTATGTAGTCTCTTATATCTTTAGTCCTTTTATAATGGAGGTGACTATTCAAAGGAGCCATGGAGCTGTTGAAGCATCCAGCTGAGGAAAAACATCTGAGTCATTTAAAAAAAGCAATTAAATTGTGCACAAGCTTTTGTCTCAGTAGCACCATGTTAGATATGTAGGTCAGGGTGTTGTTTAGTCCTTACAGGAACAGAATTTGTACTGTGTAGAGTGAAAAGTTGACTTTGCAGAGATTTGGAAAAGTTTACTAAGTGCATATCCTTATGGAAGGTGAAGTACATTCCTCACACTCCAGAGCAATTGAACAGTCCTCCAAAATTGGAGCTGCAGTGGTTGCAGGCAGGGAGAGGGATTTTTTATTTCCTCTTTGCAACATTTTCACTCCAAGCCTAAGAGAAAAACATCTCCAAGTGCTTAAGGAATGACCAGTCCAAATTTTAATTAGTTTTTGCACCTTTGCTTTCTTGCATTTTTCTCCTCTTCTACATAAAATATTCTGCATCAGAAAATTAAAGAGTTTCCTCATACTGTGCTAAAATGGCATGGTCTTCCTTGTGATGAATATATGACTTCATTTTGGACTGTATGAAGGGAACTTAAGATAAAAGGGGGGAAAAAAAATCTCTGATTTATAATGTGCAGGTAATAAAGGGGGAAAAAAAGAGCAACAAGCATGTGCTGGAAATATCCCACATAGAAATGGTGGTGGCCTCACTGCTTGCAGAAGGGCTGAGGGTGCCTGAGTATTGATTGAGGAGGCTATGGGTTGGGGAGGAGCTGGCTGCCAGAACTGCTATGAAGCATTCCTCCTTTGATTTCTGTCCTTGACAGTCCTTTATTGCAAGAGGGACCTGGAGCAGTGACAGAGAGCTGGGGATAAACCCATCCTGCTTCAGTCCAAAGATGAAGACCAGTTTGACTTAGTGGGAGCTGGAGCAGGCTTCTAGGGAATGGATAAGAATAGCCAAATATTCATTGAATCAGACAGCTGCTTCGCATGGATGTGGGGTTGGTATCCTCCTGTAAATGAGTCATCTTTGCAGGCATGAAAAAATAATTTCATTTGTCACTCTGAATGCAGTAGGGCTTTGCCCAAAGTCTCATGTAGGATCTGAGGTCTTTCACTTAATATGCATTTTGCCTGGGCAATGTTGGTCTCTTCAAGTATTTTGTTACACAAAATGACTTTATTTTAGAGTATCATTGCATCAGGCATGTACTTTTCTTAGCTGGGGGGTTGGCTGTTGTTTAGCCTGCCATATAAGATATAGGGCTTTTGCTTTTTCCTTTTACACATTCTGAATATAAAATGGGAGTGGGAATTTTTTGGTCTGTCTGGTGAAGACCTGGGATCTGGGGATTTGCCAGTAACATCCCCCATGACCTGAGGTCAGAACCTGGCTCATGTTCCTTCTGAATACCTCTCCTACAAGGACAAGCTGAGGGAGCTGGAGTTGTTCAGCCTGGAGAAGACTCCAGGGAGACCTAATAGCAGCCTTCCAGTACCTGAAGGGAGCTACAAGAAGGCTGCAGATGGACTGTTTGCAAAGGTCTGCAGTGACAGGAGGAGAGGCAATGGTTTGAAATGAGAGAAGAGGAGCAAGTTCTTTAGCATGAGGATGGTGGAACATTGCAACAGGTTTCCCAGGGAGGTGGTTGAAGCCCTGTCCATGAAGATCTTCCAGGTGAGGCCAGACAAGGCTCTGAGCAACCTGCTCTAGTGGAGGATGTCCCTGCTGACTGCAGGGGGGTTGGACTGGATGAGCTTTGGAGGTCCCTTCCAACCCAAACCATCCTATGATTCTGTGTATGCAAAATGGAAATAATTGTACTTGCTGTGGTACAATTAATAATACTCAGGCAAGTATTATGATGATGCTAGAATGTTTATAAGTAGTTATTGTTATTTATTCTAGGAGACATTTTGCTTAGAAAAATAGCTGCTTTACTGGAAATCTGTCAAACAGGAACTTGTCAAAATTCATAGAAATATTCACATCTGCTGTTTCACTTTATCAGTGTTGATGCAAACAATTATGCTGCTGGTTTATTGTCATTTGTATCTCAAATACAGGTCATATTTTGCTTTTGTTCTGAAAGATTATCTGGATTGAGTCCCTGAAGGTACAGTTCTCATCAGAAAGAAAAAATTTAGTGCAGCATGCCCCAAAATAGGAAGTTGCTTCAGGTGAGATGGGGAGCTTGGTTCCTCCTCTCTGTTTTTTTGTTTCTTTGTTTATTGTAATCTCAGCTATCAGGAAACATTATAAAGTATAATTCCAATTATTTTTTTTTTGGCCAATATAATACAGGCTAAGAACCAGCTTAACAATATTTTTTTCTGTTGAGATGTACTTAAATAAGTCCATAGGACTTCCCTGCTCAGGCTGATTGTATGAAGAAGAGCTGCTCTCTGGAAGGAAGGAGAACAGGAGTCAGGTCTGGGTAGGCTGGAATCTATTTCTGACCCTGCCTATGAACAACTGCACTTAGCTAATTGGAAACATAGCCATTCTCCAGTGTGTGTAATGGGCATTTTATGTCTCTCTGTCCCATTTGGTGTTATAAAGATGATGTCAGAGAGAAAAGCTGGGAGTGCAGCACTGAGAGAAGGCGTGGAAGAGGGGAGTGGTTTGTGAAGCCTTGTGACCTATTTTCCATCCTGTCATTGCCTCTGGGCCAAATTTTGGTGTTCGTCCATGAAATCCAAATAAATGAGTCAAATAGTGACAGAACAGAGCTGCAGAGAAGTGCGAGAGATGTGAAAAGGTCCTCCAAAATGGAAGAGTGCTGGATGGCATGAGCGATGTTGCTTGAATTGAGTTATGCTGACTGCCCTCACTCCAGCCACTTGCACGTTGGAGTTGTGGAGTTTGTGGTTGTTGCCAAGGGTTTCCTGATTCTTGTGGACACTGTAGGATATACAGGTTGATTCAGTAACGTGATTTATTTGTTAATGATCAAAAATTACAGTTATAGGATAATAGACAATTTAAAATGCTATGAGCACTTTCCTTGCCACAAAAGATTTTCATTTTGAAAGAAAAAAACAGACTTTGTGAAAGGTGATTTGTAAATTTTTCTGTTTCTTGCTGGTGGTAAAATCTCACCATGGGGTTGTGTTTGGTTTTTTTTGTTGTTGTTGTTGTGTTTGTCCTTTTTTTGGTGTGTGTGTTTGAGGGGGTTTTGTGCATTTTAACTGACATTAAAAGAATTCACTAGCATCTAATTTTGTTTCTGTTGTAATTCCATTTTTCCTACAATTGAGAGAACCCAGTTCTTCTTGCAGATCCTTCCAGGCTCTGTCTTCCCCTATATAGAGTATGGCTTCCAAGCAAACCAGAGGAGTATTTTTCATCAGATATTAGGATCTAGAGATACTAGACAGAGAAGGAGAGTCACTTCTGTTTGCAAGACAATTTACAAACTGATTGCTTGTGGCAAGATAATTCCTAGAGGAGAAGAATTTTAAAGTATGTTAAAGAAGCTCATCATAGCATCTGTCTGGTTTGTAGTGCCCTTCTAGAGAGGCTGCCACCACCAATCTTCATCCTATCACACACAGGATTGGCATTTGGGATTTTGTGGCTTTATGAGGGTGATTTGTGTATGAATCACATCTATTAGGTGCTACTACTGATCTGCAGAGTACCTGTGAAGTTCCTCCTCTTTATTAGTTCAGAATGCTGTGACATTGGTTTCTGGAAGGTTTTTTGGGTGAAAGACATTATCCTGAGTTCATGTTTACCTGACTTTGCTAACGTTTCAACTGCAAAACTAAGGTTGTCCCTTTCTTAGGTGCTTATTTCTCATAAGAATGGAAAGTCATTCTTAAAACCTTGGATATTTTTGCCTCCTGTTTAACAGCCACAGTGTGTGCACCAGTTATGTGCATAGCACAGCACCATGAATTATGGATGGCAACTGAAGAAAGTTTTATAGCAGTCTTAGGACTTCGCTGGAAATAAACTTCTCAGTTTTGTCATGGTACCTTCTTTGGCTCTTGAATTTATAGACACTACTGGTCTTGATAGTCCTGAGAGACTACAGTGCACAGAGACTACAGTGTCTTTTTGTCAGTTGTTCAGAATAAATTTTGCTCTCACAAATGTAAATGTATTTATCATTCAGAAGGACTGCAGAGTTTCTGTGCTGAAGGCCTGGTTAGAGATGCTACACTTTTCTGCATGTCCTTTGGTGTTTCTAGTTGTGTGGAGACTGTTGGTTGGGTTTTTTTTGTGGGTGGCATGCCTAACTTACTGCTAAACTCTGTGAAGATGTGTTTTCAGTCACAAAGTAATGTGTACTCAGAACTGTGTATATGGCTGCAATGATGAGAGTTTATTGAGTTACAAAACATACTTACTTGTTCTTCGTGCTCTTCTATGCCTTGTTTGGATGATTTATATAAATATAAGGCACAAATTGTTTGCATACAGACACCACAATTCTTGACTGTACTCTGTTAAAGCACTTTTGATGGTAGGGAATTGCTTCTGGAAGACTGTCATCTTTTATTTATCATCTGTTACAAGCTACTTCAGTGTGGGGAAAGAAATAATATTAGGTAGGAGTGATACAAACCCAAGCTTTCAAATACTGTTTGTTGACATGATTATAGCTTATAACTTTTCATTGCATGACTCACCCTTTCTTCAGAGATTGGTAAGATCAGCCTTTTAGAGTTTAGATGCCTTTTCATCTGCACTGAAGCCTTATCAAGTTGTTAAAGCCAGGGAACTGGGGCCAGTAATGCTGGATTCTGTCTTGGTTCTTCAAGTAGCTAATGGTGTGGTTAGGTGAGCACATAACACCACCAGCTGTAATATCACAGCATAGGAGAAAATGACTCTGATGGTTGTAATTACCTGCATTTAAGCCAGGTTGCTTTCAAGATGGGCACAGATGTACTCAGTGTGTGTGGATACGTCTGTACATGTGAGCATTGCCTCATGCTGGTGTATGGACTGGCTGAACTAGGCTTAATCTGATTTCAGTGGCACTAGATAGACTTTCTTTTTACTCTAGTTTAACCATAAAGAGCAATTTACTAAAGCAAACAGCTTAATATTCACGATACAAGTATTTTCTTATGCAGATTAATAGAAACACTTATACCAGATGTATTTAATGGGCCCCAAGGCAATAGACAGGCACAGGATGCAAAATAAAAAAGAAACTAAGTAAATGAGCTACTCTTGTGTGCTTAACCTGCAGGATTATGGGAAAAAAGATATTACATATGGCCAATGGCATCCCAGGCTGCATCAAAAGAAGTGTGGCTGGCAGGTCCTGAGAGGTGATTCTGCCACTTAGCTCTGATGAGATCTCACCTTGAGTACTGTGTCCAGCTCTGGAGCCCTCAACACAGGAAGGACATGGACCTGATGGAGCAGGTCAAGAGGAGGGCCGTGAAAATGATCAGGGGGCTGGAGCACCTCTGCTATGAGGACAGGCTGAAGGAGCTGGGGTTGTTCAGCCTAGAGAAGAGAAGACTCCAGCGACACCTAATAGCAGCCTTCCAGTACCTGAAGGGGGCTACAAGAAGGCTGCAAAGGGACTCTTTCCAAAGACCTGCAGTGATAGAATGAGGGGCAATGGTTTGAAAGGAGAGAAGAGGAGATTTAGATTGGATGTTAGGAGCAAGTTCTTTAGCATGAGGATGGTGGAACACTGCAACAGGTTGCCCAGGGATGTAGTTGAGGCCCCAGCCCTGGAACTATTCATAGTGAGGCTGGAGAAGGCTCTGAGCAACCTGCTCTAGTGGAGGATGTCCCTGCTGACTGCAGGGGGGTAGGATTGGATGACCTTTGGAGGTCTTTCCAACCCAAACCATTCTGTGATTCTATATTCTTCTTTTATATGACCAGAATCTATGCCCAGGCAGTAGCAGGAGGATATTGCTCTACCCAGTGGTTTCCAGCAATATTTAGAAAGAAGTAGTTTACACAGGCACTATTTTAAAATCTACTAAATATTAAAATAAATGACGTTTTTATTTTGTAGCATTTGACAAAATAAACTGATTTCCCCAGTTGCACAGCAGCTCTGCTAAGACCATATAACTTTCAATTAGCAGCTCTGACATTTTGCATATGTTAGACTCTCACTAGGTTTCATCATCCTGCCTAGGATGGAGCTTCAGGGAAGAGGAGTTAGTTACAGACCATTTTTCCCTTTGATGTGTCAGTGCAAAAATAGTCAAAGCTTGGGGATAAGGTAACTTTTTAAGGGAAAAAAAATCTATTTAAAAACAGTGCTGTTGTTTTCAGTGTAAAGAGAGTTTTAATATGAGGAAATTGATCAGAATAGTATTTCCTTGTGTTCCAGATAGAAGATTCTGTGCTACTTAATATACATGCAGCACTTCTTAAAGTATTTTCACTCTCTTCCTTGCGTCTGGGATTAGCTTATTGAACAAAATACTGAATCTCAGAGCAAAGGAGTTGCCCTGGTTCTGTTCATGTTGCTGTTTTGCTCTTTTATCACAATTGATTAGCCTCTCTTTTTCCATTGCCAGCATTGCAGATATTACTGCTGCATAAACAAAAAACAGAAGGGCAATTGACATTTCACCAGGAAAACATTTAGGCTTCAATAAATGCTGGGCATTAGCCTGAATAAAGTCCATTTGAGTGAATGCCATGGAATGGCAAGGTCTTTTGGAAGGGAAGAATTACATATTTAGCAATGTTACCTTGCATTCCTCATTGAATTAATTGATTCTTTTAAACCACAGTAAACCAAAAGATGCATCATGTGGAAAACTCTGTTCTGAGTAAACATGAGTCATACTACTTTTCATGGGCTGTGTATGAAATATATATTCCCCCAACAAACCGATTTTACATGCAGATATGGAAATTTTGTCTTTGAAAGTTGTGTAAAATCTGTAAGAAATCCAAGAGAAGTGAGAACTTCAGAAGCACATAGGAGAAGGGTTGGTGTGAGGTGTCTCCTAAGGCAAAGGGAGAAACCATGTGGTGCTTTCTGAGGGGAAAGCTGTGGAGCAGCACAGCAGGCAGTAGTGGGACCGGCTCTCTTCCTTCTGTGTTTCAATAACATGGACTTAAGAGACCAGGATTTTAATCAGCAGTGATCTCCTGCTGATGTATTTGAAAGAGAAGATAGGATGATTATCTTAGAGAAGGGGATTGAGGTCTTACTTGGATAGTCCAAATTCTGAATGAGATAGCTTCATGAAATCCTGCAAGATGGCTTAAGGCATCTGTGTTAAGGAACAAAAATTAGAGCTAATCAGGGGGCAGATACTTGATTTAGCTTTAGACTGAACTACCCAAGACAAATTTGTACCAATTAGAGCTTATTGCTGCAGAGGGATACAAAATCATGAGGCTCTCAAAAAACATTTTACTTTTGTTGTGCTGTTTGGGGCACAAGAAGTGATAGTACACTTACAGTTGGGTTGGCATGGGTGGGTCTCAGCTGCATTCTCAACCCCTTACCCTGACAGTCACATTTTGGTGCAGGGAAAGCTTTGCTGTGTCACTGTTCTTTGGTTACAGCTGCTAATAAGATCTTGCAGTGTTAATCAAAGTGAAGTTGGGCTTGTGGGGCTAACTGGGACTCAGTGGTGTTCTGTGAATGCATGTGAGGCTGTGGCTTCCCATCACTCACTGCATGTGCCATCTTCCTGGTGAGCAGTGTATATGTGTGTGGTTTTTATTCAGTGAAGGGGCCTCTGGAGATCACCTAGTCCAACTAAAGCAGCATCACCCTGAGCAGCTTGCCCAGGATCACAATGTCCAGGTGGGACTGGAATCTTTCCGGAGAAGGAGACTCCACAACCTCTCTGAGCAGCCTGCTCCAGGGTTTCAGCATCCTCACAGCAAAGAATTTTGATCTTGTTTAGGTGGAACTTCCTGTGTTTTGGTTGGGCCTCTTGCCCCTTGGCATGTCACTGGGCACCACTGAGAAGAGTCTGATCCCATCCTCTTGCCTCCACCTGTTGATGTGCGTTGTGAAGATCCCCTCTCAGGCCTCTCTTCTCCTGGCTAAACATCCCCAGGTCTCCCAGCCTTTCCATCTCACTGAGATGCTCCAGGCCTCTCAACATCTTTGGACTCTCTCCAGTAGTTTCCTGTCTCTCCTGAACCAAGGACTATTTCTCAAGGTTTTCTAGTTCAAGGAATAGTTCCAGTTTGGAGTTAGTGTTGCAGAAAGGTCTATTGCACTGCTAAATAGTAGAGGGTATCCTAAAGTGTGAGAAACAGGTGGATTCAGCAAGTGAATTACTTGCAAGGAGGTTCTCTAAATCTGCTCTTCCTTGAAGAAGCACAAGGTGATGGGCTTCAGAGCAGTTTTGCAGTGTGATACAGAGCAGGCTCTGACTTTTCTGAGCAGACAGGAGAGCTGTTGTACTTTGGTGTGAATTTCTTATGTATCCTGGCTTCTTCACGGCTGCCCAAACAGCCCCCAAAAAAAGAGCATGGGAACTTACAAAGATACTGTAACGTGTTCCTCCCCAAAGGTTTGGAATCCTATCTCATAAGATATATACTTTGTTAGATTATGGTGTCCTAACTATGGCTGGCAAAGCAGGGACATGTTTGCTTTCTGAGTAATTTGCCCTAATGACTTTGAACCCTTTTGACAAACAACAGTAATATTGTTACCAGGCTCTGCAGAGAGCTTAGCCATTGCTTTCCCTCAGATCTCTGTGCAGATTGTTGCTTTCTGCAAGCATTACTGCAAAGGAATGCATGCTGCTTGGCTTTTGCCACCCTTCCCTCTTGTTCATTCTCTATGTTTTCTAGTAAGTCGATTTCACCTTAAATAGATTGCTGTGTCCAAGGAGATCCTAGTTCCAGCTTCTGTTGGGACGTTGGTTGTGTGAATGTCATCTGAATCAACTATTTGGAGAGATTCCTTCTTATGTCTTTTTAAGTTTATGACTGCATGAGAAGTTGCAGCAATGTTTATCCACCTTACTGTCACAGGGTAATTTAGCTATTTCGTGCATGCATCTCTGCTGGCTGGGCTGCTTTACCTAGACCATGATTTTCCCAGGAAAGGTTGGACCAGATGATCCTTGAGGTCCCTTCCAACCTGGTATTCTGTGATTCTCTCCAGTGTGTGTTCATACTGCTTGCACATCATAGTGCCTGAGGCTTCTCAAAGGAGCTGAATGATCCCACCTGGAGTAGTCATCAGTTAAGGAAAAATTGCAGAGCCATTTAAATCTACCTTATGGTAATGAACAGAAAAGAGAGCCCTGTGCTGATCAATAAGCCTTGAAAGGGGACTGGGGAAAGCTTGCTCTCTCCAGTTAAAACTGGCACTGCTGTGAAGAGTGACAGCGTAGAAATCAATAGGATGCTATGGACAGCTGCCCACCTCTGTATGACACAGAGAATGTCTTTACTGTCAGTTTTGTTTGCTTGCTTTGGTTTCTTGTTTTACTTTTAATAATCACTTTTCTAGCTAAAAATCTCCACAATCGTAAATCAGAGTAACAATAACCACCACCACCCCCCCAAAAAAAAAAAAAAGAAAAAAGAAAAAAGAAAAAAAAAAAGATCAGGCATGACACAGACAAGAGCTAAAGTCATCTAGCATCAGAGGTTGTCCTTTTTGTATACATTTGAGCTCCTCTGAAATCAAACCCAGGGGATATATCAGTTCAAAAGGAAGCTCATCACAGTTATTATCTACATGAAGGTGAAATACCATGTGGCTGACAGGAATGAAATGGTCATGAAATCTGCACTCAACATTTTGTCCTGCTCTGTAAATGCCAGGTGGATGTGACTTGAATTAACCATCCTTTTGAGTTACACTCAGAAGACATTAGCAACATTCTGAAATGTAGTTCTTTATGTAAACACAGCAAGACCTGGAGCAGCAGGGATAAAAATCAAAATATTCCAAGGCATGCACCAGGGTAATTCAATAACCCTCACATGCAGAGGCATTTCACTCAGTGGGACTTGAACCTGACGTGCTCGGCGGGCTGGCTGTGGCTGGAAAGCAGTGTTCCCCCCCCAGCCCACCCCAATGCCATTGCCATGCATAGCTGGCCTGGTAGGTGTAAAAATAGCCAGGCAGTGCCTGAATTGGAAATGGGCACCGACTGCTGCCGCAGTTGCTGGGGTTTCGGGTTCGCTGTGACACAGGACAGCTCGGGAAGGGAGCCTGGGCTGAGGGGCTGGGGAGTGGAGCACGAGCAGGATCCTCCCCCGGGACCGGCAGCTGTCCTTCGGGAGCGCTGGGACAGTCCCACTTGTAGGAGTTAGCGGCAGAACTGCTATGGGCAATGCACCAATTTGCCAGGCTTGTCATTCAGATAAGGGCATAAGTACACAAGGCATCATACAGGATTTGGATAAAATCCCTGACTACTATGGATTCATCAGTGAAGAAAATAAAGATCCTGAGGCCCTGGTAAGTCTTGGCTGAAGAAAACAGGAATCAAAGGTCAGCTCTGTGCACGTTAGATTTGGAAAGGATCTCTTTGCTCAGCCTGAGTCTTCCCTAATGATAGCCTACAGTATTAAGAGATCTCCTAAATGTGTCCTTGTTGAAGCTTTGCTTTTGCTGTTGAGACTGACTGTGATGAAAAATCATCTGTCTTGAGTTGTGCAGTCATTTAAGTGTTGTCAGCTACCCAGAGGTATATGGGGAGAGAGCAGTGTCAGTGAAACAAGCCTGTCAAATGAATGGATGTGATCCATTATCCTGGCTTACACGGCTGCTGCAGATGATCCTGCATTGATCATCCTCAAAACTGGAACTCTGTAAGGCTTCTTTAAGTTGTTGTGTCTCAGCACACAACATTATTTTGTGTGTTTGCAGCAGAGGCAGAGCCCCACAGAACTTTATGCACATGAAGGTCACAGTGAGTGGGACTGGGTGCATGCAGGAAGACTGGAGAGTTTAGTGCACGCATATATCAGTAATGTCAGCATTTGCTCTGCAAAGCAGAAGTTCATCAATGGAATGACTGCTTGTATAATGTCTATGGCAAGTGAAGTGCCTCTTTCCTCTTTTTATTTTTTTTTTCTTTTTGGATAATTTATTATTAAAGAGTTTTTTCATTCAGAATTGGCTGTGAAAGGAGGTAGTGTCAAAACTTCTGGCAGAACAAGAAGACCAGAAAACCTTTAATGTGATAGATCCCAATATTATGTTCTCCTACATTGTTATCACCTCAGCATTACATTTTGCACTTGAATGAATGACTGCAGTGCATTATAGGAAATGTAGCTGAGTTACATCATTGGAAAGATACCAGAGGCACTCCCAGCAGCAGAACTCGTGATAAGTTCTGTTTTGTCCTAGAAAATAATTTTGATTCTGTCTTGGTTTTCTAGTAGGAAACTTTTTTGGATGAATTTTTCTGACTGCTTTTACTGCTTATTTCACTGACAACACAGCTGAACCAGTTCTTGAGAAATAAAACTGTCTTCAAGCTAGAACACGAAATTGAAACCTCAAAGGAATAGTTTAGACAATTTTTTTTCTCCCACTAAGCAATTTTTCTGTTGCTCCAGCATTGCTGATGGGGAAATGTGAAGTCAGGAGGAGGGATGCTGCTGGTGTAGGACTTTCCAGAGCAGGGAAGGGGAGAACAAGCTGCTTCCACTGCTGAATGTGTGGATTTCAACAGGCATTGTTGAATTTTCCTTAAGGTGAGCAGCCTGAAGCTACTAGCAAATGGCTGGAGGTTCCCTGTGACACAAATAAGCAAGCTGCAGCAGCTTTGTCTGGATGTACAGCCTGCAAGCTGCCCTTCTGCATAAGGTCAGGTCTTTGAGGAGGCAGGAGCGAGCCAAGTCGAGCAGCATGTGATCTTTGAGGGGATTTTGTTTGTAGGTTTTTTTCCTGCATTCTTTTCAGTCAGCCTTCAGAGCTTTTCATAGCAGGCAGAGATCAGGCACTTTGATAATGTCTTTGAATCATTTAATCATAAGATCTCGGCTTTGTATGGCTCTGGAAGGGACTCACAGAGCTGCTTTAGAATAGCTGTCTTGGTTCAGACAATACACTGCTTGGAGATTCCAGAGGAAAGTTGCTCTATTTCCCTAAGCAGGTTTGCAGTCTCTCATTATTATTATGATTCCTTTCAAAATGGTGAAAAAATAAAAAATAAAGTTTAAAGAGTACCACATCAAGCTGAATGTGATGACTGCATGAATCCAGTACCAGATACAAGGTTCTGAATAACTCAGTTGGTATTCAGCCAATTCCAAGAGAAAATTGCTTTGGATAATCTAATCTTTTCTGAACTAAAATCAAATCATCTGCTGCTTCAGGGCCATCTTGCTGAAGGAATCAGAAATGTGTTGGTTGGACTATGCTAAGCTGTCTATATGATGCCAAATAACTTTCTCAAATGGGGAGTCGGATTTTGATACTGAGATCATACTTGAAATAAAAGCAGCATTATAAAAAAATCAACTAACTATTCAATAACCATATATTAAAGATTTAGTTATCTTGGGGTTTTTAATGTGCTGAAACAGCTGATGAAACACTGGGGTTCATCCCTTTCACTGTACATTAGTCTCCTTTACCTGTATATTGAATTACACTTAAAAGAGCAAATATGAAGGTATGATCCAGTTGCACTTCATGTTGTATTTCAGCCTACCTAGGACAGACTGCTCTCTGAGGTTCAGGGCAGGATAATTCCCAACTCTTCCTGCATCATTTGGAGGAGGAGCTCTCTCCCTGCTCCAGGATTTGGCAATGTGGACTTTCAGGTCATTGTACAAGACAGTGGGATAGTCAATGTAAGGAGCATTGCAGGGAGCAATGGACAAAGTTAAATTCTTCATTTACTACTTCAGAGTCTGTTTATCTTTTGCTACAAGTAAGATCTTTGCCATAAGTCTTGCTAGCAGAGCTGGCATTGAATCAGACACTGCTGCATTTCAGTAACACTCATTTTGTGGGCATCTATTTTAGTTCATCTCAAAGGAACATGAAATGATTTCTTTCTGCTTATGGTAGCAGTAAGTTTGAATCAATGGATGATCAGTTCATGCTGTTTAGGTAAGGAAAGCTGTTTGAACCTACCATGGATGGTGTTAGCACATTTCTTTTCTTAGAAAGATGATAAGACAAAGGGGTGGAAGGGGATGAAAAATTAGGAGTGATAGTATCCTCTGTCAACAGTCTGTCATAAACTTCACTCACAGGCTAGGTTTTAGTTAAGGCTAGTTTTTATTCTAGGCAATATGCTTTGAATGGCATCCTAATTCCTTTGAGAGGTGTTCCAGCATTATTACCTCTTGATTTAGGAATGTCATTAGGAATGGAAACTTGCCATGGAATCCATTTAAATACTTACCAAGTGCTAAAGTTGGTGCTAACACCTCAAAATCTCAATATATGGTGTCCAGATGATCTTAAATATTTGTTCTGTCTTTAATAATATTCAGGTTCTTTGGTGGAAATCTTGGTTCTCTATCAGTATACAAAAGAAGTCAGTAAATGTCTCACAGAGAGCTAAGACTGATCCTGTGGCTCTTTGGAACATACCCTGAATCCTTACTGTTTCAGGAAATGGCTAATGGATGCTTTCACTGGAATGGCAGCACAGGCAGTTTTCCCATGCAACAATAGGATTTTCCTTTTCTGGTTTGGGAGTAGTTTAAAAGTCTTAGAAAAAGACATGAAGATTTTTCTAGGTTTTAGGATTACTCAGCCTATGGTAAAAATTTGCATTCTTTAAACCCAAATCCACTGGGGTTTGGTCTTCCAGGTGCTTTTCAGATTCTGTTTTGGAGATTCACACTGATGAATATAAGTCAGACGTGCACACATTGTTTCCAAACTCAGATTTACACCAGAACATTTGTTTTGGAGAGTATGGATAGTCCAGTAGGACATCAGGGATTACACATGCCTGAAGTTCAGCTAGTTCTGAAGTGCTCTGCTGGGTTAGAACACTATTTCTGATGTTATTTTACATTTTAAAATCAGATGGATCAAAAATAACTTCTGTCATTTCAAGTTCTGTGTTTGGAAGGAACACACAGCTGGGCAAAAGACTTCTATTCTTTTTCACAGCAAACTCTGCAATTTGGCTTCTGTTCTCACAAATCCTTCACTGACGTAGCAAAAGTCAGCTGGTGCCAAGTCCAGGATGGCAAATTAATGGAGGTAGTGGGAGGCCTCCTACAGATGTCTGTGGCAGCTGAGTATCATAAAGGGTTTATAGAAGACATTTGCTTCTTGGCTCAAGTAAGGGTTGATTTTGCAGTAGTTCTCTTCCTCTTTTGCTGTATTTGCTAATATTGGCCCAAACTCAGGAACACAGTTAAGTGTGTCTTTAAACCCGTCCTTTAGCAAGGACCTTAAACTTGGTTAATGTGGGATCAGTTGGACCTCGAGATATAGTAAAGACTAAGTGTATTTTGAAGTGTTCTCCAAGTGTAGCCCTTTGTCCTTCTCCTGGTTGTAGACAAATTGAGACTGGTGAGGCATTTGTACACTCCAGTGAAAAGGAAAGAGTGGCTGGAGGGCTGGTGTTCTGCCAAGGAGGAGCTGGCAAAGGTGTTGAAATATAACAACCAGCATCAAATGCAAGCCACTTAGGAGTAATTGGGAATTTTCCCATCAGTATCAAAAGCCTTTGTAGTAAAATAAGGAACTGCTACAAACTGGCATGTGCAAATATTAAAATTACTGAAGAGGTCTTTCAGTTCCATAGTTACGAAAATACTTTGGACTTAGAATATATTTGTTAATTTAGAATGTGGGTATATAAGGTCCTGCTTGACCCAGCTGTATGTTCCTAGCTGCTTCTTTTGTCATGTCTCTTGCCATCTCCAGCCACACCAATGAAATTCATTTGTGAAGGACACTCTAAGTCTTCTGTATCGTTACACACCATGTCTCCTTTGGGTTGCAACCTCTTTGCCTACCATCAGAAAGCTTTTACTGGTCCATATAATAGTAAATGGACTCGATGATCCTTGAGGTCTCTTCCAACCTTCTTGATTCTTGATTCTATTCTATTCTATTAGTTTTCCCACCCTCTTTGGCACTCTGGGTCCTGCTTTTTGATTTGAAATTGGGAATGTTTTAGTCCTGGCTCATGTGCAGTGTATAGCACAAAAGCCTTTTCTAGTAGCTCTAGGCTGCCCAGGTTGGTGGTGGAGTCACCATTCCCGGGAGGGTTCAAGAAATATGTGGGCATGGCACTTTGGGACATGATTTCATGGCCATGCTGGTCTGAGGTTGATGGTTGGACTCAATAATCTCAGAGGTCTTTTCCAACCAAAACAATTCTGTGATTCTGTGGTGGTGTTATCATGCACTTCTTGCTGTGCCAAAGCCAGGGCCCATGTCCATACTGTATGCAACAGTGAGGTGAGGGCAACTCCAGCCACAGTTCTGTCAGGTGGTGGTGACTTCATTGCCTTCATGACATACTGATTAATTGGCCTAAATACTCAAACCACCTTAAATTTTTCCGGTGCATGATAGGTACTTAAAAGAATATTTTTGTTTTTTTTTTTTTTTTTCTGATTTATAACTATTATCATTAGCTTAGAGAGATAGATCCCTGAGATTAAAATAATTAATTGCTGGATGCTATTAGATACATCTTGGTAGAGAATATTTAACTTGCTTGTGATCTCTGGTCTCTGAAAGCTTTTCTTCCTTTTCACACTTCCCAGCTCCTATAGCTCTGCTTCTTCTTTCTTACCAAAAAAGGTTAGTTTATTGTAAGGTCAGTTGTGCCTTTTTCCTGGATAAGAAGATGTTTTGGATTAAGAGAAAGAGATGTTGACAGTTAAACCTGCTATTTTAGGATTGTGGCCTTTCTGGTTCAACTGTTTATTGATAAATTCTGTATGACCAAAGGTAGGTAGCAGGATGAGTTAGAGCTGAAATGCCTGGACATCCTTGAGTGGGAAAAGCTGTGTGATAAAAATACTTCTTTTAAATAAAAAAATGGGGCATGGTGTTCATCCAGGAATTTAGATACTGAAATTTCTCTAAGATCTGTAATTTAATCTGTCTTCCTTCATATCTTCCAGTAAGTTAATGGAAGGAAGACATATATCTTTATAAGCAAAGGAAGTGGCTTTGAAAGTACAACACTGTTGTAGATCTTTTCTTTCAGTACACAAGTGTAATTTCATTAAAGGCAGGAAAAAGGTTTCCCTTGGAGCTGTTACCTCCTCATTTAACTCCTGTACCAGTGTTAGATTACTGAGCCTGCTCCTTTGCAAGTGCAAGATTTAGCTCACATGCTGGCATGTGTATCAGAACTGCAGGCTGAGACTCTACTATGATAGTTTAATTAAAAAAAAAATATATATAAATAAAGCCCTTTACCTTCCTGCAGTCATAGCTGCATCTTAGGCTTGCAATTCACAGTATCTCCTTGCTTCTGTTGTGTTGCCCTTTGGAGATCAGCAGCACTTTCAGCTCAACAGAAAAATAACTCAGGATACATAAGGTAAAATGTGAGCTGCTGGAAAACTAGCTGGCATGTTTTACAGAAACTGTTCCATGAGGAAGCAGGGTTCCTTTTGAGGCCCCATCTTTCACGGTTGGATGCTGGTGTGGGGAAAGCTACCATATTGGCAAAAAATAACCCAGGTGAGAAATGTATTGGGGAAGGGTAACACCTTGTCTGTGCCCAGTTAAACCATGGCTGCTTTGGACAGATGGTTTCTGAAACTGGGTTGAAATGTAGTGGTTGTCTCAAGGGTAGGAACATAAACTGACACATGGGAAAGTCCAACATGATAAAACATTGGTGGAATGTGTTTCCATACCTGTCATTCCCCCCTGCATCTTCTAACTACTGAATGGCATCAAGAAACCACACAACCCTGGGTTTAGATGATGTAGATTTCCTTCTGCAGTGAGCTGAGTTCTCAGCTCTGGGCATTACCTGGATATATTAAGTCAAGAAACCACTATTTAGTTAAGGGCTTTTTAATGAAGAAGAGGAGCTAATAAGCCATCAGCATTTTACTAATTGCAGAAACAGCTGTTGGACAAGGACTGCCACACAACTCTGAAGTTTTTAAGTGGCATTAACCCTGTCAGGTAACTCTGCAGACTGCCAAAGTCTGTCCTAATGCTGAATTTCTGTGCAATAATACTACTGGGTTGTACATGAAAGGTTTTGATTTGAGTTTCTTGATTTATATAAAGCCTACATATTAACAGCAGGTTTTGCTTGCTTCCTGCTCAGGGCCAGCCTCTTCAAAAGATACAAATAAACAGTTTTACTCCACAAAATCATAGAATGGGACCTTAGAGATCATCTACTCCAACATCAACTCAACTAGACTCTCAACTAGACTTAGCTGCTCAAGGCCTCATCCAACCTGGCCTTGAACACCCCCAGGGAGAAGGCATCCTCAGCCTGCCTGGACAACCTGTTCTACAGTCTCACCAATCATATACTCTAGAACTTCTGAAGATCCAGCCTAAGCTTACTTTTCTTCATCTTTAAACCATTCTCCCTTGTCCTATTGCTAGACACCCTAATGAAAAGTCCCTCTCCAGCCTTCCTGTAGGATCCCTTCAGCTATTTAGAAGGCAGATCTGAGGTCCCCCTGAAGTGTTCTCTTCTCTAGGCTGTCATGTTCCAGAGTCAGTGTTTGAAAGCTGTCCAAAAGGGTTATTGGTATTTAGATACACACTTTTAATACACATACAAACAAAGTTACACTGAGGTGTAGAACTACTCTTTGGTTATTATGCATCAAGTTTGGATTCTGGTTTTGCTGTTATTCAATTAGTCAACTCTGCTTTACAGAGGAGAATTGTTCAGTAGGTCTCATTGCTAGACTCAGTTCTCCCATGGAGACAGTTGTGATTATTGACAGGTTGGGGTGCTCCACTTTCTTTGAGGGGGGAAGAAACCCAAAGCTTATCTGCAGGAATCCTTTTACTATAGACATGATTTCAAACAAGGATTGGGATGGTTTGGATAATGTTATTATGGAAACTGAATCCTCCTTCCTACTCCCCCAGTCTTAGCTTTTTAAGCATGAAGCTGGTTTTCACCAGCAAATTTGAATATGTGGAGGAATTCCGATGAGTTTGGTTCAGCATGTGATGATTTCATGGTTTTATTTTTGCACCTCTCTCTCAAATGCCTTTAAGAAAGAGGCATGTGCTGTGTGTGGTAAGGGATGTGGTGTGCTCTGTGTGGTAAGGGATGTGGTGTGCTGTGAGACAGGAGAGGTGACCAGAGTGAGGACAGCGGAACAGAAGGGGGAAGGCTTCTGAGTCTTTGAGTAAAAGACTCTGTTCCACATAGGATTTAATTGCTGAGATTCCCTGAGCTCAGTGCTTCAAATTCAGGCAAAGTTCTGGCATTGCAATTAGCAAGAAAGAAATTGAAGCCACAGCCTCACAAATATTTTTTTTTCTTTAAAATAAATCATATATTCTCTTGATCTCCTATTTTCTTCACAGTCTGTAATGCTACAGAACATTTTACATTCTGCTGTGAGTGTTCTGAAGGTTACAGCAATTTTTACATTTTTTTTCACATTATAGTTTATATGTGCTCTGAAAATTCCACTTCTGACTGAAATAATTTATCCTCAGTCAAAAGTTAAAGAAGAAAAGTTAAATTAAAAGCTAGGAGCTTCCTATAAGGTTCAATAACAGCAACTATTCCTCACATACGTATAGCATGGATTAGAATTGCATTGTCTTGAACTCAGGCTCACCTGGTGGCTGGTTCAAGCCAAACTCTTCTCTTGTAAGTCTTTTTGGTCCCTGTTTGCAGAGTGCTTGCTCTTGGGAGTGATCTGCAAATGTAAAACTCCTTAAGAAAGCACCAGAGGTGTGTGCATAGGAAGAGAGGGTGGGATAAATATTGTGTAGTGGAAAGGACTCTGGCTCCATGGCATTCTCCTCTTTCTTGTCAAGAAAGTATCTTCTAATGATAGTTTGGTGACTTTTTGTCTTCACCAGTGAGCAAAGTAGTAAAGATCCATATGCCAGGTTCTGTGCCAATGAAACGCTTCCTGAAAATAACTAAAAATATACATGTAAGGAAATAAAATATTGCAGGAGATTACTGAATGAATTGGGAAATCCCACAGATACAGATCATCATTTCCTAGCAAGAGCAGAGAAAATCACTGCTGTTGACTACTCAGACAATTTGTCAAAATGGATTTAAATTTGTAATGTGTTAAAGTGAGCTGAATTGCTGAGACAATAGTGCTGCCCAAAATGCTTTTTAAAGACCTTGAAAGAATGAGGAAAAGGAGAAACTACTGATGACTTACTGAAAATTAGAGTTGAGAAACAAAACCAGGAAAGGAAACACAGATCTGAGTACTCCTGACTTTTGAGCTTTCAAACACAGTGCTGAATCTATGGAGCATTCCATGGGACCTCTCACTGCCTTTTGTATTGGAATTTGTATGTGAAGCAGCTGAATTGCTGGTTCATGTCTTTTACTTGTGTGTTAAGCTTGATTTAAATATGACAGCATCATTCATGTCTGTGAGAAGCTATTTTGAACTAGGAGAAGCCACACTGTGAAGAGGTGGGTTCAATTATATTCATTTCATATGAGATCAGTACATCTTACAGTCAAGAAATTCATAAACCCTGAAGATCATATAGGCCAGGGGTCCCTAAATGAAGCACCAAGATCTCATTGTGTTCTGTGAGAATTTTAGCAGTTCTGTTGCTCTTCTATTCACAATCAAACGCTGTTATTTGGGAGTGAGAACAGGCGCAGCAAGAGGCACTGCTGGAATCAAAGTGCCTGCCAGGGGGTGAATCATGAAGAGGTAATTCATAGAATCCTAGAATGCTTTAGGTTGGAAGGAACCTCCAAAGGTCCAACCCCCCTGCAGTCAGCAGGGACATTCTCCACTAGATCAGGTTGCTCAGAGCCTTGTTGAACCTGACCTTGAAGATCTCCAGGGGTGGGGCCTCAGCTACCTCCCTGGGCAACCTGTTGCAGTGTTCCAGCACTGCCATGATGCAGAACTTGTTCTTAACATCCAATCTAAATCTCCTCTAATTTCAAACCATTGCCTCTCATCCTATCACTGCAGGCCTTTGTAAACAGTCCCTCTGCAGCCGCCTTGTAGCCCCCTTCAGGTGCTGGAAGGCTGCTATGAGGTCTCCTCAGAGCCTTCTCTTCTCCAGACTGAACAACCCCAGCTCACACAGCCTCATATAACTCGTCATGTAGACAAGAAGTTCATATTCCACATTGTGATGGATTTTCAGGTCCATGTGGTCATGGGCTTTGCAATAATATAATTTTGAGATAACAAAAGTATGAATCAAGGAAATGAGAATCTAATTGGAAAGCTCTGCTTCCATCTTCTTAGCCAGAACAAATGGAACACAGTCACGTGGTCTTAGCTGCAAGGGGAGCATCCAGCAGGAACTGAGACTTAAGAGCTTTAGCCTTTCATGTTACTCTACATAAAAGAAAAACAAATGATGATTGATTCACCCCTAGTAAACCAGAAGTTTTCTGTATTCATTTGTAGCATTATTCATCCTTAACTTCTTAAAAGTATTAAATACAAGCTTGGCTTGATGACTTATTGCAGAAGTAGTGAAATAGTGAAAAAAAAATAGGGAAAAAGAAGATAAAATGTGTGTCTTACTGAGGGCAAAGATGTTTTTCCCATTAATTTCGAAAGCGTCTGGGTTTACCCCTGGTCTGCTCAAATATTTGTTCTTGGCTGATGCCTTTACCAAGACAGTTGATTTCTTTTTCAAGGACCTTTAAAGATTAAAGTATAATTTGGTGTCTTTATGCACACATGCAGCTCACAGGAGGTGCTGCAGTGCTAAGATCTATCCTTCAATCTACAGAGGGATCTTTCAAGTACCTGTCAGCATCAGCTCCTGTGTCAAGCCTCATCCCAGTGCTCATCTGACTGAAGCCTGGAGCTATAGAAGGATTCTGTCACCGTGAATTCCAGTGCCACCTTCCCCTTCCCCCCAGAGCACGTTTAGAGAGATGGGCTGGTTTCTTAATGATAAAAGATGTGGAAAATGTGCTGAAGTTTGCTGAAAGGAATTTAAAAGGCAATATTTTTGTCTTGGCATGTAGTACAGTTGTAAGAAGCATGGTTGTGCTGACATCCATCTGTTGCAGATTAAAATAGGTTGGAATCGGGGATTGTGAAGCGAGTCAGTACAGCGTGATAAGTCGGGTGACCAAAATAAACACCCTGAAGTACATGGCTTTGGTGAGCAGCACTGAGTAAGCTCAAAGTGGGAGGCTTTCAGGACATTCTGTTTTTTCCCCTGCTATCTGCTGTTGTGTTAGTAGCCAGTTTACCTGGGTGCAGGATCCCATGTGGGTGAACATCAAAGTACAGGCTGGTTTCAAACAGCCAATGTAATTTCATGTCATGATTGTAGATAAAGGCAAGAGGACTGACACATTTCACACTCCCTTGCTTACCAGTACAACCCACCACCACCAGCAAAAGGAAAACACAAGGTTGCTTTATTTTTAACCTATAAATGCTAATGGGGCTTTAATTGTCAGCATCTGAATGCAAGAGTGAGCGTGTCTGCAACATGATCCTGGATTTAGGTGCTCTGGCTTGAGTCCTTCATCTGCTTTGTTGTATGGTTAGCTACCCCTGCAGTGCTGCCCTGCTTTGGGGGACCCTTTTTTCCCTTTGGTATACCCCACTTGTGTGGCACAGGTGATACAATAGCTCCAGAGGACTTGTTTGCTGTTGGATATTGTGTTTCTTCAGGATGTATCTGTGTGTAAGCAGGTCTATGCATGAATGTGAACTATGTACTTATGCCAAGTACAAAACCAAAGTCAATGGATGGTATGGTTCGGTTTGGTTCGGTTTGGTTTGGTTTGGTTTGGTTTAGTATAGCCAAGATCAAGATCAGCCAATTATTTCCTGAATTTTGAGCATGTATATCTATAATCCGATAAAATTTACTAGTGAGTTGATGCATATATTTTTCTTGCTGCTAATATCAGTTACACTGATTATTTTTTTTTTTAATTATTAATCTGGCTGTATTTTGAACTTCAGCTTTTATTGGACTGTTTTGCTCACTTGGACAGGTCTACAGTTAAGATGGGGAGGGGCTTTTTACAAGGCCTTGTTGTGAAGGAATGGATTGAAGCTTGAGGAGGGGAGACTTAGAGTGGATATTAGTAAGAAATTCTTGACAGTAAGGTTGGTGAGACAATGGAACAGCTTGCCCCAGGAAGTTGTGGATGCCCTCTTCCTGGAGGTGTACAAGACCATGTTGGACAAAGCCATGAGTAATGTGGTCTAGTGGAAGGTGTCCCTGCCAAACCATTCTGTGATTCTTTTATGCCAGAACTGCTGAAGCATGTGTATGCTGATTAATGCAGATAGATTGCAAAGTCTGTTGTCTTCACAATTTTATTCTCCTGCAGCAGAAACTGTGGAAACCTCTTGCTGGGAAGGAAGTTGTGCTTGCTTTTAAACAAGAGCTAACTAGAGGCTTTTTTTCTTCTTCTCTTTTTGCAGTCTGACAGCAATGCAAGCTTTCTCCGAGCTGCCCGAGCTGGCAATCTGGACAAAGTAGTGGAGTACCTGAAGAGTGGAATAGACATCAACACATGTAATCAGGTAAGGTATTTGAAGGACAGAAGTTTGCCAGAGCAAGTTGTAAGATCTCCCCCTCAAAACCTTGTTTTATCGAGCTAGATGACTTCATGCAGATGTTTTGATTCACCGCAAGCTGTTTTCAATCTTGGTCTGCAGCGGTGCCCTTCTACAGGAAGTTGATCATGTCTATAAAATTGTGCAGCTTGCTAGTAAAGCTTTGTGTGAGCCTTTTTGGGTTCCTCCTTTTTGCTGGTATCCTGTAGGTGTGTGGATATATGCTAGTGGAGTGCCTATAATCAAAACCTAAGGTGTGCTTTGGTAGTCTAACGCTAATGGACCTGCTGTTGTGAAGTCCCAGGTCTAATGGCTGCTCCAGTTGTGTGGCTATGACAGAGTGAGATTGAACTCTGTCCAAGCAGGAGACTTGTGATCTGGTTTTCTTTCCCATACTGAGAGTCTCTCATTCTGTTACTTGTCTGGAGAAGTGGGACTGTGCCAACACTGTTATTTTTTGCTTTGTTAATTATTGCTGTTTATCTATTGTAGCCATTTATTAATTGTAATGAGGCATGGCCAGGTAATGAGTGTTCCTCCTTCTAATGAAAGAGAAGCCTTCCTCTTTCATTGCAAATTGGGATTGAGGAGCAATAGGTGTTGCACCAAATTGACAAATGAGCAGAGAATGGCAGGGAGAAGATTGTGATTAATAAATTCCAGAGCCTGCCAGCTGTTAGGTTCTGGCTTTGGTTTTTAAAGCTGTTTTCTGGCATCTTCGTAGGTGTAGGGGGGTAGTTTAAAATAAAGCTCTGAATTTCTCACTGCAAAAATTTGTCTAAAGGCCAGTGTGGGCTGACATCCTTGGCAGAGCTGAGGAAGAAGTTGAAAGCCATGGATGAACAATTATATCCTTTGCTTATATGTGAAGATGTGGAGAGTCTGGGGTTTCTATCCCACCTGGAACAAGAGCTCTCTTCCAGGGCACACTCTTGTATGATATTAATAACAATAACTTACAAGAAATTACAGGTTGAGATTTGTAACAACTTCTTACTACTCTTAAAGTAATCATCCTTGCCCAATTTGCAATATATTGATACATCTCTCTCCAAAATGGAGAAATTTAGTCTGTTTCCAGTTTTATGCTTAGTTTTTAGAGCCTGTTGTTGCTTGGCTTGCTCATTAAATTAATGTGAATATTGGTGGAATGGGATAGAAACGGAATAATTCACAATAAAGAGAGCAGATGTTAGTGAGATAAATAGGTACATTTGGACACTATCTGTGATTTTTATCACTATTTATACATTCCATTTTCTTGCCATTCTGTTTTCTTACCAAACTATTCTCTTTTCTTACTATTAAGGTATATTAAATATACATGATTCTTATTATAAGAAAGAACTTTGTACTGTTTTAACCATTCTCTTCTGCGTTCCTGGTGCATCCTTGACTTCAGTGGTTCAGTTCTAAAGAAGACTTTTTTTGGTCTGTTGGTTGCCCCATAAGCCCAAATGCTATCTTGGTCATCATAAAATTTTAAAAGGAATTTTTTTTCCCAAGTGTGAGGCTGGTGCATAGCCTTGTAGGTCCTCAGTGGGTTCTAAAACACTTCTTCATTTTGAAGTTCAAAGGAAGCAGGAGGTGGTTTAGTGCTTGGCAGTGCCAGTCTCCTCCCTCATGAGCCATTGCTGGAGCTGTAGATGTAATTGTTTCACACAGAGCAACGTCAAATCCAATTAAAAATGTGCAGTTACATAGCAGAAAGAGCACTGGACAGTCTGGACATAAAGAAATACTGCATAGTGCTTCTTCACACCAAGCACAGCATGGGCAGCCATTGATTGTCCCTCCCCATCCCACGCAGAGCACCTGATCCCCTGTGACCCGGGCTGCGGAAGCCTGAGGTTTCCCTTGCTATTTCTGAGAGGTCTCAGCCAATAAGCAAACATTGTGGGTGGTATTTTTAGCTGACTAGCTAACTTGGGTCCAAGCAGATTAAAATCTTGTAGCTCACTTGCATCAGCAAGGCAATTCTAATTGCCCTCAGATGGCTAGAGAGCAGCCATGGGTTTTTCCCTTGTTTCAGAAGACTGTAAACTTAAATATGTTTCTATTACTGGTCGAACTTACCTGGAAGATAAATCGTTTTGCATATAAAAAGATATTTCAATTTCCTACCTCCCCTTTCAGGGAAGTTATGACTGCTGTAGAAATGCACTGTAAAGTTGTACCATTGATATGACTGTCATGTGAAGGAATGTTTTAGCTTGGCTCTTTTCTGTCATATAAATCCAATTACTTTTGCTTTGTAGCTTAGGGACCTACATTTGCAACACTTCTTTAAGTGACTGGTGCCAGCAAATTTAATAAGACTGTAAGTGTGACTTAAAATAAATATGCAAGTAAGTTCTGAATTGTTCCTGAACAATGTCTTGACATTCTAGTGAAATCAGTGGCTTTTGTTTGAAGGGGACCTGACAGCTCAGGCTGTATGGTGTCCATTTTCCCCTCACTCCTAGCCAGATTTCATCAATGATCACTAGCTGGACAATGGCTACTCACTCAGTTTAAAAATTATATTGAAGCCCTAATTAATTGAATCTAAGTATGCAGTTAAGTGCTGCTCTGAAGAAGGCTGTTTTCCTGAACTGGAGCTTTATAGCATCCGAGGTTACCTACACCAGCACGAAAGCCTCCATGAAATTCCTTACTGCTTTTCTGACACTTACATGCTGACATTCAGACTGGAAAGATACTAAAACTAATTAAAAAAACTTCTCACAACTGTTGCCACTCTTTTTTCCTTTCTTTCTTTCTTAAATTTATAAAAAAAAAGGAAGAATAAGAAGTGAAATGATCTAAAATATTTTGAGACATCCCCTTCCCTGCTGAAGAGAAACTGCAGATGATGAAAGCAGAAACATGTCAAACAGAAGCTGGGACACAAAAGTGAGAGCAGTTCTGTTGTCTGTGCCAAGGAATTTAATGATGAGCAGGATAAGAACTGGGGGTTTTTAAGTGCTGCTGATTGAAAACATACAGGAAGAATCTTGTCCTACTGTCTAGGAAAAAGTTTCCACTAAAAGACCTACTGTCAAGAGAAAACTTGCTGAGTTATGTGGGACGCAAGCTGGCAGACTTGAAGTTCCTCACTTAGTAAAGAGTAAATCTAGGCTCAAGTTCTTACATTCAAATAGATCCAGCAAATTTTATGTCTTGATTATCAACACCAATGTTCCCAGAAATGATCAGATAATTAATAGGATAATCACTTGGAAACATGGCAAGGTTTTTTCCAGTGTTCATATTCTCTTGCTTGCTCTGTTGTTGATGAAATCTTCTGTATTGATAAGGAAAATCTGTGAAGTCTGAATCCTGTTCTGTTCAAGGTACCAAACATTAGGTAGTCTGGGGGACATCCAGCTTCAAGGCTCTTTAAAACCTAGATCTGTTTGGCCTTTGCTCTCATTTTGTTGGCTTCTTTATGATTTGATGGATGTCTTTACTGCTTCAGTTACAATGAGACAGAGCAGCAGCTATTAATTACTCCCCCATTTAGTTCAAATGGGAGCAGCTAACCTCTCAATAGTGCTAACTATAGACCAAAGTACCACTGTAGTCGTAATGAGGTCGACAGCATCACATGCTGGTGTCACTCTGTGGGTTAATCCATTTTCATGAATTTATAAGCTGTAAAGCAACACATAAAGGGAGAACTTCCATAATCTGAAACGATTTTTCTTTTTTCAATCAACCACTTCATCTCTTTGTGATATTTTTGGGAGAAACTTCAGCAAACCTTTGGACTTGAGAAGTCTCTAATGTGCCCTTCCCCAAAATCCTCCTTGAAAAGAGGTTGACCACATGGTCTTCTTACTTCTCCAAGAGATTTCTCCAGAGGACGCAATTTGCAGCAACCTTAGACTCTATTAAAGAGACAGAGAAAAGTATTTGACTTTACCAAAGCCATGACAGTGCTTTTTACTCTACTGGTAGAGTGCAGTTGCCTTCTTAACTCTGACAAGATGTGAAGGAGTTGGTGTGACCATGCAGAGTTAGTCACAACAGCTTTGTAATTTTCATTGTGTTTGTAGCTTCTGCTTTGCTCTTGACCTTTTAGTATATCCATAAGCCTGTGAATGCCCCATCAGTGGAAAGAACTTGGTAAAAGCAAAGCATTTCAAGATGCTTCATGCAAGATGCTTTAAATGTTTCAACATTCCAGAGAATGTTGAAACATTTAAAAATAGATCTTTTTTTATTTAGTTTTGTTGACTTTCATGATGTTTTCTCTGTAAGTTGCCTAAATGCCATTTTAACCTTGTGTGGCAAAGGCAAGAGACATTAGAAACTCAAATGTTGATAGTTCTTCCTGGAGAGTGGTGTAGTCCAACTGCTATCAGAGGCACTGGGAGTTACAAGGGGTCAGATTCTTAGTGCAAAGGAAAGAAGAGGCTTAACTTTGTTAATCTGGGGAATGTGTTTTGTCTTTTGGTGAGTCAGTACAGCTGTAAATGAAGCCATCCTGGCCTTGCCCTGGCTCAGTGGTCATGCTTCCATGCTGTGCTCTGCCTTGCTTGGGCAGAAGTGTGTGTGCAGCTTCACACCTGAGGATTGAGGGTGCAAAAAGGTGGCTGGGAATAGAAATGAGCAGAGGAGAGGACAGGAGAAGCAGAAGCATTGCTGGCAGCAGTGCTGACTTGGATTTAAAATGTTCTTTGAAGTGCAGGTTGATCTGATGCTCTGCCAAGAAGTTGCTTTTCCATGGGCTCACTTTGCTTTGGCATACCAGGGTTCTGCAGGAATAGTACAAGCCATGATTGCTGGTGGATGTAACAGTGATCTGGGTGATGTCCCAGTAGGAGTAAATGGCACAGCAGGATTGACACTGAACTGGGTAGCAGCTGATGAACTTCCATTCCATGATGATCACTCCATGAGGCAACTGAATGCAAAGGCAGAAGGAGCATGGACTTCCTTGGATGACTTTCAGACAGCAGCAGTGAGACTCAGTGACAGTTTGTGGGATGAAAGTGGCTGACTTTGGGTTGGCATAGAAAAGAGAAAAGGTTGGGGATTTGTCTGACGCACAAGAGGTCTGTGGGCTTCTCTGGTGTGGTGGAGCCATGAAGGGTGAGACTACAGGAAATGAGCAGTAGTGGTGCATGCACATGTTTGTAGCACCCTGCAGGATACAGACTGGTGACACAGCTCAGTGGTGGAGGAGAAAAAACTGAAGGAGTTGGGCTCTGCAGCGAAACTCTCGAAGAACCAATCTTGGAAGGCTTGGTATTGTGTTCTTTTCTGAGAGTCAGAGTCACAAATAAGTATCTAAATAAGGGTACTTATGGTGTATGTATGCTGTGTGGGGAGGAGCAACCCCTATGCCGCACAGTTTTGCTTAGCAGACAACTAATTTCATCTCTCCCCCACCCACCACTTTTTGGTAGGCATGGGAGAGAAAAAAAAGGGAAGTGTCAGAACCCTTTGTTGTTCTAAAAGACAAGACTCCAGTTGACAGGAACGGAGGAGTTGCATTGATTAAATCTGAGCTTCCGTCATCGTAAGTAGCAGGGATCAGTCTTGTGGGCTGGGAAATAATTGCAGTGTTGGTTCTGATTACAGAGAACAAAGCTTGCTTTAAGGCTTCAGTCACGCTGGCCTCATCATTGCAAGTGCAGTGCTTGCTGCGGCTTGCCTTAGCTTATTTTACGTAAGGAATTGTGGAACTGGAATGTGAACAGGAGCTGCTTTTAGGGTATATATAGCTCCTTTCTGTTACCTTTTTACTAGACTTCATATATTCATTTTCCTTATGTTTTAATGACTGAAAAAGCTCAGGTGTGGCAAAGAAAATCTCATTGTTTATGCAACAACATTAGCTTTCAGCTGCTGAATGTGGATATTATTAAATATATGCCTTAAAGGTATCAATACAGGGATTTTAACAGATTGCTGCTGATTAAGCACTAGGATGAGCCTTGCTTTCTCCCTCCTTTGGCACATGGTAAACCAAAATAGAAGCTTACCCTTAACTTTTGGCTTCAGAGGCATGTGTCTGCACATAATTCATGTGTGCCCTGCAATCCTGCTGTTTCTCTGCTGTTTGTGGACTTCAGTCTGCTCACAAAGAACAAGAAAGGTTAATAACATGTCAGAGCACTATGTCAGCTGTGGACAACTGTAAAGAGTCAAAGTTACCCTTTGTGCCCTCACAGAAAGTGAGGGCACAAATCCTCAGTTGATGACTGAATTTGTGAGGTCAGATATGAGAACAGGTCTTAGCTCTCAAACAATGAGATGAGCACTATGTGTTTCCCCACAAAATAGTATTTCAAAGCTTTCAACCACTGTAGGTAGTAATTATGGTTATTTAATACTTGGCTGAGATGAAAGAACAAGGAAAATTAGAGCTTTCTGAGATGTTTTCAGCCTGAAAAAAAAAAATCACTGACATGTACAGCGTTCCTCATCTTGATGATTATGGTCAACCTCACAACATAATCTTGGCTCAGAAGTTATCCTTAAGCCAGAGCATGGCACTGCTGCCAACCCTGGGCTCTGTTGTGTGTGAGAGGATTCCTTTGGAATAGGATGTTCTGGTTGCTGCTGCTGCTTTACTTGCATAGTGGATCTGAAACCACATTTCTCATTAACAGTTCCTAACTTCCAGGCTGTGTAAGGGTAGTTGTTGTCTTTTGGCAGCCTCCTTTAAGCTGCTTTGCTTTTCTCATAGTTGCCCTTCTGTGTGTGACCACAAAATGTGCCTGAGCTGCTCACACAAATGTGGCATCAAATGGAGTCACTTCAGAAATGCATTTGCGTTGCTGTGTCTACGGCCGTTGGACCCACTCCCATGAAATGCCTCCTGTGAAGTGCTAAGTGCTTCAAAATCCAGCTGGGAATTACAAGCTTGAGCTGCCTCTGTGGATGGACAAATAAAAGTAGAAAGCTGCTTGTTTATTTGGCAGTTTAAGTGACACTGAACTGCTCAGGCACAATTAAAGTGCTAAAAACGACACAGTGCTAAACTTGCTGCAGGTTACTCCAATACCTGCACATCCCTTGTGATGCCTGCAATATGGAAAGCAGGAGGATGCTTGAGGGCAGTGGCAGGATCTGCTGCTCTCACCTGCCTGATGGACCATGAAAAATACCAAAGGCTTGTGAAAAATAGGTTGGCAATTCAGTTACAATAGACTCTCGGTTTATATTTTTTTCTGGGGTGGAACATGGGTACTGGGAAGAGGAATATGCAGTTTCCATGGCTGGAATTTCTAAGAGATAAAGTATCCTGTTCCTATTTAATGTGGAAAGCACTAAGACACTTTTCTTAGGTTATTTTTTTTTCTGTGTGTGTGAATCCTAGCTCTTTTTTCCAATGAATTTTCTTTTGTTAATGAGGCTACAAAACCTCAGGGCTGAGTACAGACTTGCTGTCCAGAAACCAGCAGTGGTACTGAGTCAAGGATCAATATGATCTGCAAGTCACATGTAACTGACAACCATTTTCATCTACTCATGCTTTTGGTTTTCTGTTTGATGCCATTTGTCCCAGAGGAGAGCCCAGGGTTCAGTAGAGCTACATCAGCCTGGGATAATCCTGATTGAATAGGCACATCCTGTGTAAATTTGGTTAAGTCCTGTGATTCCTCTGTGTTGCTGTCATACCACAGTGGGACTAGATAAGGTTACAGTACAGAGCAGGCAGATATGCACCCAAATTTTATATTAGTGGGCTCCATGGCAGTAGTCTAGGCAAATGGAAAACTATCAGAAAGGAAGGAATCTCTTATGGATACCTGCAAAATATGATTTGTTTTAATGTCTTTGTTGCTGTGAGAAAATGTTATTGGAGAAATTCATCTCACAGTCCCTTGGCTTAAATAGCCAAGGCCAAAATATCTGACTTATGTAGACAGTCAGCTAAGAGATGTAACAGTATTCCAGCTACTAATCTTCTCCTTACACCAGGACAAGGTAGGAATGTATCTTCAGAACTGGTATTGGTAACTGAGCTGGCTCTTGTGCTTACAGAATGGACTCAATGCTCTGCACCTGGCAGCTAAGGAAGGCCATGTGGGACTGGTACAAGAGCTACTGGAAAGAGGGTCAGCTGTGGATTCTGCCACTAAGGTAACTCCTGCATGGCTGCAAGCTTGTGCACAAAAAGAAAAACCAAATACATGGGAGAAATTTAGAAAACAAACCCCCACCATTAAAGTACAAAATAGGATAAGAATAAAAATACCTTAATGCTAATGTTATTTCTATTATGACCTGTGAGGCTGTGTTCTTTGAAGTGAATCAGTAGTAAATGAAGAGGGAAAGATTGTTATTTGTACAATCTGTTTCCAGGGGAAGCATTAAAAGGTTTCAGGAATGCCAGATTTTTCATTATTTCCAGTGATAGGTCCCCATTATAGAGAGATTTTTTTTTTTATTGTGCAGTGCATCTCTTAAAGTTAATGCCTTTCAAAACCAGGCATTTTAATTTTATGCCAATTAGAGAAGAGTGAAAAAGAAGAGGGGGAAAAAAATCCATGTATTTGTTCAAGGCCAGGTTAGATAAGGCTTTGAGCAACTTGGTCTAATAGAAGGGGTCCCTGTCCATGGCAGGGAGTTGGAACTGTATTATCTTTAAGGTCTCTTCCAACCCAAACTCTTCTATGATTCTATGATTTATTGTCTGCATTTTAAATATTGGTTTCTATTACTTTAATAGCCAGATTTTCCTCTTGGGTCTTGTAGTCATAAATCTTATTTTACATGTTATTCACAGCTTGAATTTTAGGACTACTAGTTATCATGCCCTGTAGAAAGTACAGGGATGAAAAAAAAAGTATTAACTTGGACTAAACTTTACCTGAAAGTTTGTTCCATGCCCCAATCCCTTTCCATAATTTCAGTCAAAAATCATCATGGTTGTAGTTACCAATTCAATCCCTTGTGATGGTTGTGGAACATCATGGAACTGTAAGGTAAAACTCGTGCTCAAACCACAAATGTTATAAAGAGCTGCTGGTTGAAATTCTTCCTGATGAAGGGTAATGTCTTTTTGTTCTCTCCTGTAACAGAAAGGGAATACAGCCCTGCACATCGCTTCCTTAGCAGGACAAGCTGAAGTTGTCAAAGTGCTGGTTAAGGAAGGAGCCAATATTAATGCACAATCTCAGGTAGGATGCTCTTTTCCCTCCTAAAAGTTGTTTAGTGAGATTTTGTGACATCTGAGATGTTAGGCAATGATTCCAAGCCTGACCAAGCAATCCCCTGGAGGCTTGCATAGCAGTCACTGGTAAGTAGAATGAAAGTAACTAACAATTTACTCATTGTGTGACACAGGTACTGGTGTTGCTGTTGACTGAAGTATTTCAGGAGTTTTTAGTGTGCTATAATAAATGTTTCAGAGGTTTTCAATGTGTAGAAATATGACCTCATGCTGGACCTGGACTTGAGCTGTAATGAAGAAGATGATTTCTCAAAGGCTTGGTGTATACAATTACTTTTCATAGTTATTTTTTGTTACATAGAAAAAGGAAAAGAGAATGGCTGAAGGGACTACATTTGAATATTCAAATACTAAGTTGTTTTGTCAGGAAATCTGTCATTGAGGAAAAGGTGGAGAAAAAAAAATCATATCAGGAAAGAACTTAATTGAGAAAGTCAGAAATGACCAAAAATGCCAATTAAAGGTAAAGCTGAATATGTGAGATTATGACTGAAATGCCCAGTTTCTCTTTCTTACATTTCTCTCAATTATTAATTTAAAAAAAATAGATGCTACATTGTCATTCTTTGTGAGGAGCACTTGTTGGGTTTGAGGGTATATTCCATTCTTTCCTTGGTGTTTCTGTTATTTCACACTTTATTTTTTTTTATGCCCCTGCTAAAGGCTGTTTGTTGGTTATGATTCAGTGCCAGTGAAGTTACTCAGATTGCTCTGTGACTTCCTCTTTAAAGAACGGGCTATCTGGCAGGGCCATTCCCATTTCCAGTTCTGGGCTCCTCAATTTAAGAAGGACATTGAGACCCTGGAAGGTGTCCAGAGAAGGGCAACGAGGCTGGGGAGAGGTCTGGAGCACAGCCCTGTAAGGAGAAGCTGAGGGAGCTGGGGTTATTTAGCCTGGAGAAGAGGAGGCTCAGGGGTGATCTCATTGCTGTCTACAACTACCTGAAGGGAGGTTGTAGACAGGTGGGGGTTGGTCTCTTCTCCCAGGCAACCAGCACCAGAACAGAGGACACAGTCTCAAGCTGCACCAGTCTCGAGGTGAGGAGAAAGTTCTTGACAGAGAGAGTGATCTGCAGTTGGAATGTGCTGCCCAGGGAGGTGGTGGAGTCACCATCCCTGGAGGTGTTCAAAAAAGGATTGGAGGTGGCCCTTGGACCCATGGTTTAGTTAGTCATGAGGTGCTGGGTGATAGGTTGAACTTGATCTCTGAGGTCTTTTTCAACCTTGTTGATTCTATGATTCTATGAAAATTTGCCACAGTGACCAAATTTCTTCACTGATGATAAACTGATAGATAAAAGAGAGTATTCTCAAATCTAATTTGTTCAATTTATTGCTTTTCCTTTCCCTTTCTTCATTAAGTTACACAAAAACTCTGGCTTTCATCAAAACATAGCAGCAGTGACATCTGCAACATCACACTGTTTTCCCAGTTCCTTGCCACAACAGAGTAACAGAATTATCTCAGCAAATGCTATTAAAAACATTCTAACCACAGAGATTACAAAGCCCATCTGTGCTATCAGACGCTCTTCAGCATTCAGGGCTTTGATTTTATGGATTTTGGGTTTCTATTAGATTACTTTGCCCTTCAGTTTCATGCTGGCCTTCAGAGCTGTTCTTTCATTCCTCTTCTGAAAGCCTGCTCCTTTGGAGCTAATACATCACCACTGCTATTTTTAGAGAAGTAATTTCTATTTTGCTACAAAACCTAATTGCACAGTGATTGCTAATTGAATGACTCCACTTTCACCTGCATGTGTATCATGTGAGAACTGACACCTTCCCTGAATGTGTTTCAAGCAAACCCTGAAATGAGGGCACACCCAGGAATGGACAGAGATCCAGGAGCTGCTGGTCCTTTTTTTGGCTTGCCCCCAAATTTGACAAATTGTTTGGCTCAATTAGAATCACCTTTTGTTACAAACATGGTTGGAGAAAATATATTTATATAGTAAGTGTCTATAAAACCTTTTCTTGGTTGACTCTGCTCATAGCACAGTGAGCAGATCTAGGTACAGGTTCTCACTAAAAGAATCAATTTCTGCAATTTCTCTTCTTGATTAGGCCATGATTTTGGGTCTGACCAAGCTACGCTCAGTGATAATACCAAATCTCACCTGGGGACTGGCTGGTACAAACAGTAATGTAAAGTCGGTAACAAGATGTAGCTCTGAGCTTTGATTACACTTCCTTGAAGGGCAGAACCATGGAATTCTGAACAAGCCCTCAGGAGACATTGAAATGCTTCATTGGGTGGGACTACAGAGTGGCATTGGCCACTTACCTCTCTCTCACACACTCCTATCACACGCTTTCTCAGTGGAATCTCTTACAGAATCATGGAGAAGACCTTTAAGATCATGAAGTCCAACAATTAACCTAGTACCACCATGTCACAACTAAACTATGTCCCAAGACATCACATCATCTTTACCCCAAACCTGTTCTTAGTGTTGCTTGTGCTTTAGAATAGTAATTCTTTTTTTGTAACCTTCCTCTCCATGAGTGTCTCTTTCTGTGACACATTAGGAATTCTTACACCAGTTCTTGACTTTTTTTCCCAGGTAGGAGAAACATCACCAGATTTAGTTAGTCCAGCCCTTCCCTTTGATTCATTACTGTTTGTCTTTGTTGTTTTCTCTTGAAGTCAGATTGTATCATCTGCCTCCTGTAGGCATCTAAGATGTCTGATAACTGCAGTGTTAGCTACCCTGACCGTAATAATCTTAATAATTGAGTCGCCCTGGTAGCTGCTAAGGTTGTGCTGTGCCCACCACTTCATTTAGGGGCACTCAGAAAGGGAGGAGGTAGCTTTTAATCATCAGATTATTTAAAGTGACCCAGATACCGAAAGCAAGGATTAGGTAAATCAGTCCTCCCCCAAGCTGATCTTGTTATTTAAAGGTTTCCTTTCCGCAACGTCCTGCTCTAAGCTCATTGCAAACACATTAGCCAAGAAATATTTTTGTTTGATTTGCCCCTGTTGTGGTTACCACTGCCTGTTTCAACACGTAGGAGATGCTGTCCTGACTGCTAGAGTGTTCTTGTTTAGGCTATTCATCAGATTGAAGCAATCCTTAGGGCAGCACAAAATGCCTCACTGTGCTTTCCCCCAAAGGAGAGCTGGTTGAATGTCCATATTCAGTGTTACCACAAAAGCAAAGGGAGGATTGAAATGATTCTCAGGGAAGTGATCAGCTTGTCTCTCAGGGTGCCCTCGGATTTGCTTTCCCAGAGACTGCTCTCCCCATGGTTTGTGGGGATAATCTTACCTCCAGAACAGAGCATATTTTGCAGAGTATTTACTACTCCATTATGGCAAGAGGTTTTAATTCCACCAAGAGAGCTTTCTGCTTTTGAATTGGTATTTTTAGAGGGACAGATTTTTTGCTGCTGTGTAGCAAGAGGAGTCATTTAGCTGCAGTTCATCATTGCTAATGTAATAAAGGATCAGGCCCATTATCTCCTCGCTGGAAAGGGAAAAAAAAAAAAAAAAAGGAAGAAATGCCTTCTGGAGGATTAGATGGATTTTGAGATTGTAAACAAAAGTAGTACATTAAGTGCGATGAAAGAACAGATCTGTTTATTCATCCTGCTTTAAATTAGTCCAAGTTTTAGCTGGCTGTCTCTTACAGTGAGTATCATTAATGATAAACAACTCTAATTCCTGATCTTGAGATACAGTCTCAGACAGCCATGGAAGTAGAGCTGAGCAGGATGCCTGTGTGTGCAAGGCTGACTCGGTGCTCAGGGACTGACACTCCATTACAGGATGAGTCACAACCAAAGAAACAAACAGCTTGTTTATACATTTATTCAATATTGTCTTCCAGTCCTCCACTACACACATGAAGTAGATTTTTTTGGTTTCAGTACTGTTTTTCACTTGACTATGTTTGGACCGCAAACCCCAAATGGTGTTTTGGATGACTGCTCAGGATTCCAATGTGATGCTCTGCTCCCATGCAACTTTTGGGTCCTAACCCATGCCCTGCATCAAGGTTATGTTTTCCAATCCATGACTCTTTGCCCATTGCTCTCCATCAGCTCAGTTTCTGTGACAGGTTCCTTCTATGAAAATGACATTGCCAAGGCACAGAACATACTGCTTTCTCCCTGGCTGTGTTTCAGGCTCTGTTGTTGCTTTGCTGTTCTTGTGGAGAAAATTGTGATATTTGAAGCTGCTAAAATAGAATATTTGTGCTCTTTGCATTTGGCACCTGAGCTAGGAAGTGACTTAGAGTAAAGCACACTTCCCAAGAGGGGTGTTCTTGTATCGGCGAGGCAGCAGGTGTCAGATCCACAGAGCTGCAGCTGGAGTTCTGTGTGATTGCTCGTGACTGAACTGACCAAGCTCATCACAGGCCCAGACAACATAATTTATCCTTGGGCTTTGTCATTATTGCAGTGGTTTAAGTATAGAGTGGAAAACACTATTTATGTTACTAGGGAATTAGTGGGACAGCTGAAGGGGTGGTGCTATTTTCAGTGTAGGCTTCTGTGCCACAACATGCTTTTAATTTATTTATTACAAATTAGTTTTCTCTAATCTGCCATCTCAAGTAAATGCTCTTTACTTGTTTTGCTTGTTTAGCCCAGTAAATTAGAATCACCACCCTCCCTAAATCCAGTCATTTCTGTCCTTCTCCCTAAGTGCTTTTCTTAGCTTTAATCTTTAGTCTGTGGGACCCTGCAGGCCTCAGCATCTCCTGTGTGTAATGAATGTCAGGATCATCACTTAAATGCTCAGCTAACACTTGCTGGGGAGTTTTACAGTAGGTCAGAACCCAGGAACTCTCCTGTGCCTTTACAGATGTGCCACTTGATATTGAACAGTTCTGTGCTCACAAATTCTCTCACCTCACCTGTGTGTCATCCTTTTTACTCATACTTTTCCAAGCTTTATTATAAAAGGAATTGATCCCCCAGGAAAATGAGTATATGCTAATGTGCTGCTCATTCTGAAACATGAAGGAAAGAATCTGATCAGAAAACAGAAGGTGCTTCATTCATACCAGAAATCCGTAGTCCACAGTTTGGCTGGTTGTTGGTGTATCCAAAAGATGCTTTTACGGAATCAGTCTTTCTTGTAATGTGGATATAGGACAGACCAAAAGTCAAAGAATCCCAGAATGGCTTAGGCTGGAAGGCACCTCAGAGATCATCTACTCCAACCACCCAGCTGTGGGCAGCGACACCTCTCAACTAAACTTGGCTGCTCAAAGCCTCATCCAACTTGGCCTTGAACACCTCTGGGCAGGGGGCATCCACAAGCTCCCTGGGCAGCCTGTTCTGGCGTCTCATCACCCTCATACTGAAGAACTTCTTCCTAAGTCCCCTCAATGAAGGTGTTAGCCTTACAGAGTGTGCTCAGAGGGGCAGGAGGACAAGAGGGGAACTGAGGTCAGGGAAGAATCATGAACTAAATTGTATGTATCAAAGGCACAATATGGTTTGTTTTTTTTTTTTGCACTAATGGTGGTTTAGTGCTTCTCCTTATGGTTGAAGCTTAATCAAGCTCCATTCTGGGGTCCTGAGGAGAACATATAGATGAATATTAAACTGTCTTCTGAGTATTTCAGTGGGACATTTTAGACAAATGGTAAAGCATTTAAAGATAAATCAAGCAGTGTGCAAGTAGTACATGTCAGCCCTTGGTAATGGTTGCCACCACTACAAGCACACTGGAGGAAAAAGGGCAATAGTTTTCTACAAGTTTTAGCTGTTTTCAACTCGTGGAAGCTAAAACACATCAGCTTAAATACAGTTGTTTACTGAAAAAATGAAAGAAATGGCTTTTAATGTATATAGTATTACACAGTTAATCAATTCTTAGAGTTCTAGTTCTGATAGTAAAGATGTTGTTTTTAATCCTCTTTAGCCTTAGATGTAATAAAGAGTAGTTTCCTCCTATGCACTTTTGTATTCTCAATTTCATGCTGCTTAAGCTGTCAGTTGAACAAGATGGGCTCTTGATTTGAACATCCTCAGTCTCTCTGTATGGCAAAATGAGATTCCTCAGGCACCTTGAATCTGGTAACTTAAAATTAAATGCTGTGATTTTCTCTGTAGCATAGCTTCACAAATTTGACAATTCTGTATCTGCTTGAATATAAATGTAGAGGCAGTTGTCCAAATATTGAGATTTTCTTCTTGAAAAAGATTATGGATTGTATGCTTGTTTTACAGGAATTGTATTTTAATGGAAAAGAAAGAGGAATGTGAATAATTGGTAAAGTTACCACTATATAAAACTTCCAGGTTTTGGTGTAAGCTAACAACAAAAATGAACAAGAGGCTTTTAAATTTTGAAATAGGTGTCTTGATCTATCCTTAATTCACCCTTTTAAGTAGACAATCTCTCCTGCTAAATACAATCCTCTTATGAAGAGTTTATTTTTAGACTGTGCTGAAAATAATGCTCTAAGCAGAATGCAGAGCAAAGTTCCCAGAATTGGGATACTGTTGGTTCTGTTGAGATGTGTGTTCTTAATTTAGCCTGCAGTGTGGCACTTCTTTGTAACTCTCATATTGCATGGATGAATATGAATTGCTTGGATTGTTAGAGCATTTTTCACTAAATCACAGGTTGCAAGGCACCTCTGGAGGTCATTTGGTCCCACAGCCTTGCTCAACCAGGGCCACATAGAGCAGGTTGCCCAGGACCATGATTAGATGGATTTTGAACATCTCCAAAGATGGAGACACCACAGTCTGTCTAGGCAATCTCTGCCAGGGCTTGGTCACCCTCACACTAATAAAAGTGTTTCATGATGCTCAGGGGAATTCTTCTGTATTTCAGTTTGTGCCTTTTCCTTCCCTGCCTAACGCTCTCTTACTTGAGAGAGAATAAACAGCTTTGAGTGTTTCTGATCATTTGGTCCTGCAAGCAAAGGGTATAGTTCCTTGAAACCTGCCATAAAGGAGAGCTCCAGCAAGCTCTAGAAGTGTTTGTGTGATTTTGTGAATGCTCTGATAATCCCTCTTCTTCTTCAGACTGCTCTTCATTAGGGCTTGGGCAAAATGAAATGATACAAATTCTGACTCATATATAGGCTTGCCAATTTGCATTAATAGCTTGGAGAATCATTGAGAGCTACTCATTTTCTCAAATTAGCAGTAAATCAGTGAATGTAGGAGAAAGAATGGAGTATGAAATACACTTTGGTTAGTGTTAATTTCTCATTCTAACTTCACGTTCTAGCAGTAAACATCTCACAGTGTGCATTGGTAAGGATAATGAAATCTGAGTGCTCTGTCCTCACTACAAATACTCTGATGAAATCATTGTTTGCAAGTGAATGTTACATATCATTACAAAATTAATTTCTGTTTTCCAGATGATGCACAAAACCTAAACAGAGATAACATAATTACACAGCAGGGCTTTCAGCAAAAGCAGAAGAAAGTAAATTTCTTCTTTGCCAGGTCACGTTTAGAAGCCCCAGTCAGGATTTTGACTTGAATTCTGGGCTGTGTTTATATAGGGTGGGATCATATATGCTGCAGGAAAATTTGTTGGAAGAAAATTTATTTGCCACCATAAAATAAACCAATAAATATTTTATATCCCATTCCACATGCTAAAGCAAGGAGGGAGAGGTCAGTCTCCTTTGCAGTGTGGCTATGCAGAATCGTTAAGCAAAACATGGATTTGGTGAAAGACAGTTCAGGATAGTGAAACCAAAGTCTAGGGAAAAACATGTTTTCTTCAATTTGCAGAGATCTGAGATCTTGAGCTTTGAAATATCTCTAGAAGCAGAACAGAGAAACCAAGTATTGCATACAGCTCTTTGAAATGAAAAGATGAGAAACTGGGAAGGGGATTTTAGATTGACAGAAGAGAAAGAAGTGCAGGGAAGGATCTGCTTTTCTTGTGGGCATTTGCATTTACTGCAGGACTAGAGAGACAGAAACTGGCTGTATAGGATAGAGACACATCATAGAAATTGTGCAGGCTGGGAGGAGGCATGGAAGTCCTGGGAAGGAAGAGCTCCTTTGGCACTATCAGGTAACCCCATGGGGCAGAGCTCCTCCAAGGAGAGCAGTAACACTGGGAATCCTAAAAATGGAGTTTTCTGGCAAGAGCTGCAGGTGTTGAGGTCAAGAAACTTGCAATTAGAAGCTCTGAAGCCAGTTCTCCACTGACAAAGCAGGCTTCACCCAACCAGCAGAAATAAATCAGGCTTGACCTTGCCAGTGGGAGGAATTCAGGAGAATCTTCTTCAGTGTGTTTGGAATGAGCAGTTTTACACAGAGGCCTTGGCATGCTGTTGCAATTTCTAAAATAAGCTAGATTTGAAGAAAATATAGGCAGAAGTCTTAAACTATAAATAGAGCTTGAAGGGAAAAAAACCCAAAGGCTATGATTTTATGTGCAAGGATTTCCATGACCCTGATTGCTGTAGTTTCAGGGGTGATTCCAGCACACAAAGAGATTCTCCTTGATCCAATGGGCACTCCTCTGGATCTCTGTGTGGAAAAGCACTTCATACTTTGTTGTACTAAATGGTCATGAAGTCATTTATGTATTGTTTATTGTCTCCTAATCCAGGATTTATTGTCCTGATCCTGTTCCAGAACTAGGGACTTGATCTGATTAAAAAAAAAAAAAAAAAAAAAAGAAAAAGAAAAAAAAGCTTTAAAGCTTTTTAAAGTATTGATTTAGTCTGGCTTGAAAATTCTCATATTCCCTGAATTTATATTAGTTGGTGTGATCCTTGTATTCATCGATTTAATACTCAGGGCTAGAAGGATTTTGCAAAGGGCATGAATTGGCAGGTAAAAAACCTTCTATGTTAGACTTCAGCATTAAAATAGTGATGAGGCAGGTGGAAAATTACTCTCACTTCTACCCAGTAGGTTGCCATTTTATTTCCTTCCGGAGTGGGAAGGGAAACCAGAGCAGCCAGTCAGCTTGGTTACCTGGGGTTCTCTCAGTGCTCTTCTGGACAAGTGCAAATGAAACAAACCCAATCTGTTCATCGTGCCCACTGCCAGCTCAGTCCCTGGCCCTGGCAACCCTCTGCCCTTCTGCACCTTCCTAAGGATGCACTGGACAACGTTCCTGCCTTTTACACCACGATGAGATCACTTATCTCCTCCACCCTCTTAAAGAGTTGTCTGAGGAGCAGCCAGGAGACCAGCACACCCCCCTGACCTGCCAGCCCCCCAGCCCCAGGGTGGGCATGGAAGAGGCTGGCTTGTGTACCTGGTTTTAATGGTGATGTGGGAGGAGAGACCCTGCCTATCAAAAGACTGACCTTACTGTTAGGAGGCTTTTCTTCATGTCTAACCTGAATTTTGTCTCCTTACCATACTAGGGACTTTCTACTTGTTTTAGTCATGATGAACATGCAGAACAGACCTTTATCCCCCTCTGTTATCTTGTTTGCCTTCATTTTTCCCTTTCCAGACAGAACACCACCAATTACTAGTCTTTTCTGAAGGAAAAATAGCTTCCCCAGGGAGATATATTTTCACACCAGTACAATGACTGTCTTTATTACAGCAGAATGAGCTCATTGACCAGTGGCCCTCTGGTAGACCACTGGGACCTTCAGGTCTTTTTCTGTAGAATTCTTTTATAACTTGTCATTCCCTGTTTGTGTGGTTTGTTTTTCCTGCAGTAGAGAATAGTGGAGAAAATGTGTCCTTACTAAATTACATTTCCAGCTCTTTTCTTCAGGGTAACAGAAACCTTTCAAGTTATGGTCCTGTTGTGTGGTGTGCTTGCAGACCATCTTGTTCATGCTCCCTGTGACTGCAATGGGAGTACTCTACTCCATCCTTCGGGTCAACACTGAGACTGTTGGATAACACTTGCCACAGACAGATCCCTGTGCAAGGCCACTGAGAATACATCTCAGGAGTCTGGCACTGAGCTGCTGCTATGAACTGTTCTCTGGTGCTGTTTCTTAATTGTGTCCCACAATGTTGCTGGAAATGCCAGAATATTATGCAGAGCAGTAGAGAGAAGATCCTTCCCTCTTACTCTGCTCTTGGGAGACCCCACCTGGAATACTGCACCCAGTTGTGGTGTCCCCAGCATAAGAAGGACACAGAGTTTACATTTCTAATCAGTCTGCCTGTAGTTTGATTGGCTTAGAAGGATGTTTTTTGAATTACCAGAGCAGATTCTTTTAAGGCTTCTGGAACATTTTAACAAATGTTTATAATGGAATGCTAGGTGAATTTACTGGATGGTCAGAAATGCAGTTGATACTTGTAAGGTTGAGTTCCTTTCTGGTTGATGATTTGCGATGTTTTATGTATTACAGAATTGCATGTAGTATATTAAGGCTTTGTCATCTCTACTCAGCTTGTCACAAGATACAGACTTTATGGTCTCCAGAGGATGATGTCTTTGGTTAAGCTAATGTAATATATGGAGGAAACTTTCACTTTCCTGTCAGCCTTCATAAAACTTTATTGCCAGCTTTGCAATCCCTGAGCGTTATCAGCAAGGAATGGCTGTGTTAATAATTAGTGCGTGTCCATTGCTTCTCTATGTGTCAAAAGAAAATGAGTGTGAAAGCATGCAGAGTTTAGTGGGTTTAAATGACATTAAACATTGCCAGATTGAGTTAAAAAATACAAATTTCAGTTAAAGCACAAATGCATTTTTAGCTGAACGTTTATTTGAGGTTCATTGTTGTTAATATATTCTCATGAACATATTTTCTCACGTTCTTCCTAGAATGGCTTTACTCCTTTATATATGGCAGCTCAAGAGAACCACATTGAAGTGGTGAAATATCTCCTGGAGAATGGAGCCAACCAAAGCACAGCTACTGAGGTGAGGTATATTGTTCTTTTCATACACATGCTCTCATTTGTCTTTCCCTTTATATTCAGATCACTGAAGATTGAGAGTATGTTGAGAACTTTCACACTTTCATTTCAGTGAGTTGTATTTATGTATCTCATCTTTTGCACAGAAGACAAGGGTGAATGGTTCTGGAAGTGGTAAAAAGTCAAGAGATGAAAGCCAGCCTGATTCATTTGACAGCAAAATTTAGTGAGCCCAGGATTTTCACCTTCAATGTGCCCATTGCTCCTATCAGCTGCCTGGAGAATTTTCTGAGAAATGAGTCAGGCTTTGAAGAGAAGACCTTAGGGCTGTTGAAATTACAGGAGGCTAAGGTGGTAATTGTCAGGGGAATGGAGTGAATGGTAGATCAATCATAAGCTAAGTAGAGAGGTGCAGCATTTCCCTTGGACAGATTTATGTCTCTGACAAAGCCCATGAAGGCTGAAGCACCTAGGAGTGCCATCACATGAGCAACAGGGCTATCTTGGTGCTGCCTTTTCATTTGCACTGTAAGAGCTGGGCAAAAATTGGTGAATAGAAGATTATAGCATGTGCCTTCCAGTCCTGGCTGCATCAGGGGTCTTCTGGGGAAAGTAGCTGGGAGGCTTGCTTCAGCTCTTCCTCATCCAGCTGAAAAGTGTGGCATGATGTGACTACCATAGCTAGGACTCTGAGGACTGTGTCTAGAAGGGTGTCTGAGTATAGTGTAAAAGAGAAAAAAAAAAAAAAACAATTAGTGTCAACAGTTAGTAGTTGATGAGCTTCCCCTGAGATTAAATGAGTGCAGAATATTTCCTTTCATAGAGAGAAAGAGTGCAGGCACAGAAATGAGGAATGGAGTAGGATCTCTGTGGTGCTGGGTCCCCAGAACTATCCAGGTAGAAAGGAGCATGAAGAGGCCACTTATTCCAGCCTCCTGCTCCTGGTCCCTTAAGTGAGGAGTGATGGCAGCTGGACCTCCTTGACCAGCTCAATTCCTCTGACTCTAAGCCTTGTCTATGGCTTCATGAAACCTATAAATATTCATCATTTTCTGTGATTAGTATGAATTTGAACTCAAATGACAAGGATCACATCAATGAGCTGAGCAGGCAGTGGGCTGTTTTCTCCTCAGACACTTTATTTCTGCTGGTGGACCACATGAGTGTAAATACACAGAAGGATGATCTTAATTGCTAGGTTCTGGATTGACCTGCAGTGCTGTAAACATGCAGGAACATCAGTGCAAGCAGGGCAGACACCCAGGTAAGAGAGATGAACCTCCATCTCAAGAGGAGCCGAATCAGAAGAACTTCCTTTTGCAGATGAGAGGATTTGAGGGCAAGGGGGAAACTCCTGGGTCATATGACTAGGCTCATTCTGTTTCTTTCCCTTTTGTTCTCTTTCTGTGGAATGTTCTTTTGTTCCAAACCTTTGGGATGAGTGAAGAGGCTCTGTGCTGCAGAGTGTGTTGGCTGTGTGTTAATTCTCTGGGTATGGACGTGCCATGTGAAGCAGTGAGAGCCTTTGCTCATGTTTATCGCTTTTCCCTAGTCCATACAAAAGTTTCTGGAACCCATTCTGCATTGCTTTCACAATTTGAAAGTATTTGAAATAATGCTTTCCTTTCTTTCCTTCAAACTGAACTGCTAATGTTAACAGCTGCTCCACTGTCCCTTCTTTCAATGGATACTGTACCATTTGATGACAGCTCCTAAAATAATCCTCCCATGGCCTGCCTGGATAGTTATCACATTACGTGTCAGCTTTCTGACCTGTGAAATCCTGTCTGATTGCCAGGCAACGTGGCAGAAACACTCCTTGGGAAGGAGCTGAGGGAAACTGTGGTTCTCCAGGAGCCCAGCCTGGCTACATCCCACAGTCACCTGCTTCCAGCCTGTCTCCCAGGAACTTTTCCAGGCGGGGGTGGTCAGGTGCACTGGGAATTCATTCATTAGTTTACAGGCTAAGTTTACAGTCCAAGTCTGTCTTCTGTCAGCAGAAAGGTCAGTTCTCACTTTTGTAGCTTGGAAAGTAAAGGCTGTCTGCTCTCTTGTCACATGACTAGATAGTTTTGGGTTCAGGTCTTGCTGAGGTGAGGCTTTCAGTGATTTGGGAGATGGTTTCAGAGGTTTGAGTGTTACTGGAGAAAGGCCTGAGTCCCTGTCCTCTTTCACAGGTGCCCAGAGTTAATGTCATGAACAGAATGAAGAAATGGTACATTAGGTGAGGTGGAATGGCAGCCTGAACTGTGGATGTCACTGAAATACACAGAGGTCTGGTATCAAAGATTGGCTGTCCTTATGGGGGCTGAACTCCAGTCAGCCAAGCTTGCAGAAGCAATAGGAGAGGGGCTGCAGGAAGAGTGGTGTCCTTTTAGAGAAGGCTGGAGGATAAAGGGCTGCAAATCAAATGGATGATCTTGTCTTTGAAGTTTGGAAACTTGCACTGCCTTTGGATACATTTGGTTTCCTCTAACACTTCTATACATGTATGTGTACAAAATGAGGGTAAGGATGAGCTCAGTTACACAGGGCCTCTAATCCAGGATTTGTTCTCATGTTCCCAGAGGCGAAAGGCAAATGCATTAAGCCATTTCCACACCTAATGTAGCCCCAATCTCAGAATTATCTTTCCAGTTCAGCTGTTTCATCAGCTGTTCACCCCTTTTTTAATTCAGTGCACAGAGCTGAATCTCTACAACAGGAGGAGACCGTGGTGGTATCGTTGTTACAGCGCACCTACTCACAGTTCTACACAGAAGGGAGTGAATGTTACTGGATTACTAAGGGGGAAAATTGCTTTGGCAATTCTTCAGATGTTTCTTTCAGCATATGTTAGCTCTCATTCCTTCCTAACTTGGCCTTTATAATTATCTTCCCATGTTCCTGATCCAGCTCAATCCTGTCACGTTCCTATGCCTTTTGCAATGGGTCTCAATCAGTTTGCTCTCTTTCTAGCTCTAACTCTTTAGCTGTTCCTTCTGACTTAAAAGACTTTGTTTTCTTCCCTTACCTTTTCTTCATGTTATTACTCACCATGCCTCCAGTCACAGACTCAGAGGGTGGCTCTGTTCCTCCTGGTTCAGCTGCCCTCTGATCTAATAATAAATAATCTAATGTTTTCCTGCTTCAAATTAGAATCAATTCCTAAACATGATCTGAGTTTCTTGACTTAAAGGCCATGTGTACCTCAAATGCATCTGAAGATCTGCTTTCTTTGTACAGATATGAGAGCTATTCAGAAACAGACTCCCTGTGTGTTTTAGCACATCTTTGTTCAGTGCTCACTAATCTGTACTGAAACATTGCTAAAAATATGGTTTGTGGCCCATTTTAACTTGAGATGTAATTAAGAGAGACATTGCAGAGTGATCCTTTGCTTGTGCTTGACATAAACACTACTTTGAAGTAGCCAAAGTGTACTTCTGACTTATTTGACCTCATACCCGAACTGAAATCATAGAATCATAGACTTGTTTTGGTTGCAAAAGACCTCTAAGATCATTGAGTCCAACCATCACCCTAAGACCACCATGGCCGTTAAACTGTCTTGACGTCTGCAATGTTTTGAACACCTCCAGGATGGTGACTCCACCAGTTCTATGGCAGCCTCTTCCAATCCCTGACCACTCTTGCAGTGAAGAAATTTTTTCTAATACCCAATCTAAGCCTCCTCTGGTGCATTGCTGTGCCCTCAATGTCATTTCACTGAGATGGTGATGTAGAGGTAGAGAAAACCGTTGGGGTTGTGCTTCTTCAACCTCTGTGTGAGAACAGTGCCGTGCACGCTGCTGAACCCGCACGTCCTTCAGCTTCCTGAGCACATCTCGTGTTCTTCTCCACCAGGATGGCTTCACTCCTCTAGCTGTTGCTCTGCAGCAAGGCCACAACCAGGCAGTGGCCATCCTCCTGGAAAATGACACCAAGGGCAAGGTGAGGTTACCAGCTCTGCACATCGCCGCTCGAAAAGACGACACCAAATCGGCCGCGCTTCTGCTGCAGAACGACCACAATGCCGACGTCCAGTCCAAGGTAACGCTGCTGCCACGCAGGTAACCAGCTAGTCATGCAGCCCAGGGCCATGGGCAATGAACTGCTGCCTGCATCTTGATGGTTAAAGGCAATTTCTGCTATGGGGAAAGGCAAGCTGCTCAACCAGTATCACCAGTAATCTATCTACTTATGCAGCATTTAGCTACATGGTAATTACAAACTATTCATTTTTTGCCTTCTTGGTTATCCCTCCCTTTTTTGGTTATCCCTCCCTTTTTTGGTTATCCCTCCCTTTTTTGGTTATCCCTCCCTTTTTTGGTTATCCCTCCCTTTTTTGGTTATCCCTCCCTTTTTTGGTTATCCCTCCCTTTTTTGGTTATCCCTCCCTTTTTTGGTTATCCCTCTCTTTTTTTGTTATCCCTCCCTTTTTTGGTTATTCCTCCCTTTTTTTAAGCTACCCTCCCTTTTTTTAGTTACCCCTTCCTTTTTTTTTTAGCTGCTTCCCCCTTTTTTCTAGTTACCCCCCCCTTTTTTTAGTTATCGCCCTTTTTTTTTTTGGTTACCTCCCCCCCTTTTTTAGTTACCCCTCCCTTTTTTTAGTTACCCCTCCCTTTTTTTAGTTACCCCTCCCTTTTTTTAGTTACCCCTCCCTTTTTTTAGTTACCCCTCCCTTTTTTTAGTTACCCCTCCCTTTTTTTAGTTACCCCTCCCTTTTTTTAGTTGCCCCTCCCTTTTTTTTAGTTACCCCTCCCCCTTTCTTTTCATTATCCCTTCCTTTTAAGTTATCCCACCCTTTCTCTCATTGTTAGCAAACCAGAAGGCACTGAAATGGCAGCAGAATCACTGCTTCCCTATTAAATAGGATACTGGTTTCTTGCCCAGGGGAATATAGGCTGTATTTAAAGTTAATGCATGCTTGAGTGGCTTTTCCCATTATTAACAGCAATAACTCATTTCAAAAAGCAACATAGTTCTTAATTTTGTGGCCAGTCTTTAATATTGTTCCTCTTCTTCCCAAACCATGCTGCATCAGATGATGGTGAATAGGACGACTGAGGTACCGAGATCAAACATTTTTAATTACTCTTTCTGTTATAATTATTTTCTCTGCTCTGTGGCCAATATCTCATTGTTATTTAGCACTAAAACTGCAGCTACAACTCTTATTTTAACACACAGAAATTCATGACCCAGCAAACCTTTATTAAGTCTTTTTCTTAGAATTTCTATTTCATTTATGTCACTATTGAAGTAGACTTTTGCAAATTCACATCAGGTCAAAGAAGTCTGAAGCTAGTAATGGAGCTAAGGGGATAAAGATGCTTTTCTAGCTCAATTTCATTAATTATGAAAATGCACTCACTTAGTGTAACTAAATTAAGGTATCAGGTTCAGCCAGAATAAGGGTAAAATTAATTTTCCTTCCTTTACAGTAATAAATATAATCAAATCTGCCAAGATAAAAACTATTTCAGAGTATCTGCTTACTTTTGTTCTTATTATGATCTTTTCAGTCAAGTTTTGAAAAGTCCTTAAGAGGTAGCACATAATCAGAAGTTACCTGCAGCAGATAATGTTACATTTCTCATATGGATTCTGGAAACACCAACTGTCATGGGTCTGGTTGGCTGGAACTGTGATTTCTCCTCTGAAGATTATTGCCACATTTAGGAAAAAGAATGATTTCCAAGGATGTGAGCAGCATTTGAATGCCTGCTCTGAAAGAGTGGAGTTTCTCTGTTAGATTGGGGAATGAATGTTGAATGCAGGCACCCGTGTAGTTTGTGCACATTTGAACAAGCTGCTGTGAGGCATCTGGTGATGTGAACTGAAAGGCTGAGAGCTTCTCTTGGCATCTGCCCATGGGTGTGTCCTTCGCTGTCCTTTTAGTACCTTGTGTCCACAAGAAGGTAGTTGTTAGTGCAATCTGCATTCAGTCTACAGCTTAATGCAGTATTGTATCTGTGTGCCTAATATCCTCAGCAGGCACTTCCCTGGTAATTTATCACAGCAAGAAGGCTATGAATTTAATGAGTGTTGGACTCTGCTTTGGCCAGCATCATTTGTGAGCTGACAGGGAAGTAAATGGAATACGGGCAAAACAGTGGGCTGATGTGGTGTCTCTTGGGAATAAAGTTGATTTCAGAGTGCGACATCTGCCTACATTTGTTTAGTACTTCAGTAGTCTACTTTTAAATGCTGTTTTTTACACTGAGAGTAATGAAACCTAGTTGAAAACGCCAGCCAAAAGTCTTTCTCTTTCTACAACCAGCAGTAAGATCTGATCAAATCAGTGTAAAGCTCTTCAGGGAAACCTCAAAAGCAAAGTCCTTGAATTACTTATGAGACTAAAAGCTCGCTCTGTGTTCCAGTTTTTGAAAAATTAATCTTTTTTTATGTTGTTGTCAAGCAATTCTATATTTCATAGCTGGGGCAAGTTCCAGCTTCTAGTGTTCAAGAGGCAATAAGTAATTGTTTTGTTATGTTCTGTTTTTTCATGATGTGTAGATGGCAAAGATCCTTCAGATCCTTTGAGATCCAAATTGTATATAAATATAAATAATTATGATTCTTCTGCTATGCTGCTAAGTAGTCTCTCATGCACATCAAGTTCTTGGATTACATATTGCATAACCACTGGTTTCCTAAAACATACAGAGGGAGGAAATACGTTGTTGATATTTCTAATTCTAAGGAGCAGTGAAAGAAGCCTAACAACTTTTGCGGTCATTTATCCAAACCCAGTAAAAGATGCAGCCAAAAAGATCCATGTTGCTTCTAACATGTAATAAGAAAAGTCCCTTTATTTCCTGTAAGAATGGCTAATACATTAATCTGTTCTATGAAAGCTGCTCTCCTTAAGGGCCCCAGGTTCAGGAGGCTGACTTGGAGAAGGCAAGAACGAAGCACTTTGGATAACCTCTCATTTGAAAACTGCACTCTCTGCCTGAAAGGCTGAGCACAGACAAAATCAGCACTTGTTTGCCAGCAGCTTTTAAACTTTGAAAGTGAAGTTGTAGTGCAGCAGATTGTCTCGGATGAAGTGGTTTCTGTACTGAGGGCTGTCTCCCTTTGTAGAGTGGCTTTACACCTTTGCACATCGCTGCGCACTATGGAAACGTCAACGTGGCGACACTCCTGCTGAACCGAGGAGCTGCTGTTGACTTCACAGCAAGGGTATGGAACCATTTCTTTCTCTCCTTAGTCACAGTGGCCTACAGAAGTGGGAATGTTTCTCTGTGTAATTCTTAGTCAGGAGTAAGCAAGGAGCAAAGTAATGCTGCGATTCTGTTGCGTTCAAAGATGACTTTTTGTGGGCAGTAATTCTTAAAGGCTGCTCCATGCAGTGCACCAGAGTCCTTGGGAGTTGAGTAGCCACCAGTATTCCCTGCTGAAGGAAGCAGGCTCCTTTGACTAGCTCCAGAAAGCTGATATTCCCATAATGTGTCAACTCACTTCAGCTTTTCTGTCAGTTTGACATACACCAGAAATAGACATTAGGATTTCTGGGCTTTGTCAGTATTTACTATCCTACTTTAATTTGCTTTTTCATACAGACATACGTTTTGAAAAGTAAAGTGCAGTATATTGCCATTAGAGAAGTGCAGCTATAAAAGCACTGATTAATCATGGCTATTCTTTTATGGTGGGCAACTGCAGAGCTACAGAATGTAGTGTCCTTGCTGTTGTGTCTTTGTAGTCTGAAGCAATCTGGCAGTCTGGGCCTCCACACAGCTCCTGGATCACAAGCTTTCTCCTTAATTTTGCCAGGCATGCTTTGAATTACTTTAAGGTTCTGCCTTTCAGATTGGCTTCCTCCTGTACCCAGTCTGGAATAGCTGCCAATATTCCCTCTTTCCTCACCCCAAGGGCTTGCAAAGACTTTCAGCCTAGACAGGACTTACTCCTTTATGCTGTTGGCATTGCACTAAGAAGGTTCCTGTGCGTAGGAGACACACGTTTCTGTACCCTGTGTTTGTTGCAGTGATTTAAATGCATCAGTGTTTTGTGAATATTGACCCACTGGGACTCTGATCTGTGTTTGTTTATCTGTCTGACTCTGGGACTGCGGTGTTTGCTGCTTTGGCAGATGTGCTGCTCTGTTTATTAAACTTCTCCAAGCTATGAATAAAGATCTTGCCCAGGAAGGAATTACTAACTCTAGCTTATATGGTGTGTGCCTAGCTCTGATGCTTAAGTACATTTTTGTTTATTCTCTACAATGTGACAGTCTCATTTTTTGTGATCAGAACACAAATTCATCACCATTAAGCACTTTCAAATCCACCATGCTCATTGTTTGTTCTTTTCATGGTGTAGAATGGAATCACCCCACTGCATGTGGCTTCCAAAAGGGGAAACACAAACATGGTGAAGCTCTTGTTGGATCGCGGAGGGCAGATCGATGCCAAAACCAGGGTGAGTCTTTCTATTCCCTGAATATGATGTTGTCCCTTCTTGGGAATGGATTGGGATTTTTGCTTGCTTGTTTTTGGTTTTGTTTTGTTTTTTTTTTAAAGCCAAAGACTGGGAACACCAAGATTCATAGCTAGGAATTCAGCTTCAGTGATTGTGTCCTGTTCTCTGTTCTTAAAGCAAGACATCAGATATGTCTGTTATAAATGGTTCTGACGGGTGTCAGATAAAGAATGGTATTTGTGATAGCAGGAGGCAGAAATGCTCCTTCCTTTAGGCTGCATAATCTACCTACATCAATCAAGAAAAATCGTAGGAAATAGATCTTTCTGGGGAAATAAATCTCTCAGTTGGTCCAGCTTCTTGTGACCCAAGAACCTGTGTGCTGCACAGCAGTGGCAAGTGGAGGGAGGGGCTGGACTCAGCTAAGCCTTCCAGTCCCCTGTCTCCTAAATGTCTTTGCCAGTCCTCGTGTGCCTCATGGAAATGGCTGTGGTGGGCTGGCTGTTACTTTTTATTGAAGAGTCAACATTGGGAACAGGTAGCCTACTCTGTGCCAGCAGCCTCTTGCCCCTTCCCCAGACTAACTGGAGAATTAGGTAATGCTCACTGGCTTCCTTCTTCCAGTTGGTCTGTTGAAATGCCACATGAATATTGTGTTCTCTATTTATGGGTGATTTTGTGATCATTTAGGACAAAAGAAAACCCCACCAATTTCTAGCAAAGTTAATTATTTCAAATGGGATTTTGGGGTCATCTAGGAGAATGTGTTCATTTATGTGAATTGAACTGCACAGGAGTAACTTGAAGGCTGCTGATTTTTAAGCCCTGATCTGCAAAGTTATATCTCTCAGGTAATAGAAGGTGTTTTAGAACACAGTTTAGAGCTGGATATAGGAGGTTTTGTTTAACAAGGTAGAAAGGTAGAGGACATTGCAGTCCACTACCCTTGTAGCTGATTCAATCTCTGCAGTTTTAGTTTCATCAACCATTTGCTGCTTCATAAGCTAGGAGGATAATTGTGGTTATTGTGCAAGTCTACATGAGATTATGATTTAGGTTATTGACTATTTATGAAATTATGTCCCTCTCTCTTTTTTTCTTGTAAACTACTGATGATGGAAAATGCTGCATCTCATGAAGGTGTGCAGTAAATTATCCCTGCTCAAATTGTCCATATTAAGTGCCCAAAATCTCATGGTAGAGATGCATGTAATGGTAATGTACTGCAATCAGGATATTCCACATGCTCATAAGCACAGTAGTGGTACAGAAGTGGTCCGTTTGGCCTGTGGAATGACAGCATTGAATTCACCTCTTTCCTGTGCAGCATTTAGACACTTCTAAACATGTTGATACAGGTGATTGTAAAGGACAGCTTGGGTTCTCAGAGGGCAAGGTGTGTCCTTTCCCCACTCGCCCACAGAGGTCGATGTGAATGAAACTGAACCAAGAGAACTTTGCCCAGCGTAGGTGGAAGGTGCTAATTTTAGTCTTCTCAATGCCTTGGCTTCCTGCCCTTTGTCAGCTGCTACACTGGCTCAAAAGTGTTTGGCACAAAGGTATCAGTGCAAACCCATAGAGGTCTCCTAAAGCACACATGCATCCCAGTCTGCACAGGCTCAGCAGCTTCCTCCTGCTTTCATCTCCTGCCTTCTCCCTGCTCCAAGGCACACGGCGGTGGTCGGCTGTGTGCGCTTCGCAGTGGGGAAGATTCCAGAGCTCTGGTTTTGCTGTCAGTGTCTCTGTGGCATGATCTCCTCTTCGTGCCAGCTGTTTATATCATCTGGGTGTCTTTCTTTTCCCTGTGCTCTGTCCGCATGCCTTGTGTGCTTTGCTATGGCCGTGAGTATGTAGGGCATTGAAGAGGTAGGTTGTGTGTCGCATGCCACGCATACGTGTGTCTTGTACTCCAAAGGACAGACCCCTGCCTCCTCCACCTCTCTACTAACATGCTTGCCTTTCCATACTCTCCTTTGCATCTCTCCTGAGGAACACCTGCATTCTTCCAGTAGGTCAGATTCACTGGGAAACTGGAATTCAATGTATTAGGATACTGCTTGGGCTTTTCCGCTTGGTCTCCGCACTACAGCAAAATAAGCTCTTTGCTTAAAGTGCTCATTGCTTTCATTCAGTTTATTTTTAACATGACATCTGATGAGGCACAAATTGAGATGCAAAAATTTATTTTCAGAGATTTGAAATGAGCCTCAGTACTTTAATTTTGCAGAGTTAATCTGTGAAATTCTTTTATGTTTGAAAATGGTTCATTGGAGTGATCCTTTAGGAACCTCTGGAAAAAAAGGATAAATTAAAATGTATGTTCTTCAAAGGGAGTAAATTATGCATGTGTCCTGCTGTTCATAGTTACTGCTGCATGTCAGAGGAGAGCCCTGCTTACTGCAGGAATTGCATATTTTTATTTTCTATAGATTTCATCATGCATTTGCTGACATTTTATGGCATTTCTCACTACACTTACATACAAAAATAACATTTTCTGAATTTTTGAGGGCAAGTTTTACCATTTTCTTCTTGAAGGACTACTAAATAAGTTTTTAAATGTGGAAGTTCACTTATATCTAAAGCCAAAAGGTAAACTCCATTCCCAATGGTATCATTAGGATACTGTTACTAGTACTGTCTGTGATATCAATGTTTGTGCTACTTCTTTTCACACAGAAGCCCTGCCTAGAGTTATGTTTGCTAAGTAATTCACAGGTCACTCTGTTCTTGTGAGACCCTACCTCAAATGCTGCATCCAGTTCTGGTGTCCCCATAAGAAGGACACAGAGCTGTTGGAGTGAGTCCAGAGGAGGGCCAAGGACTGGAGCACCTCCTGAGGACAGGCTGAGGGAGCTGGGGTTGTTCAGCCTGGAGAAGAAAAGTCTCTGGGGAGACCTTAGACCTGCCTTCCAATAGCTGAGGGGATTCTACAGGAAGGATGGAGAGGGACTTCTCAGAAAGGTGTCTAGCAATAGGACAAGGGGCAGTGGTTTTAAACTGAGGGAGAGTAGTTTCAGTCTGGATCTTAGGAAGAAGATGTTCAGTATAAGAGCAGTGAGACTCTGGAATAGGTTGCCCAGGGCAGTTGTGGATGCCTTTTCCTGGGGGAGATAAACAGGAACATGGGGAATGGTCACAGTTGGTCAGGCTCATGGGACATCTAGTTCCCCCAATGGTGGGAAGGTTGGAGTAGATGATCTCTAAGATCTCTTCCAATTGGAGCCATTCTGTGTTTATGCTAAAGCATGTCATATTTAAAATCTTAGTCAAATCTGTATTCTCACTTTGAGAGGAGGAAAGCATTTACAACCTTCCTGAAACACTAAAGGTTATTACAGGGAGAATTCTGGTAAGCATTTAAAAGCAGATTAATTTCATCCTAGCCCAAATACATCTATATTTCTACTAAAAATACATGTTCTGATAATAATGGAATAGTGGCAGTAAAGACATTTGGGATACTGAGATGTTACTGACCATTTAAATGATTTTAGGAGTGTTCTTTATGAATGCAGTTGTTATAATATTTTTATCATTTCTCTGTAGTACTTGTATAGGGGGAAAAAAAGCCAAAAAGAACAAGAATGTGAAACTTTTTTAGGTTTGGTCTGATTTTTTCCACTTTCAAAATGCAGCATTAGTCACCTTACTGGTATTTCCATTCTTGTGGCACTATACAAACACTCTTGGTAAGGGGGAGGAACACATTCACCTGTCTCAGGCACCGAAGCCATCACATATTTTGTGTTCATTCTGTTGAATCTTGCCAACATTGAAATTACATTTTTCTTGCTCTGGGACTTTTCTTTAGACTCCTCTTGCAGGCTTTTGTCCAGAATATTTACAGTTGAAAAAATTTCCCTGGAATGAAATAGAGCATGCAGTCTTGGAATGGAAAGCTTATTGTGTGGGAAAGTACCCATGTGGTGTGCCTGGAGCCTGGCAGCTGGAGCTGGAGTGGGGAGCAGATGAGATAGTGGTGGAGAGAGAGTCTGGTGAATGCCATTTGGGTTGGAGAAGGGCCACAGAAAATAAAGGAGGCTCAGCTGGAGCTGAAAGGAGTGGAAGGTTTGTCACAGGGATCTACAATGCCAATGGGGAAAGAAAATCAAGCAAGCTGTGGGGAGTGGAGCTGGGATTTGTTTGGGTTGGGTTGGTTTTTTTTGTGGTGAATGTGCTTCAGACACCTCTTCACAGTCATTCTGCTGAGATTTATTTGTTGTGTGTATGGGTCATGGTAAAATAGGTGCTCTGCTATCTCCATGTGGCAGCAGGTTCCCACCATAAAGCTGCTGTAGAGGATCCTGACCCTGTCTGAGCACTGTGCTGTGCTTACCGTGGGTTTTTCCTGCAGTCATGATGCTGTGACTTTCTCTCCTAGTCTTCACCCTTGCACAGAGCACTAATAATGCATTGGCAGTTTTTGCCATCCCTAAAGCAATACCAGATTATAAATATCTAATCACAATGCAGATATTTGCTATAAAAAATTCAGTGGATTCATAAAATGTTTACGAGGGAGTGGGAAGGGATGTTGGACAGATTATCTAAGCAAGCTACATAGTGACTGTTATTTGGAGTTACTGAAGTTAATATCTTATCACTCAGGCAAATGCACAGTCTAATTTTTGCTGTATTTTTAGAATTTGTGCTTTGAGTGGCAGACCTGGAGGAGTGCCTCAGAGCATGGTTAATTAAGCCAAGGCTAAGAGATTAGAGCAAGAAGGAGATTAGCTTTGTTCATTTGCACAGAGATGAGGTTCAGCATCATAGGATCATAAAATTGTTTAGTTTTAGATTATCAAGTGCCACTGAGGACTTGGTTTAGTAGGAGCCCTGCTCTGATGAGACCTCACCTGGAGTACTGTGTCCAGCTCTGGGGCCCCCAACATGAGAGACATGGGGCTGCTGGGGTGAGTCCAGAGGAGGGCCTCCAAGATGATCAGAGGGCTGGAGCACCTCTCCTATGAAGCCAGGCTGAAAGAATTAGGGCTGTTCAGCCTTGAAAAAGCTCTGGGGAGACCTTAGAGCTGCATTTTCAGTATCCAAAGGGGACCTACATGCAGGCTGGGGAAGGACTGTTTAGAAGGGCCTGTAGCAATAGCAATGAGAGTCAGTGGTTTGAAACTGGAGCAGTGTAGATTTAGGTTAGACACCAGGAGGAAGTTCTGCACAATGAGAGTGGGGAAACACTGGAGCAGGCTGCCCAGGGGTGTGGTTGAAGCTCCATCCCTGGAGACTGGGCAGCCTGATCTAGTTGGAGGTGGCCTGCTGATTGCAAGGGAGTTGGACAAGATGACCTTTGAGGGTACCTTCCAACCCCATGCAATTTGTGAGTCTGTGAAAAATTAACAACTGCAAAGGCCTTTATTTGTGGAGGAAAGTTAGACAATTTTGCATGTCTAACACTAACATTTTCCTTCACCCTTACAAAAATGAGAATCTGCAACTGCAGTGTAGAAGAATTCTAGGACAACTTGGCCTTTGATGTTCATGTGCTGTCATCAGTCTTCATTCCAGGGAGCACTGAATGTGCCCAACTGTCCCTCTGTAGAGGTGCTGCCCATATCATTTCTCATTCAGAATCCCTTGTAAGCACAGCTTGTTTTATCTCAGGCACTCTGGTAAGCTGAAATAAAGCCTTTGAATCACTGTGAACCTACCCAATAATTTATCTTCCTGAGCCCTGCAGTTAGGAACCATGAATTCAGAATTAATTATGCAGTGATTGATTTTTTTCACCAAAAAAAGGCAAAAGTTTATTTTCAGTTTTTGAGAGCCATTTAAGAGGAAATCAAGAGTGGTGGAATTTCATGACTTCCATCCACACAGAGGGTTGTAGTGTCAGTTCTAACAGTGACCCAGCAAAGCTGAGCTAGGAGAGTACCATGCGTGGGAGCAAGAGAACACCAGGTGCAGGCTGGCACTTGGAAGATGGGAACATTTACCTCTCCATTCTGTACTCTTTGGGATGAGGAGATAAATAGTGAACTTCTTAAGATAAAGAGTTGCTGAATCCCTTGTCTCCTGGCATGGCAGCCTCTGTGTTTGTGGGGCATCCATTATCCCTGCTTCAAAGTCTGTGTCTCTTTGACCCAGTGTCGTGTGTCCTGTCAAGTGATGTATTTGCTATTGTGGGAAGCATGTGGTCTTCAGTTTCCATATTCAGTGTACCAATTAGCAGGGGGATGATTAAAACCCAGGGCAGTAGATCTCCTGCAGTAGATTTCACAGCACTGGGGTTCATTGCAAATATGCAGTGGTGCAAAAGAAGACTAATTGGGTACACTCTTGATGTTGGCTGCTGTCAGTTTGTCCTCAGTGTGTTACGTACTAATTCTTCTACTACAACACATCTCTCTTTGCAATTCCCCTCCTCTGTGAAGAAACTATATAAGCAAAACTAGAATCTAAAGTGTTAAATATACAGTAACTTGAAATATAGGTATTAAAAGAGAGACAAGAAGATGGTTGTGTGGGAGGGCTGCAAAGCTCATTGCTTCATTCACCTGCTGGAGAGGGCACAGATAGTAAATGATGATGCATTTATAAAAGCAATACCATGATAGAATAGGTAGCAAATTTTTATCTCTGCTTTTAGAGGGAATTACAGATAAGAACAGAGGAGAAATCATGCTTTATAATGATTTTAGTCCTTTTGTTTCAGCTAGGCTTTCTTGTGGAGTTGATGTGTTTCTTAACTTGTAGTCGTCGTCTTTTTTCTCCATCTGAGGATTTGCCCTGTTTTTCTTCAAGGATCCACACAATTCTGACTTTTTTTTTCCCCTGTTGTTTTAAGTAGAATAACATCAAAGTCAATATGCAGATAGGGAAAGTGAACCTCCCACATTGATTAAAAATGTAGAGCACAAAAGGTCAGAAAGTGGGATTTCTATTCCTACAAATACACTTGGGATGAATTCTCACTGCAGTAATTCTAATGGGAATTGTGCATCAATCCCTCTGGCAGCAAGATGAAAATACACCTCTGTTGTGCATATGAAGACTTGATTTAGGGGACTCTGGAGCTTCAGCACAGGAAAAAAATAAATCACAGATAAAGTAGTTGCACCTGATTCCTTTACACTGCCCCGATCTGCCAGGTGCCAAACAACCTGAATTCTGGTTGCAGCTTTGATCTTGCATCTGTTGCAATTCATTGCAAAGCTTCTGTGGGACTTAGTGACACCTTTGCCTCTGAGACTGAGCACCAGGGCACACCTAACCCCTTCACAAAAGGGAAAAGTCTCTGGAAGAGACTGGTAGATAAGTAAGGGGGAAAAATTCCCCCCTGCAGACTTCAGCTCCAAACTCAGAAAGGTGCCAGGTGCTATCCAAAGTGGGGAGGAGGGAGGATTCACCTCTTGGAACTACCTTTAGAAGAGTATTGCAGGGCTATGCTTGCATAGCCCAAGTGATGTATCAATTGCAATGGCATTGTACAGGCTACAGCTACTTTGAATTAAAAAATGCCAGTAGTACAAGTAAAAAGACAGCAATATAGATTTCCTGCAAACTCCAGCACACCAAACAGTGTATCTGTGTATGAAGCAGGGTCACTAACTCATATTTAAGGCCATGGGTTTGCATTTTTGCTACTTTTTTAACCTCTAAGTAATCTGTCTCAGAGCAGTGTATTCATCTTTTAATCATGCTGTTACTGGATTCTTCAGAAGGCATCCTTGGATCATAGCATCTACCTCATCTGAGCACTGTCCAAAGGGAGAAGGCTTTTTTGGGTGATTAAAAGCTGTTACCATTTCACCTTTATAAACCTAACTCTGAATGAGTATTGATGACTTCGAGTGCATGCTTGAACGGTATTGAGGTCTAATGAGATGAACAGTTTGGTTTCTCTATCTTACCCATTGTTTTTCTGTCATTCAACACTAATATTCATGTTTCTTACCTCATATTTCCTCTATTTTTCTGCATAAAGTCCAGATTGTAGCAGAATTACCTAAAATGCGTTCTCTTATCGAAGTGTTTCATTGCCACATCTTTTGCTGTGATCATTACTGAGTAGCCTGAGCAAGTCTTTTGGTATAGGTGGTGCTCTGCAAAAGGAAAAGTATTGCAGGGTTTCAAAGAGTTCTTAGCTCTTTGTTCACCACTCAGTTTCAGAAAGGAAAGGGTTTATTCTGTTTGTTTCTCTCTTCCTTTTCTTCCTCCGTTTTAAAATCTTCTTTCTCCAGCTGCCTGTTTAAAAGAAATGAAACCCAACAAATACATTCTAGAGTAAATTTTCTAGCATGAGCATTCCTTCTTTCATCCCTGCATCAAATGCAGTCTGAAGGACAAGGGCTGATGAATGGAGCACCTTTGGCCCAGCAGACATTATCCAGGGAGAGGCAATCCAATCTCAAAGCCATGCAGAGGAGGAGGGGAGGAGGCAAAGCATGCTCCCTTTATCCTCTTTGATGAGAGATGTCAACACACAGTGGGCCTCCTCTCTGAAATGATACCCTTGGCCTGTCCTTTACTGCTGCAAGGAAGAATAGGGGTGAACCTTCATGTTGTGGAGCCAGCTTTTTCATAAGCTTGTGGGGCTGCATTCCTGGAAGGATGCTCCTCAGAGTCCCAGGATGGACAGTTGGGGATGTGCTCATTTGTTTTCCCTCCTTTTACTTTAAGGACGGCCTCACCCCACTGCACTGTGCTGCAAGAAGTGGACATGACCAGGTTGTGGAGCTGCTCCTGGAACGAGGTGCCCCGCTGCTTGCACGGACCAAGGTGTGTGTCTAACAGCTGGCTGGAACTTTCCACAGGATTGTCAATGACACTGAAAAGGACAGAGAAAAAGACAGGAACATTTCTCTTCTCCCAAAGGAAATGTATTAATTGGTAGAATGATCCAAAATAAGGTTTTCTTATATAATTAGGGACTGTCCTTTCCAAATATATGAAATGGTATCCACTTCTTGGCCCCTCTCTGTAATGTCAGACTAAACACTTGATACACAGTGCTGCTGCAAGTGCTTCTCTTGTGTTGCTTCCTAAGACCAGAGAGGTGGCAAAGCTGGGTTCCTGCTGCCCCTTTGGTCAAGCTAACTAGATAAAGATAATTGTGGTGTCATAGCAAACCCCACTGAGCAACACTGCACGTAAGTACATTTCAGACTGCCTGCCACCATTAGTTGGAAACCAGTGGAACAGAATATTGAAGATCAGGAGGGACAAATATTTCATATACAAGTTTCAGACCATTGCACTGTTTACTGGGCCCCACTTCCTCAAGCATGGCTCAGAACAAGGGCAGTTAGACCCATAGTTATCCTTATTGCAGACTCAAGTCTTCAGCAGGTTTGAACAGAAAGTCTTAACCATGGTGGTGGCTGAAAGTATGATTTCCCAGAAATTCAGGGGTCAAGTTTGTCACTGTAGGTTTTTTTTTTTTTCATTGAACACTTAAAGAAAAGTAATCAGTTCCTTAGTAAATATGATGATGGATAAGTAGGTGCTTTTCCTCTAATTAACATACAAGCTGTGTCTTGGTATTATGATGATTATCCCAGAACTGTCTTCTGAGATCAAGATGTGTTTTATTAAATTGTGAAGCAAGACCCTCAGATTCTTTTGCTTTAAGAAAGCTGGGGAGGGACTTTTTAGGCTATCAGGTAGTGACAGGACTAGGGGGAATGGAACAAAGCTGGAACTGGGGAGATTCAGACTGAACGTAAAGAAGAAGTTCTTCCCCATGAGAGTGGTGAGACCCTGGAATGGGTTCCCCAGGGAGGTGGTTGAGGCCCCATCCCTGGAGATCATAGAATCATAGAATCAAGAAGGTTGGAAGAGACCTCAAAGATCATCGAGTCCAGCCTGGATGAGGCTCTAGACAGCCTGATCTAGTGTGAGGTGTCCCTGCCCATGGCAGGGGGGTTGAAACTAAATGATCCTTGTGGTCCCTTCCAACCCTGACTGATTCTATGATTCTAATGAAAATCTGATTTGAGTTAATGCTAAAGATCATCGAGTCCAGCCTGGATGAGGCTCTAGACAGCCTGATCTAGTGTGAGGTGTCCCTGCCCATGGCAGGGGGGTTAAAACAGGGGGTTGTGGTCCCTTCCAACCCTGACTGATTCTATGATTCTAATGAAAATCTGATTTGAGTTAATGCTATAATGTTCCTCAAATTTGCCTGTGTTTGCTGGAAGGAGAGGGGTGACCTTTGTCAGCTTTCCTTCCAGTCCATAGGCCAGATGTGGATCTGTTTTGGTGGTGAGGCTACTCTGCCAACTCACGATGTCATCCTTCTGATGTGTGCCACCATCTAAGCATCTGTACTTGAGGTTACTGTCTTCTTTTGCCACAGAATGGACTCTCTCCACTTCACATGGCGGCCCAGGGTGACCATGTGGAATGTGTCAAACACCTGCTGCAGCACAAAGCTCCCGTGGATGACGTCACGCTGGATTACCTGACCGCCCTCCACGTGGCTGCGCACTGCGGCCACTACCGCGTCACCAAACTCCTCCTGGACAAGAGAGCAAACCCCAATGCTCGTGCCCTGGTAAACCAATCCCACCACCTGCACACTTGGTTACACAGCACTGCCCAGGGCGGATGAGTAGCCCTTTCCAGTAAAGCTGAGTGAAAACTCTGCCAGCAAACTCCCAACTACCTTCAAGAGTTGCAGTGGCTTGGCAGGGGTTGTCACAGCTGCTGGTTACCAGTGGTGTGTCTCATAGCATTAGGCCTTGTCACACACTGTGTCCTGTGGTAAGTGGCTGTAGGGTCAGGACAGGAAGCTCAAGAGAGTTCCTAAAATCAGAGCCATTACTAGCTAGTGTTGGTATTGTACTGGAATAATAATTCAGTTTTCCATACTGTGTGATATGGTACACAATTTATGAGCTTTCAACTGAATCAGTTAATTGGCATGGAGAAGATATATTAAAAAGCTAATATTTCTGCAATTATCCACTTATAACATTCCCACTATTAGGTGCCACTTTTCTTCCTTTTCAAAACACAGTTCTTCTGATGCTTACAGGAAACCAGGTATGACTCCTTTCACTCACTGATCAGACCTTTATCCCCTAACTGAGAGAAAACCATCACATTTGGCTTTGGGGACATACAAAGCTTTCAAGAGTATGTAATCTCTCCAAACCCAGACAAGATTCCAGTTTTCTTTAATAGGAAGTGTCCCCATGGACTGTTAGTTGGAGGGAAGTTAAAATACTCCCTGGAGAGCAGAGACTCTGAACCTCAGATAGTTTTGCATGGCAATAGGTCTGCCATTGCCTGCTGCATTCAGTTTCTCCACAGAACTTCCACTGCAAGCCATTCTGATGTCTTCCCCAGCCTCTTGGCTTGACTAGGACCCTGTGTCTTGTGCCCTTACTTCCCATACTTCCTTGGAACTGACTTTTCTGCTGCCCTCGCATTGTTTGCCTCTCCATACTCACAAATCCTGTAACCCCCTTTGCTTCTTCCCCTTACGCTTTTCTTGTTTTGCCTTTCTCAGTATCATGTTTACTTGGTTGATCTTTTTCATTGCTGTTTTCATCCTTTCTTGCTTTTCTTGCCAGAATTCTCATTATCTTTAGCTGTCCTTTCTGCAATACCCACATACACACGTATGCTAGCCCAGGCATCTTCTTTCTTTCCTTCCATGACCAGAAATAGACTTTCTCTTCCCTTCTGTCCCTTCCTCTCTGCCTCCCTCCCTTCATCCCTCCCTCCCTCTCTCTCTCTCTCTCTTCTTCCCTCCTTCCTTCTCTTCCTCCCTTCCAGAGAAACATCTGGAATGAAAGCACACCACCCTCAGGCTCCTCTGCCTCTTTGTTTTCTTCCCTCCAGACTGGTATTTTTTTTTTTCACCTCTATCTTGTTTTGTTTCCCACCAGGGCCTTGTCCCCTCTGGCTTGTTTATAGTATTTAATATATTAAATGATGCTCATAATTTGTTAGTGATATGTTTTTTCTGTCTTCTCCTCTCTTCCAACAAACTGTTCCTCCCTTGAACAGAAGTAGGAAAATTAAACCAACTCGGGTAGTAAAATTAAGAGAAAACACAGAAACTTCTGAAATAGAAAAACTCCCTGTAGAATATATGGAGATACATTGTATGGGAAGTAAAATATCTAATGGTTTTGATTCCTTCCTTAGGAACTGGAGAAGGCTAATGGTAGTATAACATTCAGCAGAGTCCTGTGATGGAATACACTTCACAAAGAATTAATTTTTTAGCTAGATTGGAAAAAAAATAAACTGTAATTTGGGGATACAAGTACTACATGGGTCCTTAGCTTTGGGGATACAAGCACTACATGGGTCCTTAGCTTTTTCAATTTGTATATGCTTTAAAACACCTTCAGATCAACTAGTAATTAACACTGCCCTTAACAGAAGCTGACTGTAGAATTATCTGTCACATGCTTTTTTCCCATGAGCTACAATTTCACTGATCAGTTGTTTCCTGCTAGTTGGTTGTTTAGCAATACTCATCCTTTTCAGTAGAAATTACAGCAAGTTTTCAAACATTACCTAAAGATGTTACCTGTGCTTGTCACTAAAACGTTCACATCTGGTGAATCATGTGTTTGCTTAGCTTTAGGCACACACTTAACCTGCATTAACTGTAATAGTACATCTAAAAAAGCTTGAAGTCAAAGCATGCAGTATGAAGACATGCTTTGGTTTGAGCTCCAGCCTTACTGAACAGGCATCCCAAAGAAACGAATATGTTGGTAAGCACAACACAAACTATTGTCTCACAATACGAAATGCAATCTCAGTTTGAGATGTTCCCTTCCACACCCCCCTTTCATCCCTGAGCCTGTCCCACTGAGTTTTAATCCAGGTGAGGGCTGACACCTTGCTTACAATGCTTTACAACTCAGCAGGGTGGGAGTAAAGGAAGGGGGGCCACAAACACTTCAAGAGTGAACAGTTCTTGAGAAAGCATGGCTGAAGTAGCAATTATGTGTGTAAGATACCTCACAGAATCCAGAGACACAAACATGAATACACTATACTGTAGATTGATGCATAAATAGAAAAGTAAATACAGCTGCTTAGACTACAAAGGCCAAATTAAAATGAGATACAAAGTTAAATTAGATTAAAAAGACAGCTAAGGTCTGGGTGAAGTACTCTAGGAATATAACAGAGATGTATAAAATGTGCTTTAGAATTTCAAAATACTCTAACTGATGTCCAAGTGATCACTATTAGTTCTCACATTTTCCTTGTGTTAGGCACCCTTGGGAACTGCTCTAAGGTACCCTTCTGTATACATGTGTGCAACCTTTGGAACCACACACAGCCAGGCACAGCCTTACACTTGAACTGAGAACGGGCATGCCTGCATTTGGGTTTTGGAGGTGGAAGTTCAGTTTCTCTCCATCACCTGAGAAGAAAGCAGCAGCACTGCTTTGTTCTGTCTCCGACTAGAGGGAGGTGTCTGTAATTCATAACCTGTTGTGCTTAAAGAACAATTGCTTCTGGCAGTCTAACAGTGCTGCTCGCGGCGTGCCGGCGCGGAGCTGCCCGGGAAGCACAGCTGCTTGTTTTCCACTAACCCGACTGTCTTTTGCACAGAATGGTTTTACTCCACTGCACATTGCCTGCAAGAAAAATCGCATCAAAGTCATGGAACTCCTGGTGAAATATGGGGCTTCAATCCAGGCTATAACAGAGGTAGAAAAAACGTTTCATGTCCTGAAGAAACATTCCTTCTCTCTCTCTCTCTCTCCCTTTTTGCTTCCTTTTTTCTCTCTCCTCTCGTGCCTCATCTTCACTTGTGTTTTATTTAAACAAAGCAGCCCCTTCCCTACGCCCGTGCAGAGGAGTAAAACTGCTCTTGCTTTGTTTCGCAGTCGGGCCTCACACCAATACACGTGGCTGCATTTATGGGCCACTTGAACATAGTCCTCCTTCTGCTGCAGAATGGAGCCTCTCCTGATGTCACTAACATTGTGAGTATGGCTTTGACTAGCGTCATCTGTGCAATACCTCCTCCAAAAGGGGTCTGTAGCTCAACCAAAGGTCACATTTTAATGATACATTATGGCTTCCTTGCATTTTAGGACAAATCCTTCTAGCACCTTGCAGTAGAGAAGGGAGAATGGTGATTGTATGCGCACTGTGAGCCAGATGTGGTTTCACGTGGTCTTCAATATTGCTCCAGTAGGTCAAGTTTCCCTTAGAAACAGACAAAGCTCACCAAAGATATCCAAAACTGAATATAAGCCAAGTCACAGGAAAGACTGTGTTCCCGTTCTGAAGGATGGAATTGAAATCCGAACAGCTCTAATGTCTGCTTGCAGAGCTTCACTGGCTGCCATGAAATTGTGTCATTTGTGTCAGTGAAGGGGCATAAAATGCTTAAAACCTAACAATTAAACAGCAAGGAGAAATGTGAAACTGGAGACATTCCTCTTCCACAGGAAATTCCAGGAACTTGTGCCTTTTGAAAGAACATGCTCACATCTAGAAAATGTGACCTTTGGGAGGTAACACAAAATGCAGACCGTGCCTTACCATAGAAATCAGTGTTTGCACACCAAAAACCCAGTTGCCAAGAAGAATAACAATCAAACACATGCAGTAGTTTTCTAAGTTGTGTTTCATAGCTGTCTTGCTGTTGGAATCTGTCAGTATAAACAAATACTCAGCTGACATCCACCTGCCACATTGAAAGCAGCTTTTTTGCCAGTAAGGAATACTATAGATAAAAGTGTTTCCAACAACAAATTTAATAATCCAGGCATGCTGGACTTCTCGGTTTTTCTCATTAGAAGACTCTTACATGGAACCTAGTAAAATGTTGAGCACACTGAGTTGGTTGCTTGAGTTCTTAGAGCAGACTTTCCCTGACAAAGTCTCTTGGTGCTTTTCATACTTTTTTTTATAGAAACAATATTTATATAAAATCTTTATTGATGGTATGGAAGCCAACAAGAAATTCTCATGGAAGCAGTAAAAAGAATTGTGCTACCAAACATTTGTGTGCAAAGTTTCACACTTCACAGTTTATGCTACGCAGGTGTCTTGGCTTTTACTTGGTAAACTGAAAGTCCCTGTTGAATTACAGTTTCCAAAAGCTAAATTGCTTTGCTAATTCAAGTACAAAAGGTCTCTATAGAAATTTGATCTTTAGAGTGTGTGAAATATAAACCTTATTCACATTTTAAACAGCTCATTCCTCAGGTAATAAAGTTTCTATAGATGAAATGCTCTATTAAGATTTGTAGCTAGGACTGTGGGATTTTGTTTGCTGCCTTCCTGCTAATCACAGCTGGTAATAGAATGTTAGTTGTAAAATGACAAGATAAATCAACTCCTGGTGAAGTGGGTTTGCTTTAATTAGAAGTTTATAACAGTAGGCAAGCTCAGGCTGCTGCTTTTCCTGCATCTAGATGAAGGACAAGATTCCTGATTCTGACGTGAAAGATCTTGACTGGAGTGTTCATTTTGGCTGTTCGACTTGGTAGTCATGGGGGTAAAAAAGCCTTACAACAGGATATATTCCAGCTCAAAAGTAAGGAGAGGGAACAGTTAACACAAAAAAATGATCAGCCCTGCTGTGTTATCATAGCATAACCATACAGAGCTCCTGGTTGCAGAACTGTCCTCATCGATCAGGTGTTGATGCTGCATGGGGACTGCTTTAGTCCACTGTAGGACACTGTGCTCAAAGAATGTTGGACAGTGCAAAATTAAGCTAGAAACACCAGGAATGCTCACTGTCAGTGTTCCTCTGCAAACCTATGCAAAAATTTGAATGCTTTGAATGCAGCATACGTATTTCATTATCCTGACCTGAAATTCCACTTCACTCCCATCAGTGTTCTGGAATTTCATATTCTGCTTCAAATTCCATGGGTTACAAAAGCCTTGAAAGAAGATTCACTCCATAGCCTGCAGCCAGAGCCACACTGTTGAGCACAGATTTTACATATCTCATATGCCGGCTCAGTTGTGCACAGCCGTTGCAAGGCCTTTTAGTGCTGCCAGCTCCACACAGTGTGCAGGAAGGGACCATCTGGAAAAATAGTCCCTTCCATCTTGAGCCTCATGTGCCTCGCAATCCCTTGAGAGAGACACACTCAGTAGACTCTTTATCTCCTGTGTGGCACACAAGCTGATGCACTGACATGTGGAAAGCTGGGAAACATGTGATCAGGGAAGCCTGTGTGGCAGAATTTTCTGTCAGATAAGATTCTCATTCTGACTCTCTGTATTGAGATCACATTTGTCTGGAATCACTTTCCAAACCAAAGCATACCCAGGCCCAGCAACACTCCTCTCAACTGCCTGTTGGTGGGTTTGAAGCCAGATTCTCAGCTGGCTGAAAGGCAAGCCTCTGTGTGAGCTGGTGTGGGTGGAATTTACACTGTCAGAGCTCTGCTTCTGCCTGGAGCTTTAGGACACTGAAACACTTTTGCTTTTCTGCAGCGTGGAGAAACTGCATTGCACATGGCCGCACGTGCCGGGCAGGTGGAAGTAGTTCGCTGCCTCCTGAGAAATGGGGCCCTGGTTGATGCCCGAGCCAGGGTAGGTGTTCTGATGGCAATTTTTTTTCACTTGCTCTTACACAAAACTATATACGAAGCAGAGGAGCTCTAGGGAGCTCAACAAAATCAACCCCTCCTCCCCACAAGTGATGCAAAGGCAGTTGCTCACTGCCTCCCACAAGCAGACTGATGCCCAGCTGGTCTCTGAGCAACAGCTCCTTTGGAAAAACCTCCCCCCTGCCCCTGCTGGTTTTATTGCTGAACATGACATTATCTGGTATGGATTATCTCTTGGGTCAATTCAGGCCAGCTGTCCTGGCTGTGTCCCTTCCTAACCTCTTGCCCACCCCCAGTTTATTCCCTGAGGGGGCAGAGGGAGAAATGGAGAAGCCTTGGTGCTGTGCAAGCAAGCACTGTTCAGCAATAGCTCAAGCACTGCTGTGTTACCAACACTGTCTTGGTCAGAAATCTAAACCACAGCACCATATGGGCTGCTGTCAGAAAAATTAACTCCATCCCAGCTAGACCCAGTACAATGTGCCCGGTTCAAACCAAGCAAGGAGGTGTACAGCCATGTCCTAAGCCCAAACATCAGAGGTTCTAATAGTAGTTAGTGCCAGTTTTTGAAACCAAGGGAGCTGTTTGTAGAGCAAGGTACAGCTGTTGTAAAATAAATCAAGGACACAAAAAGGAGCAGGTGATGCTCACAGTGATGTGCACTATCTGCTTGATAAAAGGAGGAAATCATATTTTTCTTCACAGTTCTCTGTTCTAATAAGACATTGCTGAAGATCATAATGAAAATTAACCTGTGAGCCCCCTTGTCTTTTTTTTTTTTTTTCAGTATGATTTTTGCTTAGATAAGATCCATTGGGATCAACCAGGTTATTGTGTTCGGGGTGGTTCTACCTGCACTAATGATCTACTGGATTTGAGTTGTAGGAAGAACAGACTCCACTGCACATCGCTTCTCGCTTGGGTAAAACGGAGATTGTCCAGCTTCTGCTGCAGCACATGGCCCACCCTGATGCTGCCACAACCAATGGGTACACTCCACTGCACATCTCTGCCAGAGAGGGACAAGTTGATGTCGCTTCAGTTCTCCTAGAGGCAGGTGCCTCCCACTCCATGTCCACCAAAGTAAGACACTTTACGTCTGTATTCCAGTCACGCAGGCAGCCCACGACTGTTCCATGAGGAATTCTAGGGTTCTGTGAATGTTCTTTCACACTGAGAAATTGATCCAGTTTGGGCCTTTTGTTTTGTTCTTACTTGTCAACAGACTGAAGTAATGTGTCAGAAGTTAATCAATTTTTGACATTTTGCTGTCATCTGAAGTTGAAAGTTTGGTACCCACTGGAGCCAAATGCATGATAAATATGATCCCAACAGGCTTAAAACATTCATATCCTTATTTCTTTCTTTCCCATTGTGTTATGGGTAGGGTTTTTTGACCAAAATTTTCAAAAGAGAGGGTGTTGACACTTTTTCTTATGAACAGGCCTGGTTGTTCTTCAATACCTTGTTTATTTAAATAGTAAAAGAATTCTGGTCAGTGCCAGCTGAAAGGAATGTTCCTAAAACATAGAAGTCAGCATCTGTCCAGTCACATCTAATGCTAAATCTCTTTTCAGTGGCTCTGTAAACGAGGTGTCACACGACACAACAGAACATTTTGTCTGGGGTTATAAAGGAACTAGCCTGCAGAATCATCATTGTTTTGTTAGCCAAAAATGTTTACCAATAGATTGCTAACAGAGTGGTGAACATGTAAGAAAATGGATAGCTGTGGACAGAATTATGTGCCAAGATCTTTTCTAAATGTATGACAAGTGATTAAGTGGGAATCATTTAATTCTCACTCTTGTTTTAGGTCTTAAAAAAGCAACCCTGATTTTACAGCTGGTGCTTCAAACATAGTTTTGAACCATGGGCTGTCTTCCAGGGTTCAGAAGACTAAACCAGCAATTTTCAAATTACGGTCCACAGATTACTGGGAACACTTGCTGTTCTGCTTTTATCCAGCTGTTAAATCACATTAAAATGGCTAAAAATACGCTAAAAACTTTTCTAATTTCCCATATTGCTTTATGGCAATTGCTGAAGTACCGCAGGAACATTTTATAATTATGAGTAGGAGAAGATGCCGTCCACTGGATAATGACTCTGATTCATGAGCTGGAAATGGTTGAGATTCCCTGATGTAAACTCTTTTTTGAGGTGGGATTAATGCAACAAGATGATCATGACAATAGATGTTACCCATCACTTATCTGTCAGGCAAATAGGTCATTGTAACTCCCTGGAATTACTGTCAGGGCAGTGGTGCATTCTGCCACCTACTGTCTTGCTTCCATGAGTTTTCCTTATCAACACGCTATAAAATAAAAGAACAGGCAAAGACCATCTTAGTTTGGCACAGACCTTACTGACAAGCATTATTTGAATAGAAGAAGGACTCTTTAAAAAGACAAGATTTTCACTCTTTCCCACAACGTGTTTGAGTCAGGCATGATGTGTTTTAAGCTGCGCTTCAGAAGGTGCAGAATTTAGTGTTGAGATGGACACAGGAGTCCAAATATAAATCATTCTTCAACAAACTCTAAAAGAGGAACGCAAAGTTTGGAGCAGAATAGCTGAATTTATCTGGAGTTTCATTGTTGCTGGCAACAATTGATACAGGAAATATTTCTGAAGCTGTCATCACAAAGCTAAGAAGTGCAGCTGGTTTGGAGTAGAGATTTGAACACTGCCCACACACTCACTGTCTGTTGCTAGTAGAGTTTGTGTCAGATAAAATGTCTACCAGCCTGACAGAACGTACATAGGAAGAAATAACACAAGGGAAACTATTTTCTTGTATTTCATGCTTCTCAAAATGCTTTCAAGACATGATGCTCTTTCTAGGTCTGGCTATTGATTTTGTGAGCTAGAATATAGGTTGAAAAGTAAGCCCTTAGTAGATAGCTCTTAAGAGAGAGATGTCAGCATGACCTTTAACAAACATCTGCCTTTCCTCTCCTGGAATCTTTCAGAAGGGATTCACGCCATTGCATGTGGCAGCCAAATACGGGAGCCTGGAAGTGGCAAAACTCCTGCTGCAGCGTCGTGCCTCTCCTGATTCAGCTGGCAAGGTACTGATGAGAAAGGAAAAAAAAAAATCAGTAGCATTTGGATTCTCCTTTAGGAGAGGATCGTGTGAAATATACACACCAAGAAGGCTGCAGCGGCTGTTGCACGGTGGCTTTGGCTTAGCTTGGGGTCACATTGTCCCAAGAGTGATGGATGTGGAAACTATGCTACCAAGCATGTCTGGTTTGGGTCCCTGGCAGGAGGGAGAGCTGTTTCTGTGGCTCAGCAAGCGCCGGTTCCGTTAAATTGCCCAAACCGTCAAAGTTCCAATGGATAAACACGGGGATGTGGCCCCGTTTTCCCGCATGCTGTGGGAATCGCTTAGTGTGGGCTCTGGGGAGATGGAAACGGGTGTTGGGCTGCCCAGCTTCACTCTCTTACCGCTTTTTCCCCGCTAACGGCTAACGCCCGCCCGCTGCGGCTTTCCCCATTCTCCTTCCCCGGTGACCCCTCCCGTCCCCGCCCTTGCAGAACGGCCTCACCCCGCTGCACGTGGCGGCGCACTACGACAACCAGAAGGTGGCGCTGCTGCTGCTGGAGAAGGGCGCCTCGCCGCACGCGACCGCCAAGGTGAGCTCCCCGCCTGCCGCCGCCGCGCCCGCCCGTCCTCTGCCCTCGCCCGCGCCTCTCCCAGCCCCGCCAGGACCCCCCTGACCGTCTGAAGTGATGGAATGAGCCCCAGCACACGGGTGGGACGACACGGGGTGGGCGGGCGTCAGAGGTTGTCGCCAGGTGGCTGAGTCGCTGAAGTGTGTGAGGTTGAAGTAGATGACCCAAAGGTAGCTAAAGGGTGGGTGTCAAGAGAGTAGGGACAGACTCTTCAGTGGTGCCCAGCAGCGGGACAGGGTGCAAACAGGCCCAAGCTAGAGAACAGAAAGTTGCATCTGAACACAAAGAAAAACTTTGCTGGGAGGGTGCTAGAGCACTGGAGCAGGCAGCTTGAGGAGTCGTCTTCTCTGGAGAGATTCCAAACCTGCCTGGACACTGGGGTCCTGGGCGACCTGCTCTGGATGACCCTGCTTTAGCAGGGGGGTTGGACTGGGTGATCTCAAGAGGTCACTTCCAACCCCCACTTGTTCTGTGATTCTGTGACCTTTAAAATTCCCAGCCCACAGCAGTGTGATTTTAGCTGAGTTGGCCCTTGCCAAGTGATCCTCTGTCTAGATGAGTGTACAGTTCTCCTTTGTTGAAAAATAAGAAATGTGTATGTTTATGTGCCTGTGTATGTATCTATGTATGTGGATGTATATCTGTGTGTGTGTGTGTATATATATATGTATGTGTATGTATACATGTGTGTCTCCACCCATTTTTATGTTTGTGAGTTTTAGTTGTGCCTTGAACTCACTTCAGTATTGTGTAACCTCAGGAATGATGTGTGTATTCTAAGCAGGCATAGGGAGAATTCGTTCCAGGGTTAGCAGCAGTGTCATCACTGTCAGGCAAAGGTTATTAAAAGGAGGAAATAATGAATGAATCAGTGCTGCTGTCAGAATGTTCTGCCCCATGTGAGGCTGCCGTTGTACGTGCTGCCAAAAAACGCAGCTTGTCCATGAAGGGTTTGTATCAGAGTCATTGCTACCTTGTGGTGCATGGAGAGCAGCAATAGCTGCAGTTGCAGTAGGATAGTTTGGTTAAACTCCCTTTAAAAAAGACAGACCAACTGACTAAACGCCTCCAGAGGCACTGCCTGCCTCTAACCCAGAAATTTCTCCCACAGTACATTGTTGAACAATTAAAGGGAGTTAGGGGGGAAGTTGCCATATTACCAGAAAGTACCATCAATGCTTTGCTGAAATGGTTAACTGGATCAGGAAAACGTTACTCTCTATTGCTGTTTCCAGCCAGTGCCGTGACTGGCACACCTATCAAAATTCCATATGCAAACACCCCTCTACTCACATGCTCCAGAAAGGCGTAATGCACCCATCACTCATCACAGAGAATGTCACTCATCAGTCAAAAGTGAATATTTACAACATAGGCTCTTCAAAATGTAGGTGTCATGCTCGGGATAATTTGAAGGTGTCAGTGGAACAGCCTTTGCTCTAGCTTAGGGGGTGAAAATAACAGATGGACAAAGCAGCTCAACAGCAGGGACATATCTGGCTTTGAAAATATAATGAACTCTCGTCTCTAGTAATAAGGAAGAACATAAGCTAATACTATTTTGTGATGTTTGACTTCTTAAGCTTATATGGCTGTTCTGTTAACTTTTTTCTCATTTTGTTTCCTGGCTGGTGTTAGAATGGCTACACTCCTCTGCATATTGCTGCCAAGAAAAATCAGATGCAGATAGCTACCACTTTATTGAACTATGGGGCTGAGACCAACATTTTAACCAAGCAGGGAGTCACCCCACTTCATTTGGCCTCCCAAGAAGGTCACACTGACATGGTGACCTTGCTGCTGGAGAAAGGATCCAATATCCACGTGGCAACAAAGGTAACTTGCAACCGAAGACAAAGGACTGTGGGTGGGAGAATCCAGTGAGGCACAAAGTGTGGTGTAGGGATGGTGTCACATGGTTAGCAATTCTCAGCTTCATTTCCTTATAGACTTATTTGTGACAACAGGTGGGTGAACAGTAAAAGTGAGACATGTAGGACTAGCAGATGGATTGACCACTGAACTTATATCATACGATTAGTAGCTGTACTGGGTAATGCACAGGAGGAGCTGCATCTGTTTGCTGTTGCTGGAGGAAGGTGATGCAGCACCTGGCTCTTCTGGGGAAGTTAGAGGAGGAAAGGCTGAAATTATTGATTTTAGGTGGGTTTTTTTTTGATTGCACACAACAGACTTTTATAAAAACCAAGTTTCTCAAACAAACCCTGTTACTGTAGCTCTTCACAGGTCACCAGATTCACCCAGGCACCTATGTAAGTCTTTAGTTAAGGTCAGAAACCTGCAGCTTTTGTTCATACAAGTCAAAGTGGAAGACTTGAGCCTGCCATTAATGTGTTCTGCTAGCTAAGCAATGAGGAACAAGGGCATTTTCATTTCTCTTACAAAATTTGCTCCCTGCCTTGCTCATGCACTGCGTGTGTGATCACAGACAACTTTTAGTTAAAGGCTGTGTCCATTTCCTTGGCATCTGTGAATGGGATCCATTTCTGGAGTTATTTTCTTCATTGTGCCTCGTGCCTGCTGTTGTCAAGGTTCCCTTCCAGTCTGAGGAGTGGGAAGCACAGTGAATGTGCTTTTCTAATTTATTAATGGGCTCCTCATCTTCCCAAGTGACATTATGGTATAAAATCGTGATCACTGGTGCCTGAAAGTTTTACTCTGTGGAGATGGTGATGTCATTTCTTTGGAGCTGTTTGTCAGCTGGAACAGGAGAAACATCAACTCTACGTTGTTTAAAAAGCCACCTGTACTTAGGAGCTATAGTTAGGATCTCTTCATGTTTTAAAGATGAGCAGGTGGGAAAGCCTGGATTTCTTTCCTCATGTAAAGTAAGTTTTATTCTTATCTTTGTTTTTAAATTATTTTATGTCTTTCACCTCCAGACTGGCCTGACATCCTTACACCTTGCAGCTCAAGAGGATAAAGTGAACGTGGCTGAAATACTCACAAAACATGGTGCAAACCAAGATGCTCAGACAAAGGTAAATCATGGTATGGCTGCTGTCTCCAGTATGCCAAAGGATGTTTCTGTTGTAAGGAATGTTCCACTGAGCTTGCAGTTTTACTTATTTGTTCTTTTCTTGTAGCTTGGTTATACACCTTTAATTGTGGCGTGTCACTATGGAAACATCAAAATGGTGAATTTTCTCCTCAAGCATGGAGCAAATGTCAATGCTAAAACAAAGGTAAAGAATTTTTCATTGCTTGCTTTTGCTCATTGTAAAGAACCTAGTAACCAAGCACTACAAATACACCCCCCCTCTTCACTAGGCAACTATTATTATTGCTTGTTTCTGATTTCTGATCTCATTTACACCAGTGTAATACTGGTGTCCTGCCAGCCTAGTAAGTAACAATTCAGGCAATTTGAGGCTGATGCCAGGTTCTTTCCAGTCTGCTGCGAGAAGAGTGGGAAGACTTGCTGCTGATCAAGTGTGGGTGGTACGATTTCAGCAGAGGAAGCAGCTGCAGTGGGAGAATGAACTTTACTGAAGACAGATTTGGGATTTTTTTGAAGGGAATCTGGATACACTGTTACTGACCAGTTACACCGAAATGGACATGATTGCCTGTAACCAGAGTTAAAAGAAATCCACTGATTTCAGCTGTTTCTTCTAGTAGAAACTGGAGGGCTGAATGTGATGCATTTTGTAGCCAAAATTGTGTGTTTTTTGAGGGAACACAGAGAGGTTCTGGTGACAGCAGCAGTGTGTTGCATCTCAGACACCATCACATCACCTTATCAAGCAGAGAAGGCTACCCGAGGAGCTGCAGGGCTTCAGCTTAGTTAAAGCTGGCTTCAGGCAATAGCTGGCTACTAGCTTTGACTGACTGTTTTGGGATTAACAGGAAGAAGTCCATTGATAATTCTAGTGATATACTTTGCATTTGTAAGATCCAGTCTACATCACAGGCTGTGGTCTGCTGGTCCCTCTGGCCAGCTCCACCCAAGCTGTGAACTGTGGAATGGATTCATCTCTCAAAATAGCACTATTTCATCACACTGCTCACAGCTCAATGTGGTAAGAAACAGCAAAGTAAATAATAAAAGATGCTGGCCCCTCCCTTGTGAGATCATCCAAAATCAATGGGCAAAACCCAGGGATTCCAGAAGAACAGGCAACACTGCTAGAAAAACAGCTGACAGGAATTAATAAAGCAGACACTAGCAGTATCCAAATGATGGCTGCCAAGATGCTCAGCTCACTTTTTTTGGAGGCTAATAAAGCACAGACATACTTGTGTATTTAGTACTAGGTCTTACTCTACATCCGAGGGGCCACTGGGCCAGAGTCTGACGCATTTTCCCCAGGGGTTTCACTTACTTAGAATAATTTCATTAAAGTCAGCAGGTTTGTATGAGAATATGGGGCTGTTGTTATCCAAAATCTCACACCTAGGGACCAATAAAAATACTGGCAATCTGTCAGCTGGGACTGTGGGCTCAGTTTAAAGAGCAAATCCATCCTGGCTGGATTCAGGATAGGAACCTTAAAGAGTAAGTAACCTCTGTTGCAGTTTTGTTTGTAACTAGAGAAGACCAGCACCATGCTTTGTGCCATCTCCAGTAAAATATGACATGGCTGAATTTTGAAGGACTGCACTAATATTGGAGTCAAGACAGTGAATTTACTTGGCACTACCACTTACAGTAAAATCCTCCTTTGATTTCTTAATAACCCATGCAGAAGTACTTTAAATGAAGGAATGGAGACGGTTCTGAACTATCACTATGTAATTAGTAGTGCACTGCATCACTTGTGTCTGTTTGCTTGCAAAAGAGGTAACTCCCAGAGTGTGCCTTTCAGACCCTGCCTGCAGGCTTTACAGAAGTATACAGCTGATTCTCTGCTTGCTTTCAAAGCCAATTGCAAATAATTTTGTAAATGAATTGCCTGACTGGACTTACACAATACCAGCTCAGATCAGCTAGCTGGAGTACACTTTGGGTATGTCTCTGTATTGTGGCACATGATAACAAATCACTGGAGCAGATAAGTGTGTGGAGTTAAGCCTGTTTATTCCTACAGACACCATGTACATGTATTTAAGTGTAATTACAGCTGGGTCAAGCCTTTTGAAGGCAAAGTAAAGCTAAAATTGATTGACAAGTCTAAGAGGTATATGTCTTTAGCCTTTTTAAAGCAAACAGTCTCAAATCACTACTGTTCAAAATCATATACTTTAAAATCAGGTCAGATAATTGAAAGGCAATCTTGAGGCTTCTATAGGAAACTAAGATGTGAGAGGAAGCAAAATGTTCTCTGCCTCAGCTATGATACTGTGCCCTTAGCAAACCACTTTAACTTCATTGTACCTCATTGTCTCTCCTTCTGATTCAGGAAATGAGGAGATTTTTATTTGAGATGAAAGATGATTTGTGAATAAAATTATTATCTTCCTTTATCTTTTCATTACTCTGGGGAAGAAGCATTATTTTCACCGAGGTTTTAGTATAATTAGGTCAACTGATAGCATAATTTCTTTTTGAAATGTCTCAAAAGGAGCAGAAGGAAGCAAAGTGAAGCATCTAATTACTGGTGGTTGTTTTTCTTTGTTTGCTTTTATCACAACAGAATGGGTACACTCCTCTTCACCAAGCTGCTCAACAAGGCCACACTCACATCATCAACGTTCTCCTCCTACATGGGGCCAAGCCCAATGCCATCACCACTGTAAGTCTGGGAAGTGCCAGTGGGAAATTGTTCCCTTCAGAGCAGGGCTTTGTTTTAGTGAAAGTATTCCTTATACAGCTGGGTGTCAGATGTGTAAATGTCACTTCTTTTCCTTATCCTCTTAAGATGCTTCAGATCAGCTCTCACTGTGCACAAAGCTAAGTGTGAGGTGAGGAAACTGATTTCTGAGCTACAGCATTGGGGCTGGGCACAGTTAGCTGTGCTGTGCTTGTTCAGTTACCCTCTGCCTCGACACTTCTGTCTGTAAATGGATATCTTGATAAGGAGTTTTCCATAAAAAATAAGGGGAAATCAGAACCTGGCTTACTGGGAAGACTTAGATCCAAATTTCTGTTCCTCTATCCAATGGATCTGTTTTAGGTTCTTAGTGAGTTCACTGATGTTAATGTCTCGTCAAGTAAGGAGCCATGGCTCCTTCTCTGCAACTGTCCTATTGCATGTTGATGTTGTTAGCCACCTCTAACTGGATGACCTTTAAAATGTAGCCAGAGTGTCCAAAGCTTGTGTCAGTCCCCAGAGCAGATCAGCTTTCTGTGTCCATGTTCATGTATTCTTAAATCAAGAAAGGTGTCCTGTTTGGTGCTGGAATGATCACATTGGGATAACTTTGCAGAGGATTATTTAAATACCAGTTCATGCATCAGAACATCAAGCAAGAGACCACTGTAGTCAGCTTTTGGAGCTGCAGGTACTATTGGGCATATTCAACCGAAGGTCTGCTGACTTGCTTTCAGTCTTCCTGTAGGGGCCCTCACGCTCAAATTTAATCCAAATCCAAGCAGGGTTGCAAGAATGTGTCTTTACTGCACAGTCTGCATTCTTGCTCAGGTACTAGATCTGTCCTTGTCCATGTGTAGCAATCTCCAGCTTCAGATAAGAGAGAATTTCAACTTTAGACACCTGGCAGGGAGATATGGGAGTGGGACATGAGCAGCTAATGTGCAAGTGGTGGTGACAGTCAAACTGTTTATGCCATGAAGATACTGATCATTCATTTGGTGTGGCTAATCCACAAACATGGTGTCACTTCAGCATTGCTGAGCTTGTCTAATACAGGAGAACTTCAATGATAGATGACTAAAGCCAACACTGAAGTGGAGAGGAGCCCTTGGGCTGATGTCCTGTGCACAGTGGTAGATCATTCCAGTGCAAAGAGTGGTGCAGTGGCTGTCCATGGTTCCCCAGCAGCCCAGCATGTTGTTCTGTGGTTCAGTGCAAAATAATGTAAACCAATTCTGTGTAGAGCTCTTTATAATGAACCATAGCACATGTCCCTTCCTCCCCTGCCTTGAGTGACACAGGGACTGTGGACTGCCGGTGTTCCACCTGATGAATTGGAGATAAATAGTCCTAAACACTTACTATGTCTCATTTTAATGTCCATTAGGTGAATGGCACATCTACATATTGTGGGCATTTAAACTGTAACTAAATGTATTGAAGTGGAAATTATTTCCTCACTCCCAAGCCTTAGTGAGGTTGGTTTTGTGTTTGTGAAATCATTTGCTTTCGTGTACTTATATTGGACATGGATTTTTGTTGCAAAGAGGAATAGAAGTGTGTGTGGACAATACAGCTAGCTGTAAGCTTGTGCTCCCCAAAGAGGGAATTGTAGCTAATAAGGGCTTAACAGTTTCAACTGGAAGTAAAACTGTAGCATTTAAAAATACTCCTTTTAGAAGAGAATTTCTGATGCGGAGTTGTTTATATAACATCGAACAGGAACTTCTGCAGACAAGACACAGCAAGATCTGAGCACCGAAGGGTTAAACCATACAGCACTGTCTTGTTTGGCATAGCAGGCAGATGTAAGTGTGTTGTGTTACCATGGTAATCAGGGCTATAGACTTAAAGAAGTTACAAAGGCAGAGTCAGCTCTAAGGGTGAAAAAGCAGCGATTTCCCGAGGCTGCTGCCTTGTTTTGGATGGAAATGCTGGCTCATGCCGTGTGGAGAGTGAGCTCATTGGTTCACATCAACCCTCCCTCTCAGCGCTCCTCTGCCTTCTCTCCTTTCTCTTCAGAATGGTAACACAGCCCTAGCCATTGCCAGGCGCCTGGGATATATCTCAGTGGTGGATACGCTGAAGGTTGTGACGGAGGAGATCACCACCACCACAACTGTGAGTCGCAGATGCCTTCAAATGTCTCTCTTCTTTATTCCCTGCTTCCCTCAGACTCCCTGGGTATCGTTTTCCTCTTTTGTTTTCTGGTTTTAGCCTCCCCCCCTGCTTTCTGTTGGATTTTTGTAGAAGTGCCTCAGTCTGTCGTGGAAGTGTGTGGTAGTGTGTGCAACACAACAGCCTTCCCCGAGCTAGGTCACAAAGCCTGCCTGCATACAGATGCAAAGCAACCAGCAAAAGCAGAGGATAACTTCTTTTCTAGATATGGGTCTGAGCTGCAAACCCAAACTTTCCAGAAGTTTGTGTGTTCCTGTTTAGAACCTGTCCTGTTTCTGCTTCTCTTTTCACCTCTCCTTTTCTGTCCTCACACCTCCACACCTGTGACACCTACTGAGGCTCACCTATTGCAGCACACCACTGCAAGCTTCTCAGCATTTGGACTAGACCAGCCATGGACTCCTGCCAAGCTGCATGGTGCTCACTAGATGGCTCTGAGCCACATCAATCATATTGTAACTCCAGTCACTTTCAGCTAGGATAGGTTCTGCTTTCCCCAAATATAAAGGACTCTTTCCTTACACGCTCAGTCCTCTCAGCCCTACACACTCTTGGTGGTCTGTATTTTGACTTCAGGGTTTGTGATTAGCATCTGTTGAACACCAGCAAGGTGTTGCTGTTGCTGTAAGGGAGAAATAACTGGTCTGTGCTGACACTCCAAGAGGAGAAGGGTCTAGCTTGTTGGACTTTTACCTACCATCTCCAAATGTTTTAGCAGGTGGAGATGGAGAACATTAGAAATAGTTTGTCATTTTGGAAATTAATATTAAGTTACATTGCTGCATTTTATCTTGAAACACTGCTGTAAGGTCATAATTGTTATTCTGCAGTGCAAGAAAGATAAGCAGTCTAGAAAACCTGTCAGACCTAGATGTCATTTAGGAGCCCAGAGCCATAAAAATACAGATTTACATAATTTAAGATTACTTAAAGGATGCCACCACTCAGTCAGGGAGAGGGATAGAGAGAGGGAAGAAATGCAAAGTCTCCTGTGAAGAAATGGAAAGTAATTCTGATTTTGTTACATGCTGACAGCAAGTGGTGCTGATACTAACCCAGGAAGATGGAATGAAAGTAAGATGGCATAAGGATACAAACAGTGAGCCATGATTTATTAATGACCTGCAAAGATCAGACTGAGCCAGGTTTGGCAAGGGGTTCCAGTGTAATTCCGGGAGAAGTCTCTTAACAAAGACTGCATGGCTTTGCTCTTGTTCAATCATACAGCTCATCACACATTCATGTGCATAAACACATGTGGATCTAGTCAGAGATTTAGAAAAACAAAAGCGAATGAAAATGTTCAGAGAAACTTTACCTCTTTTCAGAAATACAGTTTTTAGCCTCAAATGGCACCGTTGCTGTTCCCTGGGCTGTGTCCTGGCACACATTTCCCTTTATCCCTGTTGTAACTTCCTTTCTATCATATGTTTTGTTGCACTGTGTGGAGCCTTGTACCTTGTATGTGAGTACTAGGTGCTTTGTAATAACAGGGATTATGCTCTGAAAAAGCACCTGTGAGTTACTTGCTTTGGATAAATGTTTCTTTAAACTTGGAGGGTAATGGGTTTTTCTACCAGATACCAGATGCTTGGGCTTTGGGACTGAATCAAATGCTGACCCTTACTTTGCACAGCTGACCCCTAACAGAACTGAACATAGAATAGTGGCTTGTGTAGAAGAGCAATCTGCAATGTTGAGCTGTGGCTGTGTACAAAGCACCTCTTTTAAAAGTCAGGTGGGAACCCTTGGTAAACTCAGCAAATTTTTCAGCTGTGTATTGTTCTGAGTATTTTTATTTTACCTTAGGGATATAGAGAACATAAACCTCTGTTGGTGTTCATGGTGGGAATGTCGATTAAACATAATTTAGAAGAAATCCTGAAAAGGAGGGATAAATAATAGGCACTCCCTGCAATAAAGTTCTCCAGATGGTGAGGTTGGTGTTGCCAAAGCAGAACATAGCACTTAGCACTGGAAGAAAAGGTGCTGTCACCATAGCTACTTCATTCTGTAAGGTTGTTGCTGAGTGAGGCATGGAGGTTGTTGGTTGTTAGGCTGATCCTTTATTCTTATTCAAGTCAGATGAGGAAAAGATCTCCACTGCCAAAGCCTTTGGTCTAACCTGGGGCAAATTTTCCTCTTGCTTGTATTAGTGTTATTATTAGTGGAGCCACATGAATGTAAAGCAATAGAGAGAATAAAGTGCACTTCTTTTTACTCACAGATTAGAGATGAATAAGGAGATAATAAGGTGGAATTTATTTATACAAAGAGACAATAGTCTTCCTGTGGCCAAAAGAATATGTGAGGAGCTTTGAGCTTGTTTACTGCTGTAATCTGAAGTAATCACTGAATTATATAGGTTTATGTACCTGAATTATAGATCTGAATTATTCTGTGCACCAGATGAAAACATGGCCTTTCAATGAGGGTCTTAGATACAGAAGCCTAAAGTAAAGTACTTAACTGAGATCTCAGTGGCACTAAACAGTGGGGAGTTTTTGAGTTGTACACCAAGCACTTTTCAAAGTGGGCTGTTCATGGGGCTAGCTGTGGATTGGAAATTGGGAGAATATTTGATGTTTTAATGTGCCTATCAATAAAACCCCCTCTGGTATTATATTGAAAGTTCATTGAAAAACATTAATTCATACGATTGGTGCAGAATTTATGATTCTTGAGTTCTAGAGTTAGCATTACAGATTTTTTTGTTCTTCTGTACCTCTCTTCAGGAGGGTGAACTGCTGTCACAGTTAAATGCATTTCAAAAATGTAGAGGAGACTTAAAACAAATTTCCCAAGTAATTTCACTGATGGCAACTCTACTCTTTATAATAATCTGTCACTATCTTATCGTATCCTATCATAATCAAGAATGCTGCCTTTGTCAGTTTGTTAGGAATAGAGAAGTATCAAACAGCATCAGGAAATATGTAGGAAGTTTTGTGCCACTAAACCTGTTTGGTGTCAATGGGCAGTTTCCAAAAGGCATAATGCATGAGGGACTTGGATGTGGCTGACATTAATTCTCCCCCAGATTGTTTTTTCTTTCACTACTTCTCCATGCAATGTTAATTCCTGCTGGGTAGACCCCACTCAAGATAGGGAGTGCAGTACCACCTCCGTGGGAGTTTCACAGCACACATGGCCTCCTGACATTTCTCTCCATGCCAAAGGGGCACATCTGCTCCTGCATACCTTAAAGGATGATGTGTTGACTCTTCCTCACAGCTCCCCAGTTCATCTGACTGGCTGCAGAACTGGGTGGAGCCAGAGAAATACAATCTTTTCTGTTGTGACTAATGCTGTTCTGATCCCTGCTCTTTTGGAAATCCTTTGTCTTCTGTGTTGTAACACAAAAGTTTCCTGCAGGCAACTTTTTCACACCTTGCACTTCCTACAGTTTCTCTCGTTTCTTCTCAGTTCTTCATCTCCTTCTCCTGGGTGTATCTGGATGCTAAAAGGATCTCCCCATTCTTGATTCAGCACCCCTGAACATATTCTATTTCCTCCTGGAAGTCATTTATGAAAATAAAATAATGAAAAAAAAAAATCTTCCAGCATTCTGCTCTGTACTCTGACACTTAAACAGTGTCCTCCCAGCAGTCCTTGGTCCACACTTGCCTTATATCACAATATTTTAAGCTTTTAAGTGCACAAAATATATCAGAATCTTCAAATAACTACCCCCCCCCCATGTGTATATGACTTGGAGGAATATACATGATTTATGGAAAAGATATCATTAGTATGCAGTGTAGTTACTTTTTTTTGGGGGGGGGGATGTTTTAAGTGATCTTTGTAAATCCTTCACATCTTCTTTCTGTTCAAGAATTTCACATAATTCATAACTTCATTTCAAATGCTTTACAATCTAATAATTTCCATATGTCACATACAACTTTCTGAAGCTCTTTTGTAGACATTACCTAATTCATTTAAAAATCATCTTGGAAGCATTGAGCTGAATTGTTCTACATGCACCATTTATAAATGAATTTGCTGAGAGCTTTCTTTGCTTTCTCTGACCAAATCATTATCTCTATTTTTTGTACTTTCCTGCCAGAATAAATGTTCCTTTACACAGCACTGAGAATAGGAGCTTCTGGAGGGAAGATGAAAAGTAAAGTTAGAGGAGGGGAAACACATTAAAATGTCCCACTGCTGTTGCTGTTGAAAACATCTTGCTGTAAGCTTTGCTGCTGCAAACTTTGCTGCTGCTTTTGGTGTTTGAGGATTGATGATTCTGTCTTTTCAGACTGTAACAGAGAAGCACAAGCTCAATGTACCTGAGACGATGACTGAGGTCTTGGATGTTTCAGATGAAGAAGGTGAGCAACTCTGTTAAGTTCCTATTCCATATTACTTACCTAATTTGTAATACAGGCTCAAGAGAGTGGCTTAAGCACTTTGACATCTTTATTCTGCAGTGCTTGAAAGGAAGTCCTATCTAATGGTCTCTTTTTAATGATGTAGTCATTATGGCATTTGAATAAAGGTGCCAAAAGTTGACCCAAACCAAAACCCTGAACCAAATCAACAAATGAGAACATTTCCCAACCCCAGATTTTAAAATATATATGCAGAGCTGTCCCACAGCTGGGTTTGACCCTCCCATGGAGAGGAATTTGAGCAGGAAATTTTTTGGATCAGTGCCACCTACTCCAGATACATATATCTAGGAGTTCTGCCTAACTAGAAACATTTGTGTAGGAAGATGCCTAAGGTGGAAGGTGGGGAGTGTTCCCTTGAGGGAGCTTTTGGCACACACCATGCATGGATACACACGGCATGACACAGAGTAACAACAGCCTAAGAAGTTTGGTGCTTGGGTTTCAGAGTCTACTGTATGTGCAGACAGAAAGTGTGTGTTCTGCTTAGCTAAGGCCTCAGGAAAGTGCTGGGAATATCTGGAGGGATTGAGAAAATGCTGTGGGTTTATGCAGCACAGAATTAAGGAAATAGCATAAAAACATCCCTTCTAAAAGTTCACAGATGCCTTCTTACAAATGTTACTGACAGTGGCACCTGAGAAATACACACACTTGCAAGGACTTCCTAAGATCTTTTGTATTCTTGGCAGTGTTAATTAACATTACAGAGGCTCATGCCATTTTATGGTTATTTTATTCCATGCAAATCATTTGAAGTCTAATTAGTGTTGACTACAACAAATAGTTGAGATTTATGAACACGGGTTACAGGGTTGGCTTTTCTCCTTTCGAAAGAACACAAATGCACTTGTGGTTCTAAATGGTACTGGAAGTTAATGGCATTCATGTTCCTAAACAGCTTGTATTGATTTTGAAATGGGTTTTGTGCTGATAAATGAGTTACACTCTTCAGAAAATAGGACGTTTAGAGTCAGATGCTACTTTTTTTTTCAATGCTTGCAAAGCTGCAAGCAAAAGCAAACAAGTGATTCAAAGGAAATTATTACCTGCTGCATCATGATCAGTGAAATGATTTCTCTCAGGCATGTTTTTTTGCTACATTTTCTCTGTTAGAAGAACATTGAACTACTTCTGTAATTATTGTGATAAGTGGCCTTTAAATTGGTTATAGCCTTATGTTCACTTCAAATTTCTCCCAATCTTCTGAACCACCATTTAACCATCTTTAAATCCACAAAGCCTAGTATGTCTGTCTGCTTCTAGAGGATTAATACAGGGTGTTCCTTTTTCTCAAACCCCTTCTGTGTTGTGCAGCCTTTAAACACTCTGATGATGAACGCTTCAGTGATGGTGAAGCTTATAGTGGCACAGGTGCTGTTAGCAGAATTTTGTGGAGTAAGACTTACTAATTTTCTCTTTTTAACTTGGCTTGTTTGGTTTATTTTTTGTGTTGAAACAACACAAAATGGCCTAATCTGGGTGCCTAACACTGCTCCTTTCCATTTCTTTTGAAGTGTGACTGGGTGTGTGTTTCCTGAAAGGTGGGAGGAAGAAAGGAAGCCAGACAATCCAAGATTTATTACCTGTATCTTGGATAATGTTGGCAGAACTTGCTGTGGCCATCCAGCATGACTAATGCTCTCCAGTGCTTTGAATTAACATTGTCTGCTTTCTATTAGCATCTGACACCACTTAGACACAGCCAGCAGACAGGACAGAGGTACTCCAGCACGTCACTGCTCAAGGCTAGTACTGAGAGTGCCACTGTGCTCCTGCTGCAGGTTTCTGGGCAGGTTGGTCACTCTTAAAGCACTTCATGCCTTTGCTCTTGTAAAATCTGTTTTGACAGGCAAAACACTCAGGATGTTGGGAGAATTCCTAACATGGATGGTACTTGTCTATCTGGGAGCAGAAAGACTACAGAACTTTTTAACAAAGAGGCTGAGCATTTTGGTGATGGTGTAGTCTTTACAAGAGGCTAGCAGAGAGGTTTCTGTAATGCTGTGTTCTTAGCTGCTTTAAAGGGTCACAATATATTCTGAAATCAAGTAACATGAGACAGTAAACCTGCCAGCTGTAGTTGTAGAGTCCTAAAACTGAACATGAAGAGCACTTGAGCAAGTATTTCAGGTCCCATTGCGGAGCCTGTCCATCACTGGTGATCAGTGTTTTGTTTTCTGCCTGGGAAACTGTTATACTGCATAATGATATGCTGTTACATTAATAATATAGTACTGATATTCCTAAAACAAATTCCAAATGCAGCAACCAGTCTTAGCAGTGTAAAATAAACTAGTCTATCAAATAACTCAACTTGGTATGTGAGACTCTGCACTGTGTAGCCTATTTTGAATGGACTGAGAGTTCCTCTAATTCTTCTTTAATTTTCACAGAGTATTTTTATTGTTAGCAATTGCAGTATTATTCAGAATTCTTTAGTTTTTTAGAATACCTGGGAAAAAAAATCCTTTGAACAGAACCAGATGATACTTTTTATTTAAAATTGCATTTGATTGTTTTTTTAAATTAGATTACTGGATTTTAGATGGTAAGTACCAGAGATAAGTACACAAGCAGGCGTGCTTCAGGGAAAGAGAAACACACACCAATAACAGACTAGATGAAACTGGACTCATAAGCTTCAGTGCAAGGAGCTAAGAAGAACTGAAAAAAATCAAACTTTATAAAATAGCAAAACCATTATTATACTAAAATGCTACTTCCTCTGTAAGCCTGTTGTGTGGTCCTACATGCATCACATATCCTGTGGCATTAATAAGACCTTTCCTGCTTTGTAATCATCAGGGAAAATGGTCCAGAAAGCAATTCCCAACTAATTCATACCTGATTGCATCAGTTTTCTGATTTAAAAGAAGACAAAAAAAAAAATCCATTTTATTATTGAAAAAAAGTTGTTTTCAGCATAGGGAAACTCTCAACAAAGAGAACTTTCAAACTGTCCTAGTAAGTCTGGCACAGCCATAGGCTCACAGAGAGATTTCTTTATAGACAGACACTCCAGTTGGGTTCAGGACTTTATTTCTAGCACTGTTGATGACTCCTAAATGAGTCTGTGGAAGTCACTCCAGTTATCTCACTCTTCCAGCTGCAGAAGTGGGTAATGATCAGCTGCTTTGCCCAGCACACTGGGAGCTGTGAAGAAAATGCCACATTTATCTGTTTACCTACCTTTGTAACTGCTTCTTTGGAACTAACTGGCCACCTAGTTATTGTTATGAATGTTGTTATTAGCTGGTAATGTGCTCTGGTACCCAAGAATATTCTTTTGTCCAAGTGTATTGCTTCATATTGGTGGTGACTGCAGCTTGCACTTTGGTAAGCACACCTCACTAGTATCTATAGCAGCAGTTCAAGCGGTGCTGAGATTTGCCAGTGACATTTTCAAAACCCACCTGGACATGATCCTGGGCAACCTGCTCTTGGTAACTCTGCTTTAGCAGGGTGGATGGACTAAATTTACAGGGTCCTTTCCACCCCCCACCATGCTGGGATTGTATGACACTCAGAGCGTGTGTGGGCCATTTCATAAAGGGTTGACTTTAGGGAAGGTGTTAGTGTGTTTTAGCCCATCAGGTAAACCTCTGAAGAGCTGTTGGTATCACTGAAAAAAGGAAATAGAACCTGAATAGAACAATAGGAGTGAAAATAGAAATTTGTGTGTGTGTGTATATATATATATATATATATATATATATATATTTTTTTTTTTTTTTTTTTTTTAAAGAATATAAATCCCTAAGTGGGTAGCTCATTGAAATCCACCTCTAAGTTCATAGATGCTCACTGCCAATCACAGGGCATCTCTGCCAGGGGCTGTATTTGTTACAAACTGCTCAGTAAGTGGTGAAAACTTCACTGTCATTAATTTGATGGGAAATGTGATGGCAGATGAATAGTTTGTAGCATGATTAAAAAGGATAATTTGTTGTACTGCCACAAACTCCCGTTTGGCAAGATCTGCTGTGCAGAGAAGCTGAAGGTGGTTTCCCCTCAGCAGATACCATGTCTGGGTATGTTTGAATTGCCTGGGACTCAGAATACAGCCATGGTAGGGCTGGTAGTGACACACTGTTACTGGCAGGATGAGTGAGCTTGTTCACTCCTAGTTCACTCCCTCCAGACTCGTATGCCAGTGAGTAACCTGCGCTACCAACAGATAAGCATCCTGGGGACACCGGGAAGTATCATGAATCATTTTATTGCTGTGTGCAGATGTTCACATTACAGACACAGCCAGTGTTACTTAGAGCTGTTATTGACAGTTCTTGGATGAGAGGCCAAAGCTGAAACGAGCAGAGTTCAGATAATTTTTTAGAAGGATGTGGGTGCAATGAAAGTGGTGGAGATTTTGCCTTTGTTTTGTTATAGATGGAATGGCTGGCATCATTATAAATACCTAGTTTGTTTGAAATACAACTTGAAATTCCTTTTGTTGTTTGATTAACTCCATTGCCTTAACATCTTCCAAGTTCCCTCTGAGCTCTGTGCTTTATAATGTGACATTCCCAGGAAACAGGAGGCATCATCTGTCAGAAGACAGGAAACATGCAATGATTAAATGCATTTTAGTGTTTGCTGTGAAACTGTGCCCAGTTTCTCCCTCTTCATGTGGGCAGATTCTTTTTTCCCCCAAGGCCTTTTGTTGTTATAGTGAAAAGATTTAGGCTTCCTTTTTACATCTAATATTTGTGTATTAAAAAAAGTTTACTTTTAGATGGCAAGTTACAAATATTTAATTTATTTATATGTTAAACATCAAGCTAGAACAACCAGCTTGCTTTGTTTCATGGAAACAAATACCAAAATTTCTTCAGTTAGTAGTCACCACCACTGCTATAGTTTGTAATACCCATATGTGTGTATGGGGTGATATAGATAGCAGCAGTAACAATAATTGTTTTTTGCAATTTTGCTTTATTAAGACATTCAATCACACAAGTGGCAACTGTCCTGATGCCCAGGTGAATTCTGTTTGCTCCAGCATGGATACCACTTATCACTTGCAGTTTTCAGCTGCAAACACAGATCTTACAGTCAAGTAATGAGTTATATTTAATTATAAGCTGTCAGGAGAGCTAACATGGACAAAGGAACAGAGAGACCACGATTTAAAGAGCAGCAATGACACTTCCTCTTTACCAGTATGTGCAACAGCAAACATGATTAATCACCTTGGCTTCAATGTGGTTTTATTTTATATTTTTAAAATACCTTGCTTGATGTGCCAGTTTGATTAAATACATTAATTGCTTGTTGTTTGCAGTGTTTCCTGAGTGGAAAATGCCTTCCTGTTTATTGTGCCAGCCAGTTGTGAGATCCCAGCATGTCAAAGCAATCAAACTCATGTGTCTGCTTATCTCTGTCCCTTCTGTGATTGGTTTAAAGGTGATGACACAATGACAGGAGATGGAGGAGAGTACCTGAGGCCAGAAGATCTCAGAGAACTTGGAGATGACTCTTTGCCAAGCAGCCAGTTCTTAGATGGTATGAACTACCTAAGGTACAGCTTGGAAGGAGGACGATCTGACAGGTATTTGCCTGGGCACTTATCTTTCCTTGCAGTAATTCTGCACACACTTTGTTGCAAATGTCTGAAATCCCTTTCTCAGGGCCCTACACTCAAGGGAAAGATGGGATGCACTTGTCAGTGTTTCTTTATTGGGTTTATCAGTGTGGCAGTGGCCACTTTGTGGGAAGAAAGTGTGTCCAGGAGGAATATTTCCCAACCAGTCCAGAAATGATTAGTGCCATTTGGCACTAATACTGTACTCATAGTCTAATGAAGCATTTGTGATCCTTACTTGGGTCTTGAACAGGCATAGTTTGCTCTATTGTCTGGGTGGCCAGGCTGTCTAGGCAAAGGGCTTGTGATCATTCCCATCTCCTCCTTCCCTGAGTCAGAGAGATGGGTGAGCAGGGTATTTTAGCATTAGGTGAGCTGGCTTTTTAGAGTAGTTTGCTGGCTAAAGACATAAGGAAAGGAGCAAGAGATTTGGACTGGCAGTGAGTTTACTGTCAGCAGGCACATGGCTGTTTCATCATGGCTGAATTAGCAGGAAAGAATGATTTTTCTACTGCCAGCACAGTATTTTAAATAAAGAACAATCCAGAAAACTTACTGATTGGCTTCTATCTAACAAGTTGAACTTAAGCCTAGATGGATTTGTGGAATAATAATGCCTGTAGTTTTAATCTTTTTTGTAATGCTTTTTCATTTCATTTTAGAGAATGTCACTATAGTCTACAAAAACAAAAACTACAGAGATCCCTTTTCAAACTGACAGTCTTTACTAGTGAGCATTAATGTGGATTCAAAGTGGCAGATGAACACCCACAGCTACAGTTTAGAACAGGCTACCCTAATTCCTGCTCGGAAGTGACACTTTCTAGTGTAAACCAGTCATGGCTCCAGACTTACTGCCTTTAGAATGGGGTTCACTAAAGGGAAAAAAAAAAAAAAGGAAGAGCTGAGGTCTTGGCAACAGAGAGGATTTTTAACTTACCTCGTTTTCCAGCCTTGATTGTTATTCTGGCAGCATTTTGGAAGCTGAGTGGGATCAGTAGGATCTGTTCAGTTTACCCCAGCAGGCCATGAATTGCCTCTGGAACAAAGGATGTCAGGAAGCAGTTGGGGTTGCCTCGCAGCATGTGTAAATCCCACATCATTCAGGTCTTACAAGCTTGGAGCCTTTGCTGGTCTGTAGAGAGCTCCAGTGAATCTACTGAAGACAAAGTGACTGTGTGGCTTTTTACGTCTCAGAGGATGTTTAGGGACTACATCAGAATGCTTAAGAATCAAAACCTTTTATCACAGGCTTTCAATGATAACAAAGCATTTATTGTTTTAGTTTTAAGATGCTGTCTAGGACTGGATGTGCAGCAAGTGTCAATCCAGTTTCTAGAGTACTTTAGCTTTTAGATACTGACAGTGGATTTCAGTAGATTGCCACTGACACGTAACTGGTGTGTTTTATTCTGTGTTGTGTGAAAACTTTCACAACCTATAGCAAGCATGATTATGTGGAAATGAAGCAATATTATAAAGGAAGGAACAAACAGGAAAAAGTCCATCTTTCTAACTCCACAGTCTCATTTTTCTCTCACTGCCAGGTTACTGGTTCTAAGAATTTTCACAGACTGCTTAAATTATTCTGCTTCTGCTTTAATGTAATTTTCATTGCATTATACCCACTTTGGTTTTTTCAAGAAACTCAGTAAAGCAAAATGGTATCAGCAGTCTAGACTCATGTAATCTTATGCATTAAACAATTTGATTTGAAAACATCTCTTTTTCTTTTGTAACCACCTTCCCTGTTTATTTTATTTCTCTCTCCCCTTCATTCTCTTTCGTATGCTTTCGTTAGCACCATGCCCAGGTAGGTATTACACAGCATGAGAACATGTTGTCTCTCTGCCCCTCTATGGCACCTGTCTCTACTCATCCATTTTGGAGGCCTGCTGTATGCTGGGAAGTTGATTTGGAGAACCAAATGAAGAATGCTGCAGTTGGAAACAGTTACAGTCTCAAATGAGCATGCTACGTAGTGGTGAATAGTACTATGCTGTTAACTAGAGCCAACAGTACTCCTGGCTAGAAAATGCTGCTCCTACTTTCTGGATCCCACCTGGGCTTTATTCAGGGCTTAGAAAAGGTGGGTGATACGTGGCTGTGCATTACCTAACACAGGCACAACACACTCTCAGGTTCAGGAGCTTTGTAGCATCCCTGGGTTCCACAGTTCAGTCTCAGGGGCAGAGCAAAGTGCTGGTGACCCCACAACCTCTGTGACTTCAGCTTTTACAACTAGATTTGGAAAGAATCTGTATTTAGATGTCATTTTTTTCTCTGCAATTTAGGGATTTTTTTTTTTTTACAGGATTTCTGGAGATTTATTACAATAACAAGTTGTTCTGTTCAGTGCCACTACTATTCCTCCTTACCTGGACTGTCATTTCAGTCTGAAATAATTCTAAGTCTCAGAAACACAAACCTTTTAACTACTGGTTTGCTCTTCATTTAGCTGTTACAGAAAAGGGACACTGTCCTCTGAACACTAGCTTTGAAATGAAGTATAGTAGGAATTTCCTCATTTACTGCAGGCTTCAGCCATGCCTGTGCTGCTAGATAAAGTTCATACCCTCAATGTCTTGGATAGTTACTGGTGCTTACATATAGCTACTACACAGTGGGTATGCACTGGGATATGTGCAGTGGTGGGAGGTGCAGCTCCAGGTACTTGCAGGAGCATATGGACAAAATCACCAGGGAGATAACCAGTCAGATCTAGTACAAACATCCTTTCATGCAGTATCTACCCAGGACCTGATTTGAGCTGCCTAGCAGAACCTACAGCTTGGATGGTGAAGCTCTCACAAGCATTGCATGGTGCAGCACAGCAGCCCTGGAGGTGTCAAATGTTGCAATGGAGAATGATGGGAAATGGGGTCTGCTACTGAGGCTTATAGTTCCAAGAGCCAGTGTTCACTGAAGTGTTGCTGTTATGGACAAGTGAGGTGTACTCTGCCTGCCCAATTCACACTAAAATATTTCACCAAAATGCTCTTAGTCCAGATTCCCTTTCAGAACTATTTTCTGACTTTTAGGATGAACTTCTCTCCCTAAACAAATGTTGTTTTAATCAGAATGTTATTCCAGAAATGCTTTATTCCAATAATGCCAGCCTTACATGTCTCATTTCTTCCACTTGTCTAAGTGAAAGACATCTCCTAACATGTAAGAGAGAGAATTTATTATTGTTGTTTTCCCTCAAGACTTCCCTAGTGCTGATACTTGTGCAATAAGTATCTTTGCTTTCAACTTTTGCGCAATCCATCTAGTACACTAAATAGGCCATTGGTGTAAATCAGTGATCAGTAGCACTGATGATTTTTCAGTTTCATATATTTCTAATAAAAATAAGATAACTGCTTCTAAAAATGGATCAAAAGTTGAGTGAATGTAGCTATTGTTGAAAAAGGCTAAGTGGTCTGAACCAGATGGTGAAATACAATTTCCAACTAGACCTGCATTTAAAGCCCCTTGAATCTCATGTCCATAACTTACACCTGACTTTTTTATGGCTAACTGCTGAAAATGAATTATCCCTTAAAAATCTGTGCCTAGATAAATGGCCTATTGTTCTGATCCAGTGTGTTAGTCATTATGACTAACTACTCCTGAACGTGTAAGCCATGAAAATGAAACTGCTTCCCTCAGTTCTACGTACTATATACCTCAAGATAAGGAACAACATCACAGAGTACACATACAACCTCTGAAGGGGGTTGACCTGTTTGAAGAAATCATTAATGCTGCTGCTAGTAAATACTTAACAGACAAAACTGGTGTTTGGTAGCAGAGACCCCGTTTACCTCACTGTGTCCTTCTGTGGTGCCTTATTTGTCCTTTCTCGCTTTTTGCTAGTGGATACTGCAGTTACGTTGTGAGCCAGTGCTTCAAAGCAGCTTATTTACTGCCTTGCATCTCATTGCTACAGCAACCAGCATTCTGCAGAGCTGTGTGTACTTGCAGAGAGAACAGTGCTCACAGTTGGGCTGCCTCTAAAGATGCTGTTGGCATACAGAGAAAGAGTTTTGTTTTACACGCGAGCTTGCGGCTGGCCACAATTCACCTTGCTGCGTGTACCTTCCAGGGGACAGTGTCAAGCTTATTTACAGTTTTAAGGGGAGAGTAGATCACAACAAAGCTTCAGAAAATGTCATTTCAGCTTTTCTTCAGGTGTCAGCCCTCTGGTTTTCCATAGTGGTTCACTTGTGTGATGTAGCAGGAGACATTAACTTTTCCGAAGAGCCTTACTTAGAACGAATTCATACTCTTTATTATAAAGAGTCTATTGTGCCACAAAGCCAAGTATAAAGTGAATAGAAGATAAACTGTCATCTGGATTAATCTCTAGGTTCTGCAGTTTGAAGCAAGTCAGTCACTCAAAAGCCTTTGTGGCCTTGGTCAGACAGGCAGTGTAAGGCAGATGTACAAAGCCCTGTTTTCCCTCGTGACTGTTATCTGCTCCCCCTGGAAGCTGCATCATAGTGCTAATGGCACGCTTTTCTCATTCTCCCACTCCATCTGTCATGCCACCTTCCCAACATCACCTGTACTGCTGATACATTGCTATGGCATCCTACCAACCTACCAGCCTGCGGTCCTTCAGTTCAGACAGGTCCCACACGTTGAGCCATGCCTCCTACCTGAGGGACAGTGCCATGATCGATGACACGGTGGTAATCCCCAGCCAGCAGGTAAGCAAACCTCTCAAGTTCGCTTCTCGGTTGGATACATCTGGAAATAGAGAAAAGCTTACAGTTTAGATTGTGCTAATGATACAATGTTGTGTGTGCTGGTTTATTTTAATAGAAAAACTAATGTTGTTGATGTTCTATGGCATTTTATGCTGTGCAATATGAAATGCTATTCCAAGACAAATGGATGAGCTGTGTGAGTATAGAAGATTGAGAATGTTCTCAATCTTAACTGATTTTTGAATGATGCATACAGCTGTTGGGCTAAATGTTGAGGTGATCTAATGAACTCAAGGCTGTTGTCCTCAAAGATACCACCCTCAGCCATGCTAGTAGTTAAAAAAGATTTAGGAAGTGCCACTTTGGTAAATCACAGCTTTTATTTCACTGTGGGACCACTAACATGTAATTACTTGGAGCAAGCACAAAACATTACAATAAGGGGTTTCTAATCTCTTAATGCTATTATTATTACTTCTTTGTTTTGTTTGTAAAGGAAGTGTAAATGCTTTAAGCACTACTATGCAAAATACATCTTCTTATTGTTTGGTTGATGAATTGATTTTTACTGTGGTAAAAAGGAGGGTTTTTTGCTTACCAAGGTAACGACTCTGGCCAAAGAAGCTGAAAGGAATTCATATCGCTTAAGCTGGGGCCCTGAAAACTTGGACAATGTGGCTCTTTCTTCCAGCCCTATTCATTCAGGGTGAGTGTATCTATTAGCATTGTACTAAAAACCAGAGAAACAGAATACCTGCAGTGGCAGCAGCTTCAGCTCTTGCTTAACTAGGAGTTGTATTTTAGTTCACTGTCTCCTAGGGCTGTCAATAAACTGTTATGTTCTCTTGAGCTGTCACTGTTAATCCAGGCTATCCACTGAAATCCCTGCAAGCCAGCGAGCTTTCAGTCAGGCTCCAGAGGAAGGAGTGAGACAGTTGACATAGACACACGTGTATTTCTGTGAATTTATGGGAAAACAAATATAGGGCCTTTAAAAAGTTAGTAATAATTGAGACCAAGGGGGCGTAAGCACTCCAGCTGGTGAGTATGTCCTGTGCTAGTGAAGTGGATTAGGTAAGCACCAACTCTATTTGTTGCTCATGATTACTAAATGAGAAACCCAGGATTTGAAATTGCATGAGCAGTGTTACAGGCAAGCAAGCTCAACACCATGTTCTTCAAACAGGTTTGGCCACTGTTCATGTGTTCTCACACTGACACCTTGTAAGCATTTGCATTTAGGCAATCTCAGTTCAAAATGGAGAGGTGAAAGCACAGGTCCAGACAAAAATTTACACTTACAGAGCTTATCCTGATGGACCTCAAAATCTGTCAGTGCATTTGTCTGAAGTGCTCTTACTTTGTTTTAAATAATTTTATCCTGAATTCTATGCAAGTAACCACAGAGTCCCATTTGGAATGACAGCCAGAAGAGGATCACTATTGTGAGAACTGTGACTGCAAACTCATTTGTGACATACAGGAGAAGTTAGTTAGCTGTAGTAGGGTAGTTGGCTGTGACCAGTGTTGTTTGGATTTGCTTTTCTTGAGCTCTAAAACTAACAACTTAAATGAAAATGCTTGATGCGTCCAGTATGTGTGTGTTTATATATATCAGTATGTCAGCTTTCAGATGGTTTTGGTGGTTTATTCTAACTCTAAATAGTTGACAGACTTTTCCCAAAGGATGTATTACTTTAGATTCTTAGAAAGGCAGGTCTTCCTAGTGACTGCAGAGGATGAAGTAAATGCTTCCTAGAGGAGTGATATTTATTTCTTGGACGTGCAATAATGTTGTGTTTTTATTTTTAAAAATATTAGTGGAATTTACATCTTTTTGGATGACCAGGATGCTAGTGGTGGGATAAGAATAGCTGATTTTAATTGGAGCAATGCTCTCTGCAGCCTTATACGAAACAGTAACATTTAAGATAACATAAATTACTATCTTTCTATGTATACCAACTAAGTTTCCACTAAAGATTGTACCAAAGAAATGTATGATAGTGATTATTCAGCCTGGTCATTTTACACAGCTAACAGGTTCTGAATAGTGGCTGAAGGAAATTCCTGGACTTAAACTTCCTTTCAGCAAATCAGATTTGCTTCCCCTGGCAAATCTGATGTTCCGTATTGAGCAAAGTTAAGGATGTCTGGATATGCCACAAAGTTTGGGTGTTAAATATCTAATAAGACATAGTTTTATCACTTTTAGATGGTATTAGGTATAATTTCCTACTGAGGTGTTATGTAGGAATTAGTTCTGTCTCTCCTACATGCAAATGAATTTCACAGTTTTAATCTCATACCTCACAATATCCTGTTGTGGAAGAACACATTTTCCTTAAGCTGGAAGGCAAAACCCCACTGAACTGAAACATTTCACTTGCAGCATTTAGATGTTGGTTGACAGTATCATGTTCTTACGTCTCTATCACCCACAGTAGTTAAGCATGAATAGGAAAGATAAGGCTGCCTGCAAGAATATAAATTATGTACAAAATGATGTTGTTTTCATATCAGGGTACTGGTGATACAGTGGAAAAAAAAAGTTCACATTTTAATTGTATTTCTAAGAATTTTACTGACAAACAGGTAAAGGCTGGGTAGATGAGAGAGGAAAATCTGACATATTGTCAGGACCTGGCACTGGGAGGAGGAAGCTTTGAGTTCATGCTTTGATATTAACTTGTATTTGTGTTCTGGAGCAAGAGATGCAGCAGCTCTGCAGTCTTCCCAATTGATTTGCTCATGGTAGAACTTCTGTTTAATGAAAGATACTGATTTGTTGTATATAATTTGATGAAGTTCCTATTTGACTAATAGATTATCCATGTCTGTCAGTATTTGTGTGAGACAAAATGAAACAGTTGGGATGATGCTAATGAAAATCACCTCTCTGGAAGTTGTTGCTTCCACCAATGAAAGAGGGAGAAGGATGAGGGAGTGGGCAGCTCAAACTGTGACAAATAATGTGAATTATCATTCTTAGCTGCATGTCTGGCAAAAAGGAGGCTGGATCCTTGCTAACAAGGTAAACAAAATATTTCAAGTGTTGTATATTGACTCCATAATATTATTTTCCGTAATGTGAAATTCATTTCCTGGAAATAGTTATGGAAACAGGACCTGGCAGCGACCAGCTGATAGTCACTTCTAAAATCTGAGAGTCTGAATGATGGCAGATTCTGCTCTAGCCTTTATCACCTTTATTTAGAAAGCTACAATAAGGAAAACAGCAGCTGTGTTTCACTAATAGCAAATGGCTGCTTGTGTGAGTGGAAGAAAATGGCAGTAGAGGTATAGGAAATAAAGGGTGAGATCAGAAAACTAACTGGCTGTGTGACATGTTACTAAGAGCCTGAACAGGCTGAACTGAAAGTCTGGAATTTGTCATTCTGCTGTGTGAAACAAAAGGAGGACAAGAAACATGTTGGAATGAAAGGGAAGACAGAGGACAGAATGTATTGACAGGAAAGTTGAAGCAATTTGAAATGGTGTTCTCAGAAGGACTGGCTGAATTACCTTAGATACCTGGCCCTTTGGTACACTATAGCCAACCAAGGATGTTTAGGCTTATTTTCCATACTCACTCCTACCTCCTCACATGTAATGAATATGCATATATATGTTCGTATGTTTAATTTAGAAACCTGTTCATTTTTCCAATATTTCAGTATTTCATTTAACTCATTCTTTTTTTTTTCCCTTTCTTTTCCTTTTTGATGTTTAAACATCTATTCTATTGCAGATGCTCTTCTCCATGTCTTGATCATGACAACAGCAGGTGAACTTCTGCATAATTTCTTTCTTTAATACATTGCACTTTTCTTACCCACCCTATTTATCCTCCTCTCTTACCTCACTTCAGGATGCTTTAGTGTTTTGATAGTGCATGATAGCCAGAGAGTAAAAACTCTGCTTTGACTAAGAGTAACAGTGCCACATGGTCCTGTTTCCATTATGAAGTGTCCCCTGTCTGCTGTGTCCTCTGTAAGAAGAGAGGACTGGACACAAGTCCACCGCAAAAACATCTGAACAAAGCTCCTTATACACTCCTAGACTGTTTTAACCATTGACTTAATTAACAATACATTTTCTCTGTTGTGGTATGGCTTAATATTATTATAAGGGAGGAAATCCCCTCAAATAATTCAATGCAAAGCACTGTAGAAAGATGTAATTGCAACTGTTGTATTACAAAGTGGGCCTTTGTCTGACTTGTCTATACGAAGAATACTGCAGAGCCCCTGCCTGGGCCATGTTTCCCAGTTTGTGCCACCACATTGGAACTAGCAGAATAACAGCACAGACCCAGCAGATTTGGGGTTTCCTGCCACATGCATTTTTTGTAACCTCAGTTAATCACTGGCACACTGCATCCTGCACAGAACACCTGAAGTGGTACCTTCCCAAAGGAGATTTATCTTCACTTGCAAACTGACTGTTGGCACAATAGCTCTCCACCTCCTTTAACATAACCATAGCAAGGTAAAAATCTTAAATGTTCAGCTGTGCAAAATTATTAAATGGTTAAATAGACTCCTGAGCTACAAGCCCTATCTTTTTAGGTCATGTCACTCAATGTCTCACTAATGCAGTGAAGAGAATGTTACCATAAGTTAATACTCGAGTGGTTTCTTGTGTAGGATCATGTTTTTTGTCCTCCTGGAATGTGTATTCTGCCTTGTTTATGTATGGCATAGCTGCAGCCTGATGGAAAGCACACTGAGGTAGTTGATTGAGTCGCTGTTGACTTCAGTGGGAGCTGGATCAAGGCCTTTCTCTTAATTTCACACTCTCTGTCAGTTTTCCTTCTCCAGCTGAACACTGTACAATGGCTGAAGCACCCTGATTGATTGTTTCTGCTTCGTCACACTGCGACTAACACTGAATGCTGCTAGCTCCTTGTTTCCCAGTTTCTTTAACACTTAAGATAATGTACGCAGGAAAGTTCTTCAATGTGTCTACAGTGGATGTGCTCTATTAGAGCTTTTTGTTTCCTGCTACCTGATGAGAGCATGTGTGCCTGCCTCCAGCCAGTCTGAAAGAGCAATCACAGCTGAACTGAGCGTGTGGAAGTGATGTTTTGCCGACTCTGGTTTGGTGTGTTCAAGAACTGTTGCCTGTTCTAGAGAGGCACCTGATGATGCTAGGCTTGCATGGCTCTTCAGATGATCTTGTGTTTGAGTGCCAATGTGCTTGCTTCTGCAGCCACCTGAAACTGGGACTCTTCTGCAAGGCTAGTTACATAACAGTGGCTCTCCACAAATCACACTATAAGTATCTTTTCTCACCTCCCCAGGGCTGACACCTCCAGGTTTTGTTTGATTTGTTCTTACTGCTATTATCTTTCCAATGAGCATAAATCTAGAATAAAACCAAGTTAATCCCACATGATTAAAATCAGCAAAAGGAATAACTCAAGCCTCAGATCTGCAATACAAATATGACATGAGCAGACAGAACTTTTTGTAAGGTGGATAAATCCAGGGCATATAAATTGTCTGTGCTTTGTTCTGGTGCAGCCATTAGAAAACCCATGGCTGTTTGCTCTACTCTCTGGGGCAGACATGGAAACAGCCTGAAAGACTTAGGGGCCTTTTTTAGATGTCCTCAACCAGGAGGATGCTGTAAGACAGTGTTACCTTGATAGAGTTACCTTTCACATGGCAAGTATGTAATTTTTAATTACTCTTAAACAGAATTAAATAGCCTTTGTAATTGATGAGTAAGAATTGCTAAATTAAAGGGAAATTGGTTGATGCTTGATCTAACTGATAACCATACATTTAATGAAGCATGTGTAGACTCCCTCTGCAGTCTGTAACTCATTCCTAGAACAGAACTGCTTTTATTAATTTTTTCTCTAAATTAAAAAATAATATTTTTTTTTAAAAAATCTTGATTTCCTTTTCTCTTTAAAAGAGAAAAGGAAATGCTTTCCCAAACCTAATTAGTTTACTGACATAGCTATTCTATTGGACTGCCACCTTACTAATTTCAGGAAAGCTCTGAATCGATCCAATTTGCAGGCCTGTCAGGGTCACACATCTGTGCCATGGATCATTTCTATTGGAACCTCACTGGCAGGAAATGAAACTTAGTCAGAGGCTTAGTGCTGAGAAAAGATCATCTCATTGCTGCCCTAGTCACCCTTGACACACAAATTTTGACTTTGCTGCTTTAACCTCTCATCTGCTCGAACTTTGAATCCTCACTTAACTGAAATATGAGTTCTTGCTGTGGTTTGCCAAGATAAACTGAAGTCAGTGGTAAAGAAGAATGCTTCCCCTGTATATAGTCAAAGGACATATAAAACATGTTCTGAAATACCTTTGCTGATGAAAAATTCACATAGTTTTGATGCACTGTTTGATCCCTCAGTTGACTTAGTTTGCCCACCTTTGTTTTAAGTGACTTGTGAGAATCTTTTCCTACTTACCAGCTGTCTAAAAGTTTTCTCCCTCTCCTCAGTTTTACTTCATTTCTTCATAGTTCATCCCTGTAAGGTTTTCCTCCCCCCCATTACACCGCTTTTTAACCCCTTCTGAAGGCTGTAGCTAGTCTATCTACATGGAGTTTTCCTGTAAGTTATTTTGTTATTTTTAACATACTAAATTACCACAGAAGCATGTAAGGCACATTCAAGGACTGATTAGGTGCCTCTCAGGGCTGGTAGAGCAAAGCATTGTCTCTTTCCATGCAACAAGAGAAGCACTCCTGCACCTCAGCTTCAGGGAGTCTATGTGATGTTAGGGTTATCCATATGCTAGGCTCATGCATTAATTTCTTTTTGACTGTGGCAAATTGTAATGAAAAGGTTCCACTTTCCCAGGGTGATGACTCAGTTGGCCAACTATTCCTCCTAGCTTGTTTTTTTGAATCTGAGCACAGTCTTAACATCTGGTAAAAGAAACATTAGGGAGAGGAAAAATCATGTGCGTGGGCAACAAAATAATTAATTTGCATTTTGCATTTCCTTTATATTAGTCATACAGTTTTTTCACTTTCTTAAATGTGTATTTCAGAAAGCAGATTTCATGTCATGAGTTAGTTTAGTATGAATTATTTGTATATTGAGATACACTCCTTCAAAAAGGCAAAGCTTTCCCAGTCCTGGAACATGGAACAGCAATGGCACTATCCAGATGCCCTATTGTGCAGCAAGTAGGCACAAAATGCTTTGTTGTCATCAACTACAATTTAAAAAAAAAGTTGGCTACATATCCAAAAGTATCTGAAATGTGCTGATTAAAAAAAAATATATTGGATTAAATAAGTACATGAAAAAATGTAACAAAAGGTTAGGAAATAAGAGAGTGGTGCGGTGAGAAAGAGGCTGTCTGTACATTGTGCCAGCTCTACAAGCCCTGCATCAGGGTACTGTCCTTTCAGACTTTATGCCCCAGCTCTGAAGCTGAGGAATTTTCCCCCTTCAGTTTCTTTTGTACTATATTAAAGCAAGTCCTCCAACAGGTGTTCTCTGGAAATGCCATAGTAGTATATAGCTGCCTCTGTGAGCTGGCTGCTCCCTGGGTAGTATGCCAGCTGGCACTAATCTTTCTGTGCTGTCCTTGTACTACTCTGTTTGCCTGGGTTTGCTGTCCAGCAGTTGAGGGGTATTTGCAGTCTCTTCCAGTTTGTTTCAGACCTATCCAGAATTCATAGAACCCTTCAGGAATCTCCCATTTCATCTGAGGGGCTGTGTCACAGCCACGGCACAGACCTGAGTTTTGGTGTATACTGTGATGAAAGTTTGCCAGACTGTCTTGTTATTTAGTAAATAATTAGATTTTATGTTGGAAACTGATGGTTTTAAAGATGACGATGATAATAATCCAACAGGTTTTATCCTAACCATTGTTATCGGTTTCCACCTTCTAATGATACTTACCTTTGCCTGTTTTTCCACTCTCTGTAGCAATAGTTAATTTCAGTGGTAGGTGATTGATAGACCCACCAGGCACATTCAGTAAACAGAAAGCTGCAGCCCTATGGCTCAAACAGCCACAGCCAGCCCCTTGCATCTCCAGTGCTCCCTAAAGACAAATGCCACACTCCCTTTTTTAACTGACCTCCATGAGATCCCAGGTTCTTCAGCTGTGGGAACAAAGGGCTATGGTGAGATACCAGTTTGTTACAGGTTGTCCAAATCACAGACTGTTCCTGCTCCTCCAGCTTTTGTACTGGCCCTACACTACAGGCTAATTATATTAATCATGTAAGGTGTGCTTTCTGAGAAGGTACCACTGCTTCAGCACTCTGCTTATCTTTTAGTTAGTCTGACAGGAATTATTCTGGAAAGAAAGACTACCATATCCAACAGAATCCATTTTTGTGGTCAAAGGGAGAATACTTAATTTGGACCCTTACACTTTCTGTACGTATTCTCCTAGCAATTAACAGTGGTTTTGGCATTGCTGAGACACCTGGGAGATAAGCTAAGGAGGACATAAGACAAAGAAATGGTCTAGCACTGATAGTTCAGTGATGGACAGTGAGAGGTGATCCTGTTACAGTAGACAATCCTGAGTATTACAGCACCAATGAAAATAATTGAATCCTAAAAACTGTATTCCTGACAGCATACACAATGAAAAATGTGAATGCTCATTTACTTCAGTAAGTGCACTCATTAGCTACTGGTAATTGTGGGCTTGGTATTTCTATTGCTCAGAGTATTAGCATCAAAATGTGAACCCCTGGGTGTTAGTAACTACCTCTAATCCACCCACTGTAACAGACCGGGACTGATTCACCAAAACGCAATTCAGAACCACCTTGAGAACACCACTTCATACAGTTAAAGGAAAATGGCAATGCAAGCCACAGAACGTAACTGCAACAGTTGAGCATTCAGTATCTCTCGAGCTGCTCTTTTACCTGTGCTTTAAAATGTGTGAAGTATGTATTTTATGAAGGAAGCTCCCAGTTTTTCTCAATTAATCCCCAGAGAATCAAAGCTGTAAAATGTTTTCATTTTCTTTTTCTCCCCCTTGTTAAAACCACAGAAACACCACCCTCTAAGGAATGAGATAATGGTTGTACTCCCCAGACTTTTACACTAAACAAAGCCTAGAGGTATATGAATGGCAGTAGACTAGGAGCTGCATGTGTGAGAACGACTGGCATCCGTGGTGCATGGTGTGCTTCTGACTGGCGCTTGTGGCTCCTGTCTATCGTCCATCTTTCTGACTTGCACGGTGTGTTGAGTGTTGTGTTCTTACAGCATGTGGAATTCCTTGTAGCTGTGTGGACAATGAATGGATGCAATGTTTGTTGCACAGAACGGTCCAGGGGACAGTGGAGAAATACCTGTGTTTGTTACTGATGTGATAAGGGCTTTTCTCTATTGCAGGTCCTTCAGTAGCATTTCTGCGACTCCCCTTGTGATGATTCTATTTTAATAGCTAGAAGTAGGCCTGATACCATTTTGTCTCATCTACTCTTACTTTCACTTCCAGCATTTTGACATTCCCATCCCACATCAGGCATGATCCCAAGTCACAAACCAGTAAAAATTAATAAAAAATAATTGAATTCCAGGAATGTCCCCAAGTCTTTGTAACAAACCTGTCAAAACCTACCTGCTGGTTATACATGGAACCATAAACCGTTCAGCAGAAAAGAAATGCCATTAAATGTTTTTCTCCCTTTAAAAGAAATATCTAAGATCATTTACCTTCTGTTAGAAGAGGGCTCCCTGTAGATGGCTCTCTGCAGCTGTAAGCTTTCCACTGGGACATTTTATTTCTGTGCAAAGTAAAATAAAGTCCCTAAGTGAGCTTTATGCCATGATTGTAGCTATTGTCATCTCACCAAAACCCAAAAGTTGTCTTCCAACAATGACATTAAAATCCAGAACAACTTTTTGTTTAAAAAATACAGTTTTATCAAAGAGCTAGAAAATTATAGAGATAAGCTAAAAATACCCAACAACCCTTCCAGTCAGAATTGGCTTTTCATTCTTGAGTCAAATAGTTTTCTTCACTAAGATGCATTTACTTTGTAAAGGCTTTAAAGAATGGCAGCTTCACAACATAGCTGCTGGCAGGTACAGAGCAGTCACATTTGCATGTGACAGTCTCTGATAGGTCAATACACCTGCTCACATTTTAGTGACTGCTGGTGCTGTTACCAGCTGCACCACTGTCAGACAGGACTTTGTGAAGGACTTAGGTAGCAATTCAGTCAGTTTAATGAGGAAACAATCTTGGCATGATTTGGGGCTTCACATAGGAGAAAGGCCTTTTCTAACTGCACATCCAGGGAAAGAGCTCTATTTCCATGCATAGTTTGTTACGTGTGTGGAGTGGGACCGAAGGGATCGTGGTAAGGATTGTAGTTAATTGTTTTCCCTGACTTTTCAGCTTCCTAGTTAGTTTCATGGTGGATGCTCGCGGGGGTGCCATGAGAGGCTGCAGACACAACGGGCTGCGCATCATTATCCCTCCGCGCAAGTGCACCGCACCGACGCGGGTGACCTGCCGCCTGGTGAAACGCCACAGGCTGGCCACCATGCCCCCCATGGTGGAGGGTGAAGGGCTGGCCAGCCGCCTGATCGAAGTTGGACCTTCTGGTGCTCAGTTTCTTGGGTAAGAGGGGCCATATGGCCTGGAGGAAAGCCTTCCGTCGATTATCAGCTGTTTGCAAGTTGCACTGAAATGGTTCCTTTTTAAGACTCAGAGAAAGATGTTTGTAACAGATGGTCAAGGCTGGTTGCGTGAAGCACAAATCAGTTGTTAGTTAACAATTCACAAGGCTTCAACTCCTTTTCCTTTGGAAATGGGTATTTTAACCACTGGTGCTGAGGTTCATGTGCTTCCTTGGATAAACTTACTACTCAGCGGTGTGATATTATGGTAGCAGGAAAAGACCCCTCTGCAGCCAGCAAAGGCAGTTCCTACTCTATTTAAATCATCGGCATATAAAGCGTGAATAGCACAGCACTGATCTACAGCCTGCTCTGTGCACAACACAAGTTACAGCTGCTTAGAGACTTGTGTTGTGTCACCAGAACTGGGGCCACCAGGGAAGCACAGTGCCTTTGATTTTTCTGGGGTTGAAATTGCTGAGTTAAGCAATAGGACAACCCTGGAATTTTTTTGGCCATTTCTTTTGTCCTATGCTGCAAAACCCATAGAAAGATCAGATCTGTGTCTGCTGCCAAGCTTGTTGTAGCAATTTCTAGCTGAAAGCAGCAGTTATCCACACTTTTTTTTCAATTTCTTTTACCAAGTGTTCTCCCTATCAACTGTGGCATCCAAAAGTGGATGAGTGAAGGAACCTCTTCTATTACAAGAAATAGCTTCATGCAGAAACTGTAACAAAAGTGACTTTGCAAACAGCAGTAGTTTAAGCCTGTTTCAAAACCAATCAGATGTCTTAAGCTCCTGTTGTAACAGGCAGTATCAGAGCCACTGTCTTTGGTAGTGCTTTTTCTGAACCATTTTGCTTAGGGAAAGAACAAAGTTGCCTGGCAAAGTTTAACTGCTTTGGTGTTTTGGCTAATCAGATGCTTTGTACCACTTGCTCTTTTCACATCTTGTTGTAAAGAGAAGTAGAAAGAAATCTATAGAGCAGAAGAAATACTGTTCTGTCATATTCAGTCTTCCCATTCTTTTTGTCACACACAAAATAAACTTAAGTATGTCTCCCGTCTTCTAACTAATGAGAACATCTCACCTGCCAGAACAGGATGTAGCACAGTTGTATTGACTCAGATCTGTGCCCTTCCTGCAAGTGTTTTTCTAGGTGCTGTACTGGCAGTGGTAAGAGAATTACTCTACTCTTTGCAGAGATGCATTCCAAAGTCCAAATCCTATTCCCACCAAGTCCACTGCCAAAACTCCCAGTGTCTTCCCACAAGCAAGACAAGATCCTAAACTGAGAAGAGTCGCCAAATTGTCTCTGCTAGAACAGAACCTTATTCAGTGTACAGCCTGATTCCACTCTGTGGACCAGACAGCAGCCCTGGCGTTCTGGCACAAAAAATACATAAAGTTTATTTATGTTCTTTCTTTCACTGCTGCTTTGGATGTACTCAGTAAACTTCATCTGCCTACGGCTCCTCCCCCACTTAATGAGGGAGAAAGCTTGGTCAGCCGAATCCTTCAGCTGGGGCCTCCTGGGACCAAATTCCTTGGGTAGGAGAGACTTGAAATAAATTGATGGATGCTGACCTCCCCATTCTTCTCCTCCTTCTGCAATATGATTTTTTTATGTCATTCTGCCCATGATTTTGTCCCTTTCTATCATTTGAAATTTTGTATACCTAACCCTTAGTGGACCATTTTCCAACCTTTGTGGTATGTGGTTTTGTTTTGGTGGTATGTTTGTATCTTTTTTCTTAAAGTACTGTGGCCTTCATTTTTGTTTTGGCATGAAATCTTCCTAGTTACGTGCTTGATGTCTGTAGCAAAGCAACCTGGATTGGGACCAAAAAAAAGAATCTACTGTAAATTTAAAGATGCTTTTCTTTTGTATCAAGGACTGATTGATCAATGTTGTATGTTGGATACCACCAGTATAATAGAACACATGACATTTACTATGTACATGGTAACCTGTGTTGAGTCCTCTAATCAGAGAAGCATATATACAAATATATTTGTATTTTCTCTCTTAGAAATAAGAGTATGTCTATATAAATATAGATATATTATATGTACACATATATGTTGTATATGTGTGTGTATATATATGGATGCATACACTGATACATATATTGACATCTGCCTGTAAGGCAACAAGACAAATTCTTATCTCCTATACTGAACTAGAAAACCCAGATGATCTCCTCAGACCTCCTTTATCTCTTCCAGTGTAAATCAGGAATAAATTCATTGGAATGCACAGAATTACACTGAAAGAAAATTGGCCCAGGTCACAACTGCCCTCTGGTTGCAATGAAATTATTCTGATTTGCACTAGTATAGGTGAGATCAGAATTTGTCCCACTCTCCATATATGTTACAGTAGATTCTCTTTGAAATGAAGTTGCACAGGTTAACCCAGAGACAGTAGTGATAACTAAAATGAGCATGACTTTTGAATGGATTTGCAAAACAATCACCAAATTCCTAGCTAAGCACTATTATCTCACCAAGTATCATTCACACTGTGGAAAGAGGTGAATGCACTTTGTAATGTCCTTCAGTATTTACTGGGTCTCTGTAAAAGTCTAATCTGAGTTAGTGACCTACTAGTTTAGGTTTATGCCAAAGTAATCCAGCGAAATAGGTAGAATTCCAGGTCACTTTGAAGCAGACTGAATAGAGTTGCTGTTAATCCTGTTTCTTCCTCTCTCCCGTGTGCATTTAATGCGCTGTGTTACTGTGCCAGGCCTGTGATCGTGGAGATTCCTCACTTTGCTGCTCTGCGAGGGAGAGAGCGAGAGCTGGTGATCCTGCGCAGCGAGAACGGGGACAGCTGGAAGGAGCACTTCTGTGACTACACAGAGGAGGAACTGAATGAAATCCTGAATGGCATGGATGAAGGTATCTAGCTTGACTTTCTTCTGCTTCTGCCTTACTTTTGTAATATGGCTAACAGCTTTTTACTGTTTATTCTTATTAGCATCTCATCTTTGATCCACCCTAGAAGTTCTGACACTGGAGAATCTACCAGTAGCTGCTGGATTAGTGTTTCCTACTATTCCTTTCCCTAGTGTTAAAGCTTCCACAACAAACATCTTTCCAAAACAAGGCAATTAGCATACTAATCCTTTCCAAGCAGTTACACTTGTGGGAGGAAATGTCAGTCATGGGCACTCTTGCTTTCTGCAAGAGCAGAATGGCCTTGGGCTGTTGAGGATCTGCTGAATTGGTTATTTGTTTTGATAGCTTTTTTTAAAGAAGCCACACAAGTAAACAAGCCAACTCACACATTTCAAGCTGAACTCATCCTTTGATACTTGTTGTAGTTTAGTTTCCTTGGTGCTACTCCAGGGCTGTAGTGCAAACATGTGAAGTCAAAAGGGACTGGGACTAACCCCTTTGCTCGTTTGCCTGTTGATTTGGGGGATACTGTCAACATGTTCAGAGGCTGCAGTCTGAAGCTCCCTTTGGTTAGTCATTCTGTCTGTATATTCCCTTCATGATTTCTGTTTAGCTAAACAAGCTCCTGAGGTATGTTCTCTTTCCCCCTTTCGTTTCCAGACACAACACTTTTTGAGGCTGCAGTTAAACTGTCAGAAGCTTGAATGCATTTTGCAGTTCACTGCATTGTTTCTATGAAACTCTCTTCTGACCATCTTTTTTTGGCCCCAGTACTCGACACCCCGGAGGAGCTGGAGAAGAAGCGCATCTGCCGCATCATCACCCGCGACTTCCCCCAGTACTTCGCAGTGGTGTCTCGGATCAAACAGGACAGCAACCTAATCGGGCCCGAGGGAGGGGTGCTGAGCAGCACCGTGGTACCTCAGGTGCAGGCAGTCTTCCCAGAGGGGGCTCTCACCAAACGAATCCGCGTTGGCCTCCAGGTACCATGAAGCAATGACAAGGCTTAGCTTTGGTTTCTTTAGTGAAAAACCACCTTTGGGTGGAGGACCAGCACATTCTGCTGAAGTTGTATGGTTAGAAGGAATTCTAAAGTTCTAGAAGTGTTTCACTAGAACACTGCTGGCAACAGTAATTTATGAAAAAAACAGATCCACAGCAAAGCTTTAGGTATTCCAGCTAATTCAGACTCCTGCCTGTTAGCAATCTATGATCTTGGGAAAGGTAGCTAATTTTGGTGATGATCATAGTAATGTAGGTCATAGAACTTATTAGATACTGCTTGTGAAAGTCAGAGAAGTACAAAGTGCTCTGATAACTAGGTCAAAAGTACAGATACTGAGCATGATGTAAAGCAGCCTCACAGCTCACTACTGGAAGAAGAGGAAGTCTTTTCCTTACCTCCATGCCCTCCTCTTTCTGCATGCCTCAACAACTTATTTTGTTTGGGAGACTCTGCTGCAGATTGTCATGGAAAATGGTGCCATTTAGAGTAAAAACTCGAGGGTTTCTCGCCAACAGACCGAGTTCTTTACATGCTTATTAAATTGTTTTCAGGTAACAATTCTGTTCTTGTTTTTTGCTTTGGAAAGGCACAACCTATGCACACCGAGCTTACAAAGAAGATTCTAGGCAACAAGGCTACCTTCAGCCCTATAGTCACGCTGGAGCCCAGGAGAAGGAAGTTCCACAAGCCCATCACGATGACAATTCCTGTTCCCAAGGCCTCCAGTGATGGAATCATGAATGGTTATGGAGGTGACACACCCACTTTGAGGTTACTATGCAGCATAACAGGTAGGATGCAAGTCTAGAGCTTGCATATTGAGACTGTCAGTTGTTATGAGCTGAACATGTGAAACTGATGATACACATGGCATCAGAGGCTATGAAAATAAAACTACTTTCCAGATAATTGCTTTTTTTTTTGTTTGGACTAACAAGAGCTGTGAAGCATAATCTGTCTCTATTTAGCCTGTATCTGGAGCTAAGCTACAGCATTTGCTCCATCACGCAGTGACCCCTTCCCAGCAGAGAAGGGGTGTGAGGAAGAGGAGTGAAGGCCCATAGGTTGCAATAAAAACGGAGTTAATGAAACAGCCAAACTTATCCTAATGTTTGTATAAGATATATAAAGGTGTACTCACCCCAGTGAACATACAGCAGTCACAACGAAGAGAAAAGCAGTCCTCAAGAGCAGGCTGGTGCAGGCAAGCCCCTCCAGAGATAGAGAGAGGAGAGGAGGAGAAAGAGCCCCACCCTCACTATATCTCCCCTTTTATACTGAGGGTCATGCTCATGGTCTGGGACACACCTGCAGCCAACTCCTGTCAGCTGCCCTGGCTGACTCCAAACTGCTAATGGCCTGCAGCCATTTTCTTTTGCATTTTCCTTACAATTTGTTTGTTGAGAACCTGCATAGCTCTGCCTAGCAGATTAAGTGTAATACAGACACAGTGCTACTTCAGAAGAAAATATTGGATTTAAATTCTTGCTATAACTCATGCCGTTAATTAAGAGGCAGAAAGGAGGTGCATGCATTTATTCTGGTTAGAAGTTAGCTAGCATGTCTTCATTTTCAAGCTGATTTCAAACACCAACCCACTGTAAGATGGATTACACACTGACACGTGTCAGTGAGTCATTCTGGGGAGCAGGTGTTTTTACAAGTTCTTGATACAAAGAAGTTAGTTGAAGTAACAGAAGCAACATCTGGTGCACAAAGAATTTGCATTTCTAAGAGAGTGAAGCAATGCTTATTTAAATAGAGAAGAATGGTCTCCTCTACAAAGAGGAACTCTGTGTAAGTTTTTGCAGGGACAGTAAATCTACAAGGATCGTCTAGAAAACTACAGAAGGGAAAATAGTTCCAAGAATGTTCCACGCAAAGGAGAAAGGAAGCATTTCCTAGACACTGGTGTTCCATTACAGATACCCTTTGGTGTAAGATTTGCATAGAGATGGTCATCTCTACATGGCCAAATGGATATCTAACAAGACAGCTTTATCTGGGAGGGGGGACAGGATAGCTGTTCATATGTGCTTTGTTCCTGTAACAGTTGTTAGACAGAAACGCTTCTAGTTCTGTTTTATGTAAGCTCAGTGTGATTTTAAGGCAGCAGGAAACCAACTGGCCATCTTCACCTAATGGTGAGGTAGGGACACAGACTGAAGGACTTCAAAACACAACTGCAGGGTGACAGCTTGTGCCAATGTTTTCAGCTGCATGGGCCAAACACAGAGCTGTCAGTGTCTGTGACAGAGGGCTGAAACACTTCACATGATGATGGGAATCCAGAAGGCTGGCTGTTGGGGAGTGCACATGTCAACTGCAATGCTCCAGGGCCCTTGTCAGACTCACAAGTCATGGCTGGGAGTATGTCTGGTTTCACAGTGATTAAAATCACAGAAGAATGTAAAATATGTGTTAGAAGCAAGATCGTGAAGCCTTGTTTGGTGTTAATTGTTGTTAAATCTCTGCCATTTCAGGAGGAACCACCCCTGCCCAGTGGGAGGACATCACTGGAACAACCCCACTGACCTTTGTTAATGAGTGTGTGTCCTTCACAACCAATGTGTCTGCCAGGTACCTACAAAACAAAACATGAGCTTTACAGTGTTACTTGAACCTGCTTGTCTTTGCTCAACAGATATGTCCTGTAAGCTACTTGAGTTTATGTACTAGAAGGAACACAGAAGTTATCTATGCTGTGAACCCCTTATTTGGGGAGCTGTGATACATCTTATAAAAATGTGATTTCCAGTTTATCCAGCAAATGAAAACTTGAGTAGAAAGGCCTGCAGGTGTACAGAGCTGTGACAGAGAAGAATCTCTTCCAACCACCTGTTCTTGTGACAAGATTGAACTGCTGGCTTTCTAAAAACAAAATTTCACACTAAAAAGAATATAAATATATTTGTATGTTTGTACTTTAGCTTGTATACTGTCCATTACTTGTATCACAGAACTTCTCAGAAATCTCCTTCTCTGTAAGAGGAGATGCAGTCCATGACCTGGGAAGTATTATACTTAGGGGCTGTAGCCTAGCAAACAAAAACAAACCACTGGGATAATTTGGCCATGGAAACCAATTCACGTCCTATAATGTCCAGAGCAGTTGCTATTAGATGAGGGTTGCTGTTTAATGAAGTATTTCTGCAGTGTTAAAAGGAGTTCAGCTGTTGCAATCCAGTCTCCAGTATAACTCCACCATTAGGTGCAGCATTGTGTTTCTATACTTTCTCACTTCAGAAATTACTTTGTTCCCATTCACTTGGTGCTTTGTCTATGGACACAGCTTTTCATTTCAGCTAAATGTTCTTCTTTGGCAGCAGTGACCACAAGAGGGAGATCTTAAAGTGTGTTTTAGCTCATCTGCTCCCTGCAGTGTTCTGTTTAAAGAGATGAATGAAAGATTTAGCAACCAGATGTGGGAACTGGGTGCAAAGTTTGAGAGCAAAAAGTCCCTAACGGTAAAGTCCCCATCAGGGCTACATCTGAAATGCAGGCAGAAGAAGGGTGACAGTTTGTGGAACTGCAGTCCATGTTGGTAGTGGATGTTTGCTAATCCCAATGATGACAATAAAATTGATGACTGTTCCCTGGCATAGGTGGGTCTCATATAGAGATTTCTTATTCTAATCTAAATGAATGCTCAGCAGACTAGTTTAACCCAGACATGATTTTAAATGCTGTCTTTACAGACAGAGAGTTAAGTACCTTCTTTGTTCAAGGGCAAGCTAACAAACTTAAATTTCTTTACTTGTGTCTGAAAGTGCATCTCAACTTGTGCCCTGGGAGAATCAGCTGATTCCTGCCTGTTTGCTAGTCACAGCAACTTGTTCATGCCTAGCTAAATCATTAATGATGGAGAACAGTTTTTCCATTCATAAGCCTAATTCTGTCCAAAATGAGCTTAGGGAAGAGATGCTTTTGTCTAAAATCTGTGTGAAGTGCAGACTTTGAGGCTGTTTTCCATTTCCTGAGCTGCAGCTTGTTAAAAAATTTGGTGTCTGTTTGGGCTTTTTAGCCCCTGGTGTATGACAGCAAATCATTTGAGCATATGGTGATTTCTCAGCCTCTCCAGTCTAAGTCTAGCATAGCATAATTCTCCCACACATGAAAAGGAAAGTATCTACCAAACATGCTTTCTCTCTTTCAAATGTCATCAAGCCTGTTTTTAACCAGTGTGTTTGTTAAATGTTCTGGAGATAAGCACAGCATGAAATTTGCTATTCAGCTATTCAGATGAGTAAGACCAGAGAAATCAGACTTGAAAGGTATGCTTTGTGGGTTATAATACCATGTAATCTGCAGCAATAAGACCCCTGTAGATTACATCAGTTTTTGAGGTGTCTTTGACCTCTCCTGACTTCCATCTCCATCCTACGGGTGTCAAACTCAAGCGTGCTTTCCACCCACAGAGGCAATTTTATTTGAGAGAAATGTCATCAGTTCCACAGAGAAATTAAAGAAATGAGAGCTGAGAAAGAAGGCAACACATGTTACTCCTGGTCAAATACTTGGTGCATTTCTGCTGCTACGTTTGTAACATCACTTAAAGTGAAAGCTGTTTGTATGTGGTACGAGTTCTGGTCCAGATGCTTTCCCCATGGTCCTAAATGCATAGCAGGTACCAAGAACATTCTTAGCCTAATCTTCCCAGATTTTGTTTCCCATACACAATGGGTATGGGTACCAGCTGCCAAGATAAGAAAACACACCATTAGTGCATTTTCTTGCTTAAATCCTTCTGTGCTGATTCCAGACCTCTCTCCTTGTACAGGTTTTGGTTGATAGACTGTCGGCAGACACAAGAGTCAGTCACTTTTGCTTCCCAAGTGTACAGAGAGATTATCTGCGTGCCCTACATGGCCAAATTCGTAGTGTTTGCCAAATCACATGACCCCATTGAAGCACGGCTAAGATGTTTCTGCATGACAGATGACAAGGTGGATAAAACTCTAGAACAACAAGAAAATTTTGCTGAAGTTGCCAGAAGCAGGGATGTAGAGGTACTGTACCAGAATCTTACGCAGTTCTCCCCATCTTCTAATGTCTGCTTTTAAGCTAATAGGCAGGAACTTGAACCTGGCTTGAAGGAGACAGAACTACACAAGTACAAACTTTGTCATCGCTGCTCCTGAAGGTCTGACAGACATTTCTTGTGCAGAGCAGCTAGCTAAAATATGTGCTTATGAACCTGAATGACAGTGCTGAACTTGTGGAAAGTAAGGATGAGACATTATTTATTGGCAGGGAACATCTCCAAACTGGCAAGCTGAGAAGTCAACGTGTGGAGGGGACATAACAGTGACAATGCAGACATAGGCAGTAGCGTTATATAGGCATGTCAGAGGCACTTACCTGTGGCTTGGCTTTCCAAAGTGCTAGGCCTTTACAAATTCAGCTGGAGGAACCAGCAACTGCTTCTGTACACTGTCTTTGCCTGTTGCAAGTAGATGAAACACATAGGTCAGCTGATTTAGAAAGTTTTTGCATTGGTAGAAAGGCTACAATGAGGCCAGGGTAGCAAAGTGTGTGATAACTAGAGCAACTAAAACATCCAGATGAAAATACAGAATGAGAATTTGCCCAGGTTCCTGACACCAAACAGTCATTTTGTCATTTATAGTGTCACACTCTTGTTATTGCATTAACAAATGTATTCCACCTGGAAGGCAATAAGCTGAAATACTTCCACAAAGGTTAGCTAACTGTCTGTAACAAATCTTGTAAATGCTGACTGGATACTGCAGAATTATGCCTAAGAAGAAAACCTGACTCCCTCACTGTGATTAACTGCTGCTTTGCTTCTTTTTTTCATTTCCATTAGGTATTAGAAGGCAAACCCATCTATGTTGATTGCTTTGGCAATTTGGTGCCACTAACAAAGAGTGGGCAACATCATATATTCAGCTTCTTTGCCTTCAAAGAAAATAGACTTCCTCTGTTTGTTAAGGTAACATTACAATATGACCTATGGATTAGTATTCTTATTTTTTGTCTACTTTTGAGTTTAGAGGACTGAAGAATTGATTATCAGAAAATAATTTGGAACTGTTGACTTGAGTAGTCAAAACAACCAGAATCATAGAATGGCTCAGATTAGAAGGGACCTTAGAGGTGTCCTCCCTGCCATGGCTGGGGACACCTCTCAACTAGACTTGGCTGCTCAAGGCCTCATCCAGCCTGGCCTTGAACACCCCCTTGAACATCCCTTGAATAGGGAGGAGGCATCCACAACCTCCCTGGGCAACCTGTTCCAGAGTCTCACCACCCTCATAATGAAAAACTTCTTCCTAAGATCCAGTCAGCCCTGCTTCAAACCCTTCTCCCTTGTCCTGTTGCTAGGCACTCTTGTGAAAGTCCCTCTGCAGCTTTCTTGTAGGATCCTTTCAGGTATTGGAAGGCAGCTCTGAGGTGTCTCTGAAGTATTCTCCAGGCTGAACAACCCCAGAAAAGCCTATCTAAAATGTAGTAATTTTTCTCTCTCAACAAATTCATGTGTCTGCATTCTGCTGTACCTCACGTGCCCACATTCTCTCAGACCCTAAATGGTACTTCTAGGAATCCTGTTCTCTACCTAATAATCCAAAGAGCTGGTCAAGTCTGATCTTGATTTGTTTTTCTGTATCATGGTTCAACATATTGCAGGAAAAAAGAAAAAATGTGTCAGAAAACACTGCAGAATTGGCAGAAATGTAGCCCAGTGTTGGTGTTGTCAACATCAGTATGGCCATAATGCAGATCTAACGGTCCTTTAGCCTAGCATGTTCCCTTCAGAAGCAACGCAGAGCTTGCTTGGGGGTGCAGTAATAAAGAATGGCTCATTTTGGAGTATTTCAAGTTATAGGTTTACCATATTTTTGAAAAGAAATGAAAAAAGAATCAATTTTTGAGACATTCCCAACTGTAACCTGATCTTTCCCTGTGCTGTATGTTACTGCAATCTTTCACACTCAGCCCAAAGACGAGCCAAAGAACAACCCCAGTATTCACTGCTAACCTTTTGAGCTGGGAGTTACTGCCACCATCAGCATAAACAGATATTCTTGCCATATGGGAGGGAAATGACTCAGTTCCTTTTGCACCAGCTGCAAAATGAATCTCTGTGGTGACCATTTCAGTGACAGTGGGTCCTGGAATTTATCCCACAAGCCCAGTCACAGTGGGATACTTACACTGTTAGGACTGCCCTCTGTAAGTGAGAGTCTCATCTGTACGCATTTGTGTGTTTGTATCTCCTCTTCCTTTGACACACAAACACATCCCTGTGTATGTTTACAAACAAACAGGAAAAAAAGAGAAACCATTATTTTTGTCTCCCACACCAAGCCTCAGTTAGGAGTGGCACAGGTAGCTCACCCAGCAACAGCACAGATGTCTGTGTTTACTCTACCAGGTGCGAGACACCACTCAAGAACCTTGTGGACGATTATCATTCATGAAGGAGCCAAAATCCACCCGAGGCCTCGTTCATCAAGCCATATGTAATTTAAACATCACTTTACCCATTTACACAAAGGTACTGTGACATTACACTGATCTATAGTCACCTGCATTGTAACAGAACAAGAAATCAGCAGGAGGGCAAAAATACTGTTAAAGTTTTGTAGTCAGGGATCTTAAAGAAGAATAAATAGCCCAGGCTTTCAGTTTCTGGGCTTTGGTACTCTTAATGCCAGTGTTCTGATTTTATTAAGTATTTTCTGAGGACTCAGAAAAGATGGCAGAAGGGAGACAAAAGTCCATTTTGCAATGCACAGCTCCCCTGGTTGCATTTGGTGTTGCACAAGACCTGTGTCATCTTATCTGATACAGACATTTTACCCAGATTCTGTTTGAGGTGAGACAGATCAGGGGCTCAATGAGTCCAAAAACATTTTTTTGTTTCACCAAAGACTTCCCACACTACCTGTGCCCTGAGGCACCCCTTTGGAGATGACATTCCCATTCCTACCTGTTTCACAAGGGGTAAAGATGATGGCTGAAAATGGTCCAATATCAAGGGCAGAAAAAAGGAGAGGAATACTCTAGCATGAGTTAGTGTTAATAAATAACAAGACTGAGACCAGCTGATTATTCATTAGTCATAGGACTGCCCTTGATCCATTTTAGTGAGATCAGATGTTAAGCAGCACTTGCTCCCTTAGAGTCATTTTGTTGCTGTTCTGTGATAGTTTGGATATTTTATTGTCCATGTTAGAGTGGTAGCTGCATGTCTTGTAGGAATGGATTAGGCTGTTTGCTCAAAATCTTGCCTGCTGGTGCTCATTGCATTTTTGTATAATTCCAAAAGAAAATATTTCAACATATTTTAACTTTATGTGGCCAACCTTCTTAACTATTTTAAGTCTTTATTCATGCTAATTTGTGGGTGCAAAAGCATGCACATAGTTTCAGTTTTGGTACAAGTAAGGATCACTAGAAATCTAACATCCAGAAGCAACTTCCCTGTTTGTAATTTGCTTGATTCTGTAGCCGTGTTAAACTTAGGGTTTAGTTTTGCTGCTATTTGACATAAGAAAAATGCAGAAATGTGAAGTTTCCTTCATTTCTGTTAAATGTTGTCAGCAGTTATTTTTTTCCTACTGTCTTCTAAAAAATTTGCATTTTGCCTGCTGTTTTCCCCTTCTCTTTTTGCACGGCATTTTGGAACTGAAAGGAATCAGATTCAGACCAAGAACAAGAAGAGGAGGTAATGTTGCTCTAACAGCATGCTCTTGCTTATGCACACACTAGGGCACAACTAACAGATACAACCTGAGAGAGGCAATCTGTAGTCAAACAGGCATGTCCATCATTAGCCACAGAGGAGGGCACTGCAAAGGCTCACTGTTACTGAGTTTAACCTTCCCTGTGTTCAAGTTTTACTGATCCAGATGCACTGGTGGTGGAGGTGTGTAACAGTTCAGTTTGCTTTCAAAGCAGTTCCCAGAATGGGAAAAAGTCAGCTACAAACAAGACAACTTCAGAAATGAGATTCCTGAATTTTCACATTAATTTGTTAAAATATTTTCTTTGTCATGGGCTATGTTTTCTTTTGAATGGTAGTAACATTGTGTGGCTTTTTCAATATCTATCTACCCACACACACTCCTGAAAGTCAAAAACATGGCCTCAGAGGGCCATTAGAGGCCACTTAGAGGTGTCAATATCTATTAGTGTAACCAAGCCCTAGTTCTTACCTTAGGCAGCAGCAAGTCTTCAGCCCCTTCTGCACCTGATTTTCATCACCAGAGAGTACAGATGCAAAACCACAAACCCTGAGGTCAGCATGAGCATGTACAATGAAGCCATGTATAAAGCACACTAGTTACTTGCCAGGTGGGCCATGGGCCTTCAAGTGACCATAGCAAGTGGCCTTGCTTTAGACAGGAGGAAATAAGTGAAAAGCAATGCAACAATACACCCAGTAACACAAGAGTCTGGGGGCTCTGTACTGCTGTGGTTTAAAGAAGACGCACTGCAGCATTTTGCATCTACTATTGACCATAACTAGAGCAAGGTAGCCATTTTTGTGTTATTAAAACCACTAAATGAATTAAGCCATGCTTTTACCATTATCTTAAATCCATTCTTTGTTCCATTTAAGTCAGCGAATCCATGTGTCTCCTTACATCTAGTGGATTTGACTCAACCTGCACTACTTCACTACTGACTTTATAAATATAGATTATATTTGAACTTCTAAATTTCCCCCTTTTTTCTCTTCCAGGTTGATATGACTTCAGAAAAAAGTAAGATTTTCTTCTTTTTTTTTTTGGAAAATATTATAATGCAGTTTGTATGAAAGATGGTTAAGAATAAAGATAAGCATGAAAGAGAGCTAAGCTTTAACTGCTATTGCTAATAACATCAATACTTTAAACCTGTAATAGAAAACAATGTAACACCAAAGCAGCTATCCAATTAAATACATCTTAATGCATAAATTACCAATTAATAGAGTTTCTAACAGTTCATCTAAGCATTTACTTTCCTTTGACATCCCTAGCGGTCCCGCTATCGCTATTTTGCTTGTCTGAATGCTCATCCCTCCATTTTTGTTTTTGTCCATTTGTTGACACCCACTGTTGCCTCTTATTTGAAATCAATGACAGTATCACTTTTCATGAAAACACCATTAACCCTCTGATAGATTTCATTAAAATCAAGAATTACAACCATGCAAAAAAGTGATACTGTCCAGAGTAATCAAGCTGTTTAACCCTTCCCTTCCCCCCCTTTACTGTGGTGAAATATGACTGGTGGGTTTAGTGCAACCAATGCCCTTGGTGTGTACAGATCAGGCCATTAATATCAGAAGCTGAGGCTGGTGGTCCACAATGACAAAGCTCTCCTTTAAGGAAGATGCAGATCAAACATATATTCAGTCTGAAGAATACAGTTACTGAGAACTGTTTTCAAAGGCAGTGATTTCTTAAATCTGTCCTCTGTTTTGTTTCCAGTTCCACGTGCAATGTCTTGCCTTTTTGCTGTGTTTATCATGTGTTAATTGGAAACACAACAACCCCAGGAGCCTGCAGATCAGACGTATGGTCACTCCCCTATAGCCTCCTTTCTCCTTCAGCTAGAGAATAAAAGGCATCAGGCTGACAAAATAGCTGATCTCCTGGTAGGAAGTAGTATTTGCTGTGATTAACAACATTATTAGCAGCAGATTTCAGAATCCAAATTCAGGATTCATATTCTGAAACAATACATCAGGATTCCTGTCCAGCACCAACATGTAGCAGTCGTTACACAAGAGAGGACAGCATGGCACAGGGGACCTGTTTTCCACAGAAAGAGAGAGAATGATGCAATGCTCAGGCTCTCCTTACTGGCAGCACTACTTTGAAATGTCAGCTGTTATGTGATGTCCTACCTTTTCTTGGAAAGAAAAATACACAACTTTAATTTCTCTGCACTGCATTCTGTTCCTAACTTGCTGCAGGCCTCCAAATCTTGCATTCTGTTCAGTGCACATTTCCTAGTAGTCCTTCCTGAAATTAACCATTCCCATCAGGCAGTTATGGTGTAATGGGACTTAGCCTCACCTAGCTTGCTGTGTATTGATTGCACAGAGGAGACAAATATTTCACCACAGTATGTTTTACAATATTTTCATGTATCTTTAATTTCTACGATTAAATTTTAGAGCTATCGTTTTTTAACCCAGCAGCATCTGCAACACCTTTGCTTTGCATGGAAATAACTTGCCTTACATGGATTGTATGTATGTGTCTAGTGTGACTGTCTCTGATTTTTGGTTGCCATACATTACATTTTTTAAAACTCTGAAATCACTTCTCAGTTGATTCACAGTTTTTTCTTCTCTCTCCTTTTCTTCTCTGTCTCCTCTTTCCTCAGTCAATTCATTAGTTGTCAATGAGGATGTTCCAAGGAAAGGACCATGCCTCTTAAACCAAAAGAGTGTTTGTTTCATTGTGTAGGTGTGAAATCCCCTTAGATGAAATGCCGGTTTGCAGCTGATTCAGATCTCTCCATATTTGATCCTATTTTAGATTACTGCAGAATTACTTTTTAACTTTTTATTTTGGTCCTTAAGAAAACAAAACTGCTAACCCAATGTTGCTCTGACAGTTTGCTAACACTGGCTTTCTCTTAGAGGAAATCGACTCTCAATCAGTTCTGATGCTTTCCCCCTTTTTTCTTGTTTATTTTTCTTTGAACATTGATCTGTAACATCTGAACAATCTTGAGATGCCTCTCTTTGTGTAACTTCACTGTGTTTCTTCTGCTTTTAATTTTCTCTTTTGTTGTTGTTGTTTTGGTTTTTTCAGTGGTGTCCTGGTTTGGTTTGTTACAGCTTCGATGCCGTATGTGTGGTTGTGCTCTATTGGGCAAGTTAAGCAAGTTATTTCCTGCCATCTTCCTTTTCAGTTGGTTTTTATTTTTCCCCACCCCCGTTAGCTTTGCTTTGCTCTTGTACCCTCAGATCTTGTGGATTCACCATTCCCGGCCCATTTTGTTGACCTTCCCACCACTGCAACCAAAGACTGTCATTTTCAGTCCTGATTACATTTTCCAATCTCTATTTTTGATTTCCATTTTACTTTCAATGTTTTTCATTCGCATCAAAGATGACGAGACAGAGTCTACAGAAACATCTATCCTGAAAAGCCATCTGGTTAATGAAGTCCCTGTACTAGCCAGTCCAGACCTGTTGTCTGAAGTGTCTGAGATGAAACAAGACTTGATCAAAATGACTGCCATCCTGACAACTGACCCCTCTGATAAATCAGGCTCCATTAAAGTGAGAGATCTTGGAAAAGGCGCTGAAGAGGAGCCAGGAGAGCCTTTTGAAATAGTGGAGAGAGTGAAAGAAGACTTAGAAAAAGTCAATGAAATTCTAAGAGGTGGATCCTACCCCAAAGAAGAACGTGTTGTGCACACGTCCCTTTCCAAACAAGAACCTGTAGAAGAAGAAGAGTGGGTCATTGTCAGTGATGAGGAAATTGAAGAGGCCAGAAGAAACGCTCCTTTAGAAGTAACTGAACCTCCCTGTGTAGAAGTCAGGATAGACAAAGGGACGACAAAACCGGAGAAGGCAGACATGACAGGAATGGTAGATTACCTTACAGAGGATTTAAAAACATACGTTTCTCTTCATGAGGTGCAGCCACAAGCTTTACAAGAAGATGTAGTAGAAGAGAGATTTGAAGCTGTAGTAATAAGCAGGGACTCTGAGAAAGGACAAAAATCACCAACAACTGGAAAACTAAGTCAACAGGAGAAACACAAGCCATCATTAGACATTAAAAAGCCAGTTAGGACAAAAGTCAGAGACAAGCAAAAGCCCAAAGAAGGCAAGATGCACAGCACTGGAGAACAACCAGGCCAAAAGAAGCCCACTTTGGATGGGTCAGTAGGTGAGGAAACTGGCTTAGCACCCACAGCTGCTCCTGAGGCTAAAGCTGTGTCCCCTGTTATAGAGGAAACTCCTATTGGCTCAATAAAAGATAAAGTTAAAGCTCTTCAGAAACGAGTGGAAGATGAGCAAAAGGTACGGTCAAAGCTTCCTGTCAGAGTTCAGACAAGAGAAAGCACTGCTGAAAAGGCTTCTAAAAAACCAGCACCAGTCAAAAAAACAGTAGCACACAAAGCACAACCTCCTGTGTCACCTTCATCTAAGACAGAAAGGCTTGAGGAGACCATGTCAGTTCGTGAACTGATGAAAGCCTTCCAGTCAGGTCAAGACCCTTCCAAGAATGTATCAGGGCTGTTTGAGCACAAATCTGTCAAACAGAAGCAGCAGGTCCCTGAGAAGGAAACCCCCCGGAGAAAACCAGTTCCTTCACAAAGCGAAACGAGGCGAGGAGCAATCCACAAGCCAGACAAACAGAAGGACAAAGCAGGCACGGCAGGAAAGGCAGAGAAGGAGCCACTATCAAAGAAAGGAAAAACACCAATTTCTACTGCTGAGACTACCAAGAAAGCTGCAGGTAAAGACCAGGTGAAAGAGCAGAGCAGCAGCAGCAAAAAAACAACTGAACCTCTCCCTCCAGTATTTGATGATCAAAGTGCCAAAGATACAGCAGCTGTGAAGGGCAAGACTTCTGATGACCAAGGAGATGCTGACTTCCAGATCAGCCCTGACCGAAAAACCTCAACAGACTTTTCTGATGTCATTAAAGAAGAACTGGAGGACAATGACAAGTATCAACAGTTCCGACACCTTTCAGTGACAGAGGAGGGAGAGCTTAACCTGGAGCAGGTGCTGACCAGTCCTTTCAACGCTGCTTTTCCCACAGAGTATGGGAAAGATGGATTCCTTCCTGCTCTTTCTCTGCAAAGTGCTGCTTTTGATGGGAGCTCAGAAAGCCTCAAACACGAAGGTGTGGCTGATTCTCCAGGTAGCCTACTTGATGGAACTCCTCAGATCAGCTCTGAGGAAAGTTATAAGCATGAGGGCCTGGCAGAGACTCCAGAAACAAGCCCTGAGAGCCTTTCATTCTCACCAAAGAAAAGTGATGGGCAAATCGAAGAAGCTAAAGGAGCCTCTAGAGCACACACAAGAGCAGAAACATGTCCTGTGAAGGAGCACTCTGCAAAGGAAGATGAAAAAGGTATTACTGACAGACAGCTAGATGCTGTTTCTGAGGCTAGTAAGTCTCATTCTGCCCATGTATCAGAAGAGCTTGTACCTACAGCCTCTGAAGAAGAGGCTGATAACCTTAAAGGAAGTAGCTCAGCTTCCATTATGAAAGATGTTAGCAGGGATAAAGAATCCAGAACCACTGCACATTTAACTAAGTCTTCTGAAACACATGACACTGCTTTAGAGAAAGAAAAGGATATAACCTGTGAACGCCGGGGTGTGGTTAGAAGTCCCCAGAAATTGGAACTCTCACTTACTAGCCATGATAGTGAAGGCTGTAGCCCAGTTGCAGATGACTCTTTGACTATAAGTCATAAAGACTCCCTGGAAGCAAGCCCAGTGCTAGAAGATAACTCATCACACAAAACGCCTGATTCTCTGGAGCCCAGCCCTATGAAGGAGTCTCCCTGCCGGGATTCCCTTGAAAGTAGCCCTGTAGAACAAACAGTCAAGGCTGGCATTCTGGGGCAGGGTCCTCTTCAGTCTGTTCTTAGCAAAGCAGAGACCTGCCCCGAGCTGGCACCAGTGCGTTCCAGGATCCTTCGTGACCCTGAGGGAAGTGCTGATGATGACAGTCTAGAGCAAACCTCCCTCATGGAGAGTTCAGGGAAAAGTCCTCTTTCACCCGAAACTCCTAGTTCTGAAGAAATTAGCTATGAAATCACACCAAAAACAGCAGAGTCACAGGCACTGTCAAACATCCCCAAATCAGCTGTGATCCCTGAGGTCAGTGAAGAACAAGAGGATGACTCAGAAAGTGAACCAAAGAAGAAATTCACCCCTGAGGAGGAGATGTTTAAAATGGTGACCAAAATCAAAATGTTTGATGAATTAGAACAAGAAGCAAAACAGAAGAGAGACTACAAAAAGGATTGTAAGCAAGATGAACCTTCTGCAGGTGCTGATTCAGAAGCTGCACATGAAGCTGGAGAATCAGAGTCAACAGCTGTAGAAGAAACAGCTGTACCCACAGTGGTGATGTCTGCAGCTGAATCTAAGAGCCACTCTTCCTCTTCAGAAAGTGAGCTGGAACTGACTCAGCTGAAAAAAGAAGCCAGCTCTGGGCTCCTAACGGAGCCTGTGATCTGCGTGCAGCCACCCTCACCACTGCCATCCAGTGTGGGCTCCAGTTCCAGTCCTGATGAAGCAGGTTTTCAAGCTATCGATTCAAAGCATGGCTCTGTCAGGACAGGGGCAGTTAAAGCAGAACAGGAGAAGCCAACAGAGGCTGACAAAGAGGAAGGCCTTACCTCTGGGGGCAGCTGTAAGGCTTCCACCAGGGAATCAGGCACTTGTCTTTCTGACGGCTGCGTCCCAGCAGACACTGCTGAATCAGAACGCGACGGTGCGCACTGCTGCGAGGCAGCCAGTCCCACTGCCCCAGGCACACAGGCTGGGGATGCTCTCTGTCATGCCTCTGGTGACAGTTCCCACAAAGAGGTTCATCTTGAGTCTTCACTAACACTACAGCAATATGATGCTGCTGAAAAAGATGTCAGACCTGCTGCATTAACACACAGAGATCTTACGTCTGCAGGAGCTGTGTCTGAGAAAGCAGGGGATAGTTCTTGTGGACACAGTACCACCGAGTGCTCTGTGCCACAAGATGGCAAGCTGGCTGGTGATGGCAGCATTGACCATTCTGCTCTGGGAGAAACAGATACAGACGTGGAAACATCTCAAAGAGATACTCGTGCTGAGAAGCCCTTACCAGAGTATTCATCCCTTACCACTGACACAGTGGAACTTGACAGTGGTGTGCCAGATGCTGCTGAAAGTAGTGCTCCTTATATAGTAAGCCCTTATGAAAATGTGTCTTCTGACCACTTCTTTAGTGACTCCGAAAGTAAGGTAGGGTCTGGTGGAAGTCTGCTCCCTAGGGAAAACTATTCTATGGAAGAAGGAAAAGATCAGAGTGGTGAAGCTTTGCACAGGGCCACAGGCAGTGAATACCACTCTTCAGAGGAAGCGTATATGGAAATAGAGGCCAAAACAGGGAATCCATTTCACAAAATGTCACAGGGGTCTTCAGATTCCACAAAATTAGATGACTCTGCCCTTGAGGACATGAGAGATGAAACAGAGAAATTGATCAGTCAAGTTGTCATCACTAAAACCGATGTGGATTCTGACATGTGGAGTGAAATACGTGAAGATGATGAAGCTTTTGAAGCTCGGGTGAAAGAAGAGGAACAAAAGATATTTGGGTTGATGGTAGACAGGCGCTCACAAGGCACCACACCTGACACAACACCAGCCAGGACACCCACTGAAGAAGGGACACCACTTAGTGAACAAAATCCTTTTCTTTTTCAGGAAGGAAAATTGTTTGAAATGACTAGAAGTGGGGCCATTGACATGACCAAAAGGAACTATCCAGATGAAAGCTTTCACTTCTTCCAAGTGGAGGAGCAGCCTCAGGAAGAAGTTTCTTTATCTGAAGAAGTGAAAGAAGCAGCAGAGCTGGAATGTGCTAATTTGAAGGGCTCACCAGATCCATTTTCACCTTCAGAATCAGAGGACTTGGATATCCAAGAAAAAGATGCACCCCCAGCATCTGAGCCTAGTGATAAATCAGAAGAAATGACAGGCGAAGGTGTCAGCATAGGCACCACAAAAGCAGACCTTAAATCCAGAATTCCAATTAAAATGGGTATTTCAGCTTCATCAAAATCACCAAAGAAAGAAACTGCTGCCTCTGAAGCTGAGCCCTTCTCCAGAACAGAGACTGACATGGCTGACAGCAGTCAGGTGCCTTGCCCTACCTCTCCTGAGCAGCCTGCAGTAGAAGATGAGTTAGATTTTTCCAGAGTCACTAGATTAGCTGGTTCTGAGCAGGGTGACGAGTCCCCAGACTCTTCACCAGAGGAACAGAGATCAGTGATTGAAATCCCTACTGCTCTGATGGAGAGTGTGCCTTCTTGGGAGAGCAAATCCAAAATCCCTGTCAGGACAGCTGCTGTTGCGTCGCAGTCCTCGCAGTGGGAGAACGAGAGCCTTCCCACAGATGACTGCCCAGATGGTTTGCAGTGTGAAGGAAAAGAGGACCATGCAAAACCAAAGTCTAAAATCCCTGTCAAAGCAGCTTTCCAGAAAGCTGAGCAGCAACACACACACACAGACACACCTGTCCACATGCTAGAGTCACCCAAAGCTCTTGACACGACGAGCAAATTGCCTATGAAACAAGATAGCCGCAGTAAATCTGAATCTGATGCAAGTTCTCCCATGGACCCCAAGACTAAGCATTCCCTAAAAGCTAGGAGTTATGCTGAGACAGAAGCAGAGGACAGGGAGAGGGAGAGAGAGATGCAGCTTGAGCTAGACTCAGATGAAGCAACAACAGGAAGATCCAAGGTATTTTCATCACGGCTGCCAGTTAAAAGCAGAAGCACCTCAGGCTCCCGCGGTGCTTTTAGTCCCACGAGGGAAAGTAAGGAACAGTTTTTTGACCTTTACAAAAACTCCATAGAATTCTTTGAAGAAATTAGTGATGAGGCTTCTAAATTAGTGGAAAGACTCACACAGTCAGAGAGAGAACAAGAATTAGTTTCAGATGATGAAAGCAGTAGCGCCCTAGAAGTTTCAGTTATTGAAAATGTGCCATCCAGTGAGACTCAGCAGGCAGTTCCTGAAGACATCTTTGACACCAGACCCATTTGGGATGAGTCTGTAGAGACTCAGATTGAACGTATCCCTGACGAAAATGTCCATGACCATGCTGAAGGTATTTGCCAACGACTGGGATGCCCTGTGCCACGCATGTCATGAATTAAACTTTTTGGTTCTTTGTTTCCTTTGGGGTGTGTGTGTGTGTTTGTGTATACCTGTAACTTCTGTGCCCTTTTCTTTTAAGCTTTTGGTGGCTAGTTGTGTATTTATTTTTTGGTTTTCCCCCTGTGGGCTGTTTGGTTTTTTTGTGTTGTGTCTGTGTTTTTCTTGTCTGTGAAACAATCTCAAGATTGCAAACCACGACTGCTTATGAAGTGTTACCTTAAGGAATATACACTTCTAAAAAGACCTCTTGTCTGACCATTAAACTGATGGCTCAGGTCATGCACGCTTTGGCTTTTGGCTTTCCCTGGCCCTACTCTTAACTATTAACTTTTACTAATCGTGAAATATTTGGGCATTGATTGAAATAGAAACAGGCAAATTTATTTTGAGAAGAAACGTGCAGAAGTTTTAAACAAGTAAGTTTTTCATGTTCCTTTTGGATTTTTTTTTGATTTGTGTAAAGAAAATTCAGTGTCACCAGTAACTAGCACAGGTTTTGTGGTGTTTGGGTGCCCCTCACCTACCTGTGTGCTGAGCAGCCATGATGAAGATCCAGTAGCTAAAATGTAACATGCTTATTTCATTAACCCTAAGCAATGTTCTGAGATATCACAAGCCACATGTGCAGTCAGGGAAAATCAAAACTCAAATTCTGCCATCCTCAAATGAGCTTTGGGGATGAGAGGAACAGTCAGTCTCGCTGTACCTATAACAAGTAGACTGGCAAATCAATATCTGATTTTTCCTTGCCTTCGTTGTACATATTTTCTGTCACTCCCTAGTTGAAAGGGTGAAAGACACTTGAATTAACAGTATCTTGAAGAGCCGTATGGACTGTTTGAACCAAACTCCCCCTGCAACAGGAAGACCACAATCATAAGTACCAGTCCAGATGAATTTTTCAACCTTGGCATTTCCTAAGGAGGCATGGAAAACGATGGCACTCCACTTTAAGTTAAAGTCTTCACTTTAATGTTAGATTGAAGTTCTAGAATAAAATGCTTGGCCAAAATAGGTACAGTAGGCACCTCGGTCCTGGTTTAGATTTTCACCCAAAAGCCTGATTCTCCAATGGAATATGCAGACACTTCTTTGCCCTTTGAAAAATCAAGCTTTGCCTGGGCTGGGATTTACAGCCCCTTGCTGTAGTTACCTAGCTCTAGCAGCTGCCCACATTTAGAGCGGTTAGAAGAAAAAAGCACTTTCCCTTCTTGGGCTCTATCACCTATGGACATGGGTTTTTAACTTTTAAAGGCAACTTGTGGCTCTCTTTGATCTTTAGATCAACAGGATGATCAGGAAAGGACAGAGGAAAGACTGGCCCACATTGCTGATCATCTTGGATTCAGCTGGACAGGTAAAATACATGCTGCCTACTCCAGAGAGAAAGGAGGGCCAGCAGGCCTCCTTTTTTTCAGAATATTTCCTGATTATCCAAAGATGTTTTATAGAAATATTTCAGTGGCTCACTGTCTTCTGGTTGCTTACCTCTGAGGTAGGAGCTCAGATGCAGAGGTGAGGCTTGTGCTCTTGCTGGGGATCTCCAGAGGGAAAACTCTTAGGATGGGCACATGGCAAAGAGCTGGTGTATGGGACTCTACTCCTCTGAAAAATGCAACAGCTCTGGATAGAAGATAAATGAACAGAGGAACACATCATCTGTGTTCTGCAACTTCTGAGCTGGGACACATGGAGGATAAATGACATCAGATTGTTTGTAACAACCCCTTCAGTATTGTGGATTTAATGGATCTGAGACAGTTACCACTGGGAGAGGTAAGGGAAAGCAACACAGAATGAAATGCAGATGTCTGTCACTGACAAATCAGCTCAGGAGTGTTTACAAAGAAGAGCCATGCTGGGTCAAACTCTGCAATCCAGCAAAACATTGCTGCAAACCCCAATTAAATCAGGTCTACATTTTTGTGTGTCTATTCCTAGAGAAGCACCATGCTCCTGAACATAAGCAAGGCTCTAGGGGTTACAGTTGCACACTAGAGAAAAAAGTGTTAACACCTTGATGAAGACTGTGCTCCACACTAGTTTTACAGGCATCTCCAGACTATATGCAATATTTCATTGGTACTTTTTATCTTACTCACCCTCTTCCTTTCCTGTCCTCCATTTCAAACCATTGAGAAGACTTGGAGCATGTCACTCATCCCAACATGGATGATCTTGAAATCAGGAGGGCCTCTATCTCTGCAAAGTAACAGATCAGGAATCTGCTGAAAAGTTTTGTTCAGGCTTACCTGACTCCCTAGGATTTGAATCTATCGGGTAGTGATTGTGTATTTGTTGGTTTACAGCTGCACTGGTTTGCAAGGTTGGAAATCAGGTAATCTGGGGTTGGGGGTTAGGGTCCTCTCCACCCTGTTAAAACATGGCACCCTCCAAAATCAGTCCATGCCACCACAGTGACAATGACAGTGGAACAGAAGATTAATCCCTGGTAAAAGAAGCAGAAATTGGAGGAGAATACCAGGAGGAATCCCACACGTCATAGTATCACAGTATCACGTCACACATTCTTCAGGCTTTAACTCGTGCTGACCTTTTTCAGCAGCTGCAGTTTAGTTTGGTGGTGGCAGAAAGCTTGCCCTGGCTGTGGATACAATAAAAATGCTACAAATGATTAACCCCGTTCTCTTTTCTGGATGCAGCCTGAGCACAGGCTACATCAGGAGGACACTGATTATTCTGAGTTTCACATGCTCAGTTTTTGGTTTTCAACTGCAATTCAGAGATATTTGCTTTTCTTTAAATGAAACAAGTCCAGGGGAGCAGTGGTATGATTCTTTAGCTGAGCCCTATAAAATCATAGAATGGCTTGAGTTGGAAGGGACCTTAAAGACCATCTAGTTCCAAACCCCCTGCCATGGACAGGGACACCTCCCACTAGACCAGGTTGTTCAAGGCTCTTAAACACTTTCAGGGATGAGGCAGTCACAACTTCTCTGGGCAACCTGTTCCAGTGTCTCACCACCCTCATAGTAAAGAACTCCTTCCTAACTTCTCCCTGTCCCTTCTGCCAGCCCAGAATGGTGGCTCCATGGTATCAGCATCTTCCTCAGCTGCTATCAGAAGATCAAGAAATGCATGCCACAGATAGCAACATGTGATGCACTGTGATAAACACTGGTCATAATCCTGTCTAGGTGAGGAGACTCAAGGGGCTAAGAAGCTTGGAGCCCAGTATAGGTGGCTACAGAGTCCAAGAGCCAGCCTGATCCCAGTAGTTTAGATCTTTTCTTACTTCTTTTACTAGATTTTCATCCAGGTTTCTGGCATTTCAGCATTTCAGAGGACAGAATCTGCTGAGCATGGTGCCCTGTAGCTAGAGGTATTTTCATGTGCTCACATGCTGTTTCTGCAGCTGCCCTCCATCTGATAGCTCATCACTGCTGGATTTTGTCAGTAATCCTGTGTCTCAGAGCTAGGAATGGCAGACAAAAGGAAGACTCACACACATCCATCACTTCTAGGCATAAAGCATTTCTGCCTTTGTCACAAACTTACTGCTTAACAGTGTGTCCAAGTGTAACATGAGGCACATAGAACCAAAGAAACTTTGGTTTCAGAGAAGTTTGTATCCATGTTGCCTCTGACAGCTGAAGAATAGATGTAAGGCAAGGAAGAAGGCAAAGGTGTCATTACAGAGATGGGTTTGTTTTTCAGAGCTGGCAAGAGAGCTGGATTTCACAGAAGAGCAAATCCACCAGATCCGAATTGAAAATCCTAATTCACTTCAAGACCAGAGCCACGCACTCCTCAAGTACTGGCTGGAAAGGGATGGGAAGCACGCCACAGGTTTGTTTCCAGTTCCAGTACCTATAACTATCTCAGCTTTCTTAGCTGAGGTGACAGAAGTGTGCTACAATCACAAGAAGGAAATCTGGGCAAAGTTAAGACTAGAAAGACTGACCATAGAGTGTACTAAATTTGTTAAGCTAGTCTCTACAACATAGCATATCACAGGACTCTCAGAGAAGGGAGTTTAATCTTGTTCATTTGAGGGCGAGGCAGAACATCTTCCAGCAAGGAAAGTGCTGTAACACAGTGTTGTTCTAATGCCACAGATACAAACCTTACCCAGTGTCTCACCAAAATCAACCGGATGGACATCGTTCACCTGATGGAGACCAGCGGCATCGACCCCATGCAGGCCCACGGCACTCGCACCTACGCCGAAATCGAGCAGACAATAGGACTGGACCACAGTGAAGGTAAATGGCTCCTGGCCCACGCTGCCCAGGTGATCCCATCCAGCACCAGTCTCTGGTCTGAGATGTTTGACTAGGACAGTCTGTTAAATCTGATCCCTGAGCACTAGAATCTCATTCTGAAAGCGCAGATAATGTGGATGAGTGAAAGCACATCACACAGGTCACTATTTCAGTAGGTAGCAGATCTCTCCATTAGCTGATTCTTAGGAAGCACATCAATTGTCAGAAACTACTGCAAATACTTATACCAAATTCGTGTGTTTTTTTGGCTTAAACAAGTACTTTCAGAAGAGTTAAGAAGGTTGCATTAGGATATGTAAAAGGAAAACTACTCTGCCCTTTGGAAGAGCCCTTGGATTCAAGTATCCAGGAGACTGAAATTCTGCCATGATATTGCTGGGTTTTAGAAGTTCAGTAGATTAGATCAGTGGTTGTAAATTAAAGAAACACCTCCAAATGATATGAAACAAAATTCTGTGTTCTGGAAATGAGACTTCACTTCTTATACATCCTTAACTTCATATTAAACTGGCAGTTCAGTAAATTATTAGACAGCCACAAAAAAAAAAAAAAAAGCCATCTTTCAAAGCATGGTTGATTGCTGTAATTAGCATTCTAATGTCACAACTGGATAGTTTGAGAGTCTTAACCTCCATGTCCAGCTCAAATTCAGTCCAAGCAGTTATGTTTCCCCCCAAGCTATTCTTCAGAGCTCAATAGGTTCCCAGTGAATGTGGCTAGTAAGGAAAAAGGCGAAGTGTGTGGCCTGTAGCCTGTGGAACAGGACAGGCAGAAGCTATTTTATAGTTTGCCCAGAATGAGAGCCCTGGCTTTGAGATTAGGGATTGGGTGGACACGTTTGTGTGCTTCAAAGCACATAAATTAGCTAGTCCTTGCACCTAGTCCTCTGTGCATTTCTTTGTCCATACTTGTGTAGCAATTTTTTTCCATAAGCTGATAAATTGTGGATGATAGGGAAAAAAAGTCTGACTAAACCCTATCCTAATCTGCTAGGAAAAAACCTGCTGTGAACCTTTTTTCGTGCTTTGAGAGTTTTGAGATCAATGACTCTAGGTAAATTTCTGGGTGTATTGTATTTTGCCCATGACTGCCAGGATTTATTATTTAGCAATAGCAGTGGTAATGCACTGTTCCTTCAGACACTTAGAGAGGTTCTGTTCTCTCCCACTCAGGAGGTCTATAAATTTCAGGTGATGTGTTGCAGCCAAGGATTTTAAATGCACGTGGAGAATGACAAGGACTTCCTGCGTTCTAGTAGGACTTGTAATGACATTTCTCATCTCTGTTTTTTAAAGGGTTTTCTGCACTGCCAGAAGAACTGTACAGTTCAAGACATAAGAGGGAAGAACAACATAGAATATCTAAAGACAGTGAGCAGACTGAACACCCTCCTATTGTCTCGGAGGAAGATGTGTCTGTCAGTTATTCTCCTTTTCAGGACAGTACTCCCAGGAGTGAGGCAGATGTGTCAATGACTGAGCTCCTGAGACAAGCACATAAGGAACAAATAGAAGCTGAATTCTCAGGGAAACACCAAGATCTGCCAGAAAAACCATCTGCTTCACAACACGAGTATTTGTAAGTGTCAAAGGACCACAACAAAACCCCTGTGGAGTGGATTATCTCTTCTCTATGTAACTGCTCATCAGACAGTGTGATTAGACCATTGGCTGGGGCTGCCCAACCCCTCTAATTGTTAGTTACCAAACACACTCATGACTCCTTAACATCAGCTATTGGTTTGGGCCTGCTGTCATTCCTGACCATTAATTACTGAACATACTCAGCACCCTGTGTTATGAGGCCTTTCTTCCTTCCTCCTTCATTCAAAATAACATTTAAAATATTTTTCTCTTAAATTTCTATTTCATAAGGCTCCAGAATGCTACATAGAGACACTTTCCTGGGTCAGGAAGAGGAGAGGGATTCCAGATTTTCCTGGAGTTATTGTCAAGGAGTACCAGTTCTTTCTAGAATTTTCTGGATAAGATAACATAAACGTAACAATATTTTATCAGTGCATAATGTTTCTGTCATGGCTTAAGCCCAACCAGCAGCTAAGCACCACACTAAGCTGCTTGCAGATTCCTCCCCCTCCACATGTGATAGAGAGGAGATCACACAAAAAGGTAAAACTTGAGGGTTAAGAACAGTTTAATGACTTAAATAAGTAAATAAAATTACAGGAACAATATTAATAGTAATTGCACTGAAAAAAAAAAGACTATAACAAGAACAATACCAACATAATTCTCACATTAAATCTAAGCCACAGCACCGTATCAGCTGCTAGGGAAAAAAAATAACTCTGTCCCAGCCTAACCCAGGCCAGGTCCTTACAGCAGTTGGAAAGCACAGCATAGTAGTAACTCCCCTTGAACCTGTAATTCACAGTGTCACAACTCCAGGAACAGAACAGGCTGCAGCTCCAGGAACTGCAAAAGCAGGAAGTGAAAAATCTGCACCTTTCAGTGTGGCAGAGAGAGAAAAAACATCACCACAGCCCCCACCATCTGCTCACAGAGGAGACTCTCCCATCATTCAAGAGCCTGAGGACCTCCAGCTCCATCAGGATGAGCCCTCTCCAAGGAGAAGTAGTCTAGTGATAGTGGAGTCAACCGATGAACAGACAGAAAAGTCTGGAAGAGGCTATGAAGAGGAATCATTAGAAAAGGTAAATAACATTACCTCAAAGTAATTGACACAAAGAACAAAGTTCTATGTCTCACTTATTTCTTCCTTCCAAAACTCAGATCCTGAAGCTTAGACTGTAATTCTGGTTCTGCTACCCTCACTTGTGTCTTGGACTGTGGCAGTTCTGTCCACACATGTGAAAGAGAATTAGTGTAAACAACAGCTGCAGAAACAAACCTTGTACACGTGAAAGCTGAAAAACACATGGAACAAAACACAAAGTGATAATATTAAAGGCTTGTGAGGAGTCATAGAATTGTTTTGATTGGAAAAGACATTTTAGATCAAGTCTAGTCATTAACTCTACACTGCCAAGTCACCACTAAACGAGGAGTAGCCTGAAGCAGCATGAAGAATGACATGAAAAATACTGCAAAGTTGGCGAGGTGGACAAGAGGCAGGAGGATGTAGATTGCAGAATAATAAGGAAGAAAAGAACTTGAGAATAGTGTTTATGTAGCATGCAGGCTATAAAGAGAAACGGAGGTAGGAGGTGGAAGCAAAGAGCAAAAACTATGTGAAGTAGGTCAATGGCTGTGTAAGACAAAGGAACCAACCTTATTGGAGTGTTTGGAAAGGGGAAGGTGTCAGGAGGCAATGAAAGAAAGCAACTGTCAGTATTTCCCAAGTAGCAGAGTACTAAGACCATCTTCTAGACTTAGTATCACAAAGACTCACCCTTCTTTTCAGTATGCTAATGAACAGCAAATGTGTAATCAACTGGCCAAAGCCTCCCACCCCCATCAGTGCTTCCCAGGTTAAAGCTAGGTAAGAGGCCAAAATCCTAAAAGCAGAAATTTTCAGAAGTGGAGATGGCTTTAAGTAAAAATGAGACAGAGCCTGTAGGCACTGTTAGTGCCACCTACAACAGAGTGCTGCTTCCATGCTCCCCCCAGGAGTTAGCTGAGGAATTAGGAGTGCTGGCGCTCAGCTCGGACGAGGATGAGGTGGTCACTACCAGGGTCATTCGCCGCCGGGTGATCATTCAGGTACCGAGTGCTCAGCGCCTGCATGAGTCTGTGCTGCCTGCACCCTGGGGACACCTTGAGGCGTGTGCAGAGCTGCAGTGGCCCTGAACGATGCATGGGCATTGGATGAGCCGTTCCAAAACCTTTCCTTGAAGGCAGGATTACAGTAATACTGCTAACCCAGCTCTAAATTGCTTAGACAGGAGGAGGACAGAGTGTTCTCAGCCCCATAAACAGCACCTTCAACTAACGTCTCTGCCTGTCCCTTCTGACATAACTTCCCTTTGCATGGCCTTCTAAGGATTTCTTTGCACAAGGTTTTTCTCCTAACATCTCTCAATTTTTTTTCCCCTTCTTTAACCAATTAACCAATTTTAAAACTGCTTCAAGTTACCTACATGAAGGCCTTGCTTCATAAACTGTTGTTCTTTGTTGTACAGGCTGATAGTATGCCTGAAATACCACCAGAAACAGTCACAGAAGAGCAATACACAGATGAATATGGCCACACAGTGGTAAAGAAGGTATTGTCAGCTGTGCCCCTTGCTACCTTCTTACTTTCCTGTAAAGTTTGCATGGCACAGAGATTATAAACTATTATATGTATAGATCACACATTTACTTGTATGATGGCCTCCTAAAGTAAACTTTTTCAGACCATGCTTACAAAAGTGAATTCTGCACAGCATGGTGCTCCTGGCTTTATCTGACAATTGATGTGCAGATCTGAAACCTATTCTGAATTCTGCTGGTAGCAAACTCCCATTTTTTTGTTTCCCAACAAAACATCATAGACCCATCTGGAATTGTCACAGCAACAGCAAACTTTTCCCAAATGTCTTCCCAGTTATTTGGGATTCTGCACTTGTGAAATTCCAAAGCACTGGAGGTGCCCAGCATCCTAGGCTTGTGCCCATGCTATCCCATGTCACCCTGCAGAGGTGATGACAATGCTGAGTACCGATACCAGATTAATCCCACAACTGTTAATTGTATTGCACTACAAACCAGTGAAAACCTTAGTCGCTGTGAAGGAACATATACAGCAAGTGAGGTGATACACAGCTCTGAGGAGCACTACAATTGTGAAACTGAGACAATAAATCAACACTGTGACCAGTGACTGTTAGCTAGTACAATACATTTCTTTTAACACATGCTGGTCAGATCTGTCATTACCTTCAGAGCCTCACTTTGGCTGCCAGAAGTGACTGTCATGGTTTGAACTCAGCTGGCAGCCAAACAACATAACAATGGTAATAACAGAATAGACAAACAAGTGATGCAGAGTACAGTTGCTCACCACCCCTTGACTCAGCCTGTTCTTGGCTAGTGATCCTGGAGGAGAGAATCCCAAAGCCACAACCCCAGAAAAGCCTGGGGCACCCTCCTCTACATACTGAGCACGACGTTGCACGATGTGGAATAGTCCACTGGCCAGTTTGGGTCTGTTGCTCTGGTAAATAAAACTGATAGCCAAGCTGCTAAACTCTTCCTTTCAGAAGCCTTTCTGAAATGCCAGCCTGAAAACATTTTCCAGCAGTCATGCAGTTGTAAAGCATGTTTTCTCTCTCAAAAACGATACCTTTTTATAACCACTGCTTTAGAGTCATTCCAGCATCTATACTGTGCCCACCTGTGAAGCAAGTTTATGGAAGATTTGCTGTGTGGTAACCCAAGTAGGGCAAATGCATCAACTCGCAGCTTTGCCACAGGTACTTGTCTCTGTATCTGTTAAAGCCTGAACCACTGGTAGGAAAAAGATGCCCTTTGAGTAGAAAATTTTGTATAGAACATAAGAAGGAACGCACTGTTGTTACTTCTTTAGGAACAAAGCTCTATTTCATTCCTTCAGATCACTAGAAAGATCATCCGGAGATATGTGTCTCCAGATGGCACAGAGAAAGAGGAAGTCCTAATGCAAGGAGCACCACAAACCCCTGTCACTGTGGAAGAAGGAGATGGCTATTCCAAGGTTGTAAAACGGGTCGTGCTGAAGAGCGGCAGTGAGCAGACAGAGGTCAGAGCTTCCACTTCACTTGGCAAAAAGCAGCAGTACACCAACAGTGTGCTTACTAACCACAGCTTACCCCTGCCAGCTCTGAACAATACTTGGAAAAGCTTCTGGCAGATGAAAAGGCCTTGAAATAAAGAGAGAGGCAAGGTGGAGAGTGGGCAGGGAAAAAGGGGAGTTTTCTCTGAAAATAAGTCAGGATACAGATTCTGTGAATTATGGGGAGTGCCAAATTCATAAAGCAAGCAGCTTTGTACCACAGGTAGATAAATGGCAAATCTGTACATTATAGACACACTAATATACTATACACATCTGTTCTTATACCTCTTACTCTAGTAAGAAAACCAGTGAATGCAGCAATGAAATGATCTGATGTTTAGTTCTCTGAAACTAAGCCCTTCTAGATACAGCTGTATTAGGTTTAACTTCCTGCTGCGCTCTTTGCTTTGAAGAGGCTAAAATAAATAGCACTAATTTTATCTTGACTGATTGTAGAGCCAGGTAATTAAAAAGAAAACCCAACCTGGCCAGGTAAGTGCTTTTCAGTTTACCTTCCCCTGCCTCACTTCACCAGGTGGCCCTGCAGAGGTCTGTATCAGCCCAATTAAGGCTGTGACAGAGGGTCACAAGCTGTACCAGGGGTTGCTTTCAGCAGCACTGCAATGGAAACTAACATTTAACAAGCAGTTGTCAGCAATGCTAAGATGACCAGCCAGAATTAATCATCAGAATTAATTCTCTAGGAGTAAAGTAACAAGAAAATAATTTTTTTCTGACCATACTAGAAGTACTGTTTGTCATATGGAACCCATATACATTACGTATGTATCTTGCCAAATATCATCAAGTTTGTCACTTTCCCATGGTAACCTAAAGTTCTGGCCTGTGGCTCCTGTAAGAGTTCCTTGGTTTTCTCTCAGAAGAATGATCTTAAAATGAAGACATGTACTGGCAGCAGTTATTCACAGTGCCTGTGTGAACACAGCATGAGGTCCATTTGTTGCTTGGTGTAACTGCCATTCTAAGAAGGATGGTCACTAAAAGCATCGTTAGTAGCCATTATGTAATTCATATCCAGGCTCCTTCTGCTTTCTTATCTTACAGGTGACCCTGTCTGAACCTGCTGTTTTGCCTAGTGCCTCCAAATTCCAGTCTGAACCAGTTGAAGGCCGGAAGGTCAGCAAAGTCATAAAGACCACAGTAGTGCAAGGAGAGAGAACAGAGAAACACCTGGGGGATGCCAGCTTAGCTACTGATCTTCCATCAGCCAAAGAGGACTTTGAAGAGGTAAAAGCTCCTTTTAAACATAAATATTAAAATTAGTGTCACAGCACACCTGGGGACAAATTCTACCCTACTGAAAGCTTTGGTGGTGGAGCATCATACTCAAATATTGAGGATAAAAGCTCTGCTATATTTGGTTGTGTTATAAAAGGACGTGAAGTGTGTGTGTGGGAAGCTAACGCTACAGAATTAGCTGTGGAACATTTCAGGATTCTAAAACAACCCCCACAGAGGCTTTAAGTGAAGTTGTTGGAAATCGTGGATGTGGTTACCCTTAAAGTCACCTGTTACCATCCATGCACCTCATTTTAGAAATGGATAGTTATGTCTGGGTACCTTGATGTATTCATTTGTCCTTGAAACAAAAAAATAGCTACCAGCTAATTAGCATCTCTCCTGTTTTGATGCCTTTCCAATAAGTTTAGACATTTCAGTAACAGAAGAGTAAGGAACTGAGAGCCCTTTACTCTTAATCCATTTTATTGTCCCTTTGAATGACAAAACAGGGAGAGATCTTAACAAAAAGAAAACAAGCAGCAAAAGCCGTCCTGAGAAGGTTCAAAGCCATGGCCTGGGAAATAACAGGCTTTTCCCAGCTTGCAGCTGCTGGTCTGGTAAATCTAGAAGCCTGCAGAGCATAGCAGAGACAAACCCACACCCAGTCAAAAGGAAACCAAAAATGCTGCAGGGCTTGATTTGGGCTACTTCAGATCTGGAAAGAAAGTACCAAGACCTGCTTCAGTACAATGAAACTGTCCTATACAAGAAACTGTAACTGAGCTGTGCACTGAATGGCAGGCAGATGCTTATGCCTCTGTTCACCAACATTCACCTTCATTAATAGAAAGCAGTAAGGGATGAAGAGCAATTATCTTCTGTCCTAGGTTTTTCATTCTTGTTTTAATTTGAAGTTTATGTTTTAATTCGAGGCTCTGAGCTATACAGGTAACAAAATGAAAGTCCAACTGCCCACTTTAGTAGAGAAAGAGATCAGGAAAGAGGATGGATCAATCATTAAAAGGTTTGGCTTGGCATGTCAATCAGCTGTTACTAGAAAAGTATTAACAAACTCCTAATACATGAATGGATTTAATGAGTGCCTGAAATGAAACCCCTGGCAGGACTTCATTTGCAAAGTACTAAAGATTACCACTAACATTCTGTGAGAGGAAGGGATGTGTGCACTGGAGAGGGCTGCATTCACTTGAAAAACTTCAGTGGGTGGTGGGGGGGTTTATGCTGTGGTGGGTTCACCAAGGCAAGCAGCCAAGCACCACACAGCTGCTCCCTAACCCTCCTGCCTCCCCTTAGAACAGGGGAGAGAATAGGAACAGCAGAAGTGAAAAACCTCATGACAGTTTAATAAGTGAAGGAAAGAGGGAAGCACAACCAAACAAGGGAATGCAAAGGCAATCACTTACCACCTGCCACAAGCAGACCAATGCCCAGCTAGTCACTAAGCAATGGTCACCTTGGAAGACATACTTCCCTTGCCAGCTTCTTCCTCTGGCCTGTTTTGAGCCCTGAGCATGGTTCTATACAGCAAGGAATTTCCCTCTGGCCAGTTCCAGCCAGCTGCCCTGGCAGTGTGCCCTCCCAAAGGCTTGCCCACCCCCCAGCCTACCTTCTGAGGGGGCCAGTGGGGAAAAAGGAGAAAGCACTGGTGCTGTGCAAGCAATGCTCAGCAGCAGCCAGAGCACTGCCTGCTACAAACACTGTTTTAGCCCCAAATGGAGAGCAGTGCACCACACAGGCAGCTGTGATGTGGTTTAACTGCATGCTGGCTAGACCCAAAGCAAAGGGGTGTCGCTGCCAAGCCCATTTCATAGCAGGTGACACAAGAATTAGTGTGACTGACAGTTAACAGTAATCAAGGTTACTTCAAAAATATTTTTTTGCTAGCAATTGACTCTGATCATTTAATAATTTGAACATTATCAAAATAGATGAGAGGATACATGAGATATTTATAGATGTGTGCATGTGACAGTTGAGCCTGAGGAGGAATGAGGCAGGGCAAACAGGAAAATATGTGGGAGAAAGAAAACCCCAAAACAAAGCAAGCTACTGTAGCTCGGACAGCAAATGGGTTCATTCCTACCACACACAACATGAGCCAAGGCTGCTGCGGGCTAGGTGTCTTTCACAGATCTTCTTCCAGGCCCTTTGAATCTATAGTGGCACTGGGGTGGTAAAAACAGCGTTAGAAACAGTAAAGGAACATCCTGACCAAATTCTGGGTGCAAGCAGTAAAGCTCAGACCAGCTTTAGAGTCAGTGGGATGATGTCACAAGGACACACTGGGAGCCAGCAGAGCTGCTGTGCCTGCTCTGGATGAAGGGTGCACATTCTTGCCAAAGCACTCCACCTAATGAAGGGACCTTTTGGCCATTCAAGTCAGACTCAGAAGTGTCAGCTGTCCCATCAAAATGGAGCTATTCCTGGCTGAGCATGCAGGAATTCCCAAGCGTGCTTGGCTTCCCATGGTCCTCTCAAGGACACTGACCAAAAACTGGGCATCTGGGTAATGCTAAGCAAGAGACACTCAGCTGTCCTATGACAACTATGTTTATTTGCACAGACCTGGAAGGGACTTGGTGGGGTTTCAGGTTCTGTCTAGCAGAGCAAGATGGTTCCAATGAAGTAAGAGAGTAATAGAATAGCTTAAGTCATTACATTAGCACACAGGTAGCTTTACTGGCTGGTAGAACTGAGTGTTTATGAAATTAGTCAGCTTAAAACTAATACTCTGCAGGAAATCTTTGTATGCTGAAGATGACTACATTAAATAGGAAGGGCCTGTCTGAATTTCAACCCAGGTGGCATGTCTGTGTGTGCAGCATGGTTTTGCTGGGCTAAACTTGTGTGCTTTATTGATGTATAGACATTAACTGCTATAAGTTCATATTATGAAATCCAATTAAAGCAGTGGTGTGTGCTGCATTCAGGAAGCACATGTGACCTCAGTAGCTGGCTTAAACTGCCTGATACAATTCTTCTCATGTTATTTGACATGACTGCAGCTGAAAAGGAGCATTTTTTAAACCCTTCAGGAACTGTGGGCTTTTAAAGAGAGTTTTCTCATCTGTTTTGTTTCAGGACAACGCTGAGTAAAGCCAGCACACAGAAGAGGACTGTGATGAAGGATCGGTACGGAAAACACGTTCGCATAGAGGAGCTGGAAGACACACCAGAAGCACTACCACAGGATGACCTCCAACACGACCTCCAGCAGCTTCTCAGACACTTCTGCCAAGGGGACTGGAAACAGGAGGCGAAGTGAGAAGCTGCCACCCCTCAACACCACTGCATAACCATCCATCCCGTGTGCCACGTTCATCTCCTCTAGGTGTAGACATTGTCACCTACATCATCACTGAAGACACTGCCATTTCTACCTGTGCAGATGCAGTGAATCCATTTCTTCTCCCCCTCCCTGTATTTGATTTTTGGGTTTTTTTGTTCCTTTTTACCCTGTAAGCTAATTTGTGACCAAAGATAGCATCCTTCATCCGGGATGATTTATCCACCAAACCGTCGTCTTTGTGCTGTACTGGGAGTTTGTCGGCATCGCCACTTCTTGCTGTCCCTTGGCTTCTGCACTAGCTTCACGAAATCGCATTTGTCAAGCCAACTTCATCTACAGGCCTCTTCAAGTGACTATGTACAGGCGTTACAAAACAAGGGAGATAAGGTGTAAACTGTGTATAGCAAGAGTATTTGGACTTAGGAGACTGCAGACGACACACTGCCTGTGACTACAATTAGCATCATGGATTACAAGGTCTATTGACACTGCTGACCAGCCACCTATGAGATACCGACTGCAAACACAGACTGGCTGAGGAGCAAGCACTGCACATCTACTGCAGCCACCAGACTTCCAGTGTAGGGATCTGTTATAGCAAATGGCTCTAAGAGTCAGGCCAAAACCTGGAAATTCAGCTGTTCTCCCAAAGCAACAGCTGCCTGTGGCCATCAATGCTTCTAAGACCTTTGGACAGCCACTCACAGATTTCCAGAAAAAGAAAAAAAACAAAGAAACAAACAAAAAGAACACCCAATTAGGTCCCCAACCCGCTAGCAGCTATATCTACGGTACATCTGCATATGGTATTAAAACCTTCTAGATCTGGACTTGTGGCAGGGCGTATTAAACAAAGATAACTACAGTAGTTTCCTCTTTCCATCACCGCTTAGCAAACCACACTGTCTTACTGGTGGTACTTCCTGCTGGCCACTGCACTGTAGATAACTATGGGAGAAAGACTTACCCAGTATACAAGGAGAATAATTAATTCACCGTGTTTTATCGAGATTGCCTCTTATCCGATACATGCATGTGGCATTTGAAGGTCAAAACCAAACCCTCCTGTAACCATGTCAGCTTGTTGGCCCTCTTAGCACTGAGCGAGCAGTTTTTATCTTCCAATCAAGTGTTTTTTAAAAAGAGAGTGCTCACAATCCTTGAAAGGCAGTTTCTGTTCATATTTTGTTATCTCTCTAATATATATACTTCTAAACCAACCCTCTGGAACCCATGATAGCATGTCTGCACCTGGCTTTTCAAACAAGGGAACAGATATCTGACATCTGGGGTGTTCCATACCTTAATATTTCATGGAGGGAGCTCTGTAGTGTTTTAGCATATACAATACACCCAGACACACACTAAATGTTTTTAAACAGCTCTTTGATTTTTTTTAGTAGTATACTTAAAACCAGAGCAAACCAGATCCTCTCCTCTAGGAGCAGCACCTTTTCCAAGCTTATCTGGCCTTCCACCATTATTGGGTTGTTTGGCTTTTTTTTTTAAGGACTCACTCAGTGCTCAGAACAAGGGCACATCCTCATTAAGGTAAGGATGCCAAATGCACAAAAACCATCTTGGGAGTTCTGGCTTCCTGCAGAAAAAATAACCCAAGGTGCCATGCTAAAGTCTGGGGTTTTGGCAAGCAGGAAAACAAAAGAAAAAAAGGGGGGGGGGGAAGGGGGAAGTGTTTTTGGCAGCCAAACTGAATGAGACCCACGATGAACCATTTCACAAGGCCATGGCTTTCTGATTGTCAGAGACAGCACAGGATTATCTTCAAGGATGGGGCTCTAAAGAAATGCATTTCTGTTGTGTTACTTGCGGTGCAGATGATGTTCTGTGTAACAACATAATGGTTATTCACCTCTTATTTTGATTTTTTGCTGTGTTATCAAAGAACTTGAATACTGTGAGAAGAAGTGAATTTTAAGTTGACGAATCAGCATCTTGTTCCCATGGTGATAACACTAATTGAATATATCTATGAGGGCATGTATTAGTAAAAAAATTAAAGAAATACAACACTAACAATACATAGCTGCAATGTGTACAATGGCTGATTTAACTAAATAAACATGTACAAGTGTTAAATGTAGCAATAATGCCTCACTCTCTTTTACTGCCAGCACAGCAGAACGAGGGCCAGTTCCTGTCTGGGTGCCTTAACTACCAATTAGAACCATAGAATGATTTGGGCTGGAAGGGGCCTCTAAAGGTCATCTAGTCCAGCCCTCCCTGCAGTCAGCTGGGATATCCTCCACTAGAGCTGCTCACAGCCTTGTTGAGCCTTACCTTGAATGTCTCCAGGGAAGGGGCCTCAACTTCCTCTCTGGGCAATCTGTTGCAGTGTTCCACCACCCTCATGGTGCAGAACTTATTCCTAACATCCAATCTAAATCTGCTCTTCTCTCATTTCAAACCACTGCCCCTCGTTCTATCACTGCAGGCCTTTGGAAACAGTCCCTCTGTAGCGCCCTTCAGGTACTGGAAGGCTGCTGTAAGGTCTTCCTAGAGCCTTCTCTTCTCCAGGCTCAACAACCCCAGCCACCTCAGCGTGTCCTCATAGCATCCTCATGGTCTCCCTTGATACCTAGCTCTGTAAGACATAATTACTTAGTTTTAATTTTGCTACTCAGGATTGGTGTCAGTCTGTTAGAACAGTCAGATACAAAGTTTTTTAAATCCTGGTTAATAGCTTTTCAAAGGGTATCCAGCCCTTGATACCAAAGGGTATCATGTTTTCTAGTTATTTTATTGACAGACTTTTCCTTCAGATATGGCTCAGACCATTTGTAACAATTACTTTGCTGGTGCAAATGTCTCTGTTTACAGCAGATTTCTCTGTTTACTAAATCAACACCTGAATGATCATAACCTGAGACCAAACTTTGCTGTCCTCCCTGTTGTGCAATCTTAACTTTATGACTTTTAGAGTATAACAAGGTGAAGGAAGAGTGATACAGAGAAATTTGAGTGCAAGACACTTAAAGGCTGTTCCTTGAAGTAATGCAAATGAGGGGAATCGGTTCCAGGCCTTTTTCTTATTCACCGACAGTCTTTTTCGTGACAAAAATAGAAAACTTCTGCTAATTAGTAGGTTTGAGCCATTAATAAACATAAACCCCTCAATCCCTCCATCCCCAGTCACATTAAAGACACAGAGAACATAAGGAGCATCTGGAGGAACATGCTTTCTGCTTATCCCTGCTCCAACAGCTCACAGGGTCTGCCCTTGGCCACAGCACCACTGGACTCTCCTCCAGTGACTTCAATCCCACTTTTCATAGGGGGTGAGACCAGCAGCACCTCTGCAGGCTTCTCAACAGGCTTCTGTGTTATTACTAGCAGAGAAAACTTCATGCTACTACTTCCAGCATTACATGCAAAAATGGAGGCAACTAAACTAAACTAAAATGTATAAAATAAAATGTGTAAAAGCTGCTTGAACCTTTCTGAGGCCAGAGCAAATTCACTTCCCCCCAGCTTTTGCTGAGCAGCAGCTGGCATTGCACAAGACTTTTTATTAAATAGCCACTAGAGTGCAGCAAACCATCAGCTAGTAAGACGGGAAAAAACCAACACACACCAACTCACAAGCCAAATAAACAACGAAACTTCCACGAATTTTTCAAGTGAAATACTGCACTGTTGGCAAGGCAGCCCCCACCCCTTACTGCAAATGTTAGAATTTAGAGTGTGTACTCCATCTGCCTACATACACACACAGAGTTCTCCCCTCCAATAGCAATGGGAAAAGCCAGGGGAAGCAAGGTCTCAATAAGGCTATCAGAATATGCAGATTTCCCTTCATGAAAGCTAATCTCCATGCCCAGGCTGACTTCCATCAGCTGTTCAATTTGCACACAAGGATGTGCAGAGCACTCATACTAAGCTCATTCACTGCAAGTTTGTGATGTTTCATGCTTCAGCTCCCTCAGAAATTCTCTTTTTTCCTTAGATAACTCTGCTGTACATCAGTCTTAAAAAATACCATGAGGCCGTGCAATCATTTTACTAAGTATTTTCAGTTTCTTTGAGGTTAGTTTGTTAGCCTAAGAGCAGAGTAAGACAGTAAAGTAAGCAAGAAGACTACAGAAAAGGCACCATGTGCTTGCCTTCCACAGATTTCCATAAGGCAGGTTTTATTGGCTCCACTCTGCCAGCATTATTTCTGGATTGCTTTCACAAGCTGAGGCCAAATTCTTTCCACAATAATTTAGAAAGAGGAGAGCAGGCTTCATGTCAGCAGCTTGACTCAACTCCATTAACCAGCAGTGCTCTAAATCAGCACTTCAAGAATATTTGCACAAGCAATTACTTGTTCAAAGAAAAAAAATCTGGACCAGTACATCTCAATCACACATACATCAGAAAATGCAAGTTAAAGACATTCAGAGATGGTTTTGTTGTTACTGATGAAGCTAAACTCTGTTTCCATCTCTCTCTGGTGCTACCAGAGTAACAGTGCCAGTCCCACGGCACAGAATCTGTTGGCAGTAGGGAATTGTGTTAATGAGCATCACAGAATTGGCACACAACCTGAAATTCGTTCCAATACAGTAAGGAATGATCCCAGCATTTATCAATCCATGCAGATTTTGTGAGACATTAAGCTAGCAAATTATTTTCTAAGAGCAGCTCCAAGAAGATTTAAGATGACTTCTAACTCCTCAGTGAAGAGCCCAGCTCCACCTCCCCTCTGAGGTGACTGCTGCAGGTAGCCATCTCAGAGGGCATGAGGTGCAGCTGGCCCCTCACCCAAGTGAGGGCAATCACCTCAGCTCTGAGCTATCTCCTCTAGCTAGAGATTTCCCTGCTCACTGCAGAGTTGGACTAAACCTCAAAGCTTTCTTCCAACCCCAAATGTTCCATCATTCTATGAAAACTGAGCACAAGGTGCAGTTACGCTTCCCCTTTGCAATGTTAAAGAAAAACAAACCTCACCAAATGCATGGAGGTCTGAAGATACTGCAGCTTAATGAAGCCTGAGAACAGCTAAGTGCACACTGGGTACAGAGAGATCAGACAGTGCCACAGTCTTCTTAAACAGCACTAGATTCTGCAAGAGTCCCTTCTAACTGGTGCCACAGGATGGATTTACTCCATCTTTGTGTAATGAGCTTTGGGTCATTCACACCAACCTTTAGCAGGTTAACTCGTCTCAGACAGAAGGTTTGTATCGTGCTGCCCCACAAGCACAGCTGTGAGCACCATGCCACAGCTATTAGGCAGTAAAAAAGGCTTAACTGCACCCCATCACTTCACACATGCACTCGTTATGGTTTCAGGTAAATCCTTAAGCTATTGACTCAGTCCTGCCGCAAAGAGCACCTGGAAAACCACCCAGCAGGAGAAATCTAGTGACTGTTCTCCTGTACTCAGCTCCAGTGAGGCCACAGCTTGAGTACTGGGTTCAATTCTGGGCACCACAGGATAGGAAAGACATTGAGGTCCTGGAGCCTTTCCAGAGAAGAGCAATGTGGCTGGTGAGGGGTTTGGAGGGCATCGCACAAGGAGCAGCTGAGGGATGCCTTCCCTGCCCCAAATGGCAACAGCCAGCCAGATGGATCACATTACCATGTGTTAGGGGTCATCCCCAGCCAGCTGGCACCTACCCACCACTTCCCATTGCTCTCACCCTCCACTGCTGCATGGCATTTCAGCTTGTGGAGTTCAGCAGCACTCAGTTTATTTTCCACCAGAACACTGGCATTTAACACAGCTGCTTGTGCTACAGACTTTGGAAAAACAGGCCTAGAGTTCTCTGAGTGTGTGTTGGGGTTTTGTCTGGTTGTTTTGTTGGTTCGTTTTCTTCATTTTCGTTTACTTAAAGCAAGCAAGCCTAACCACATTACCATACCTGCTGGATGGTGCAGACTTACCAAGTTGTGTTTTCAGTCACAGCAAAGTCTAACGTTCTGCCTGAAGGAAAGCTTGGTCAGTTTAGCATGGCCACAGATGATACCCAGCTTCCTGCAGCTCAGCTTTCCCTTCTCAGGTACTTGACAGCTTCCTAAAGCTGTTTCCATTTATCAAGGAGGCTTGGAGTGTCTCCTTAGCTGCAGCCCAGTGCCTTTATTTAATAGTGCTTTTAATGACAGCCATTGGCAGGCAGGCAGGCATGATTTTCCTTGCTCCCATCTCACCAAAAGCCAGACAGCCTAGAAATATGAGTCTAAACAAATGAGCCATTAGTGCCAGCTGGCTACTGCTAATTGAGTTGTATCTTTTCTGTGTTATATTACATTGTTGCCTAGAGATCTTTACTTCTGCCCTTAATTTTTCTGGTCCTCTTATTTTATTATCCAAGTGCCACAGCTGAACTGCATACAGCAGGAAGTTCTGTGCATTTACTTCAAACATGCTGGAAAAAAAAAAAAAAGGACTTCGAAAATTTCAGAGTCATTTCTCTGAGGTCTTTGCAACAGAGAGTCTGAAAGACATAGTTTAGAGGGGTGGTAGCTCCTGGCTTGCTCAGGTCCAAAGAGACCTGAGAAGATGTTGCAGATTCTGGGTGTTGAGTCACTTTAATACTGAACAGCATCCAGATTCTCTGGGCTGGTCTCCTGGACAGGTAGTATTTCAGAGAAGAGAAAGCCCTGTACAGGGACAACACTTACAACAAGTATGTTACAGAGGCAGGAAAAGGACTGATCCCATGGGATGCAGAAAAAGTTAGGTAGGAGGAGACCCAGTTTGACAGTGACAAGACCTCTAAATCCCTTACAGTTTTTAAGCTCTTAGTCCAAGCCTGCAAGCATCTTCAGCATCATTTTGTGATCAAACTTGAATTAATATTCAACAGAAATTGTTTTTCAGTACAAGTCACTGAAAATAGCCCCAAATTTGCACCAGGGACTGCATCAGGGTCCAAGTCTCTTACTGTACTAAGCCTTTACACCACTGATTCACAGCACTTCTCTAACCTTCCCTTTAGTTACAGCACACATTATCTGATACTGCCTCAACTCTGACATCCATCATGAAGAGAATTTTTCACCTGCAGGCTGCCATTTTCTGCTACATGATGTATTCTGATGCATACCTTGAGGCATGAACCTAGCAACACCTCAAGAATCCCCTTTGCAGAAACTCCTGATATCACAAACACAATATTCTCAGATGTTAATGACCAAAATTACCTTAGGGAGCTTTGGATAGGCTCTAAAATAAAATTAGTCCCTCTTCTTATCAGAGGTAACCAATTTCTGCATCCAGTTATCACTTCGGTGTTTGTTAAGCTGACTGAAGGAAGGTCACTGAAATGAGATGCTGGAAAACAGCTGTCTGTAGAGATGCATGAGCTCTCAGACATTGTGACCACAGACTCTTCAATTAGGAAAAGAAACTACCACCAACAAAACAAATCTTTCAGCAGGCAGCTTGGTCCTTGTATGACATGTGAGCAAGTCCTACAATTTCACAAGAAACCCTTTTAGACTCATGGTATGTTTCTGAAAATTGTCTCCTTTTTCTGACTGAAAGTTGCTTTATTCATTCACACCTATAAACTGGCTGTTATTTGGATCTCCCCTCTGCTCATCACTCTGACACCTCAAATGCTTAAGTAGGGCTCAAAGAAGGTATGCTGTAGGGGAGGATGCAAAGCCTACACTGGGGCTGTATTATCCCTATACTGTCACCTGCCACTAAATTCACACTTTGTTATTTGACTGCAAAGGAGAAAGAAGGGGAAACATACTCCAAAGAGGAAATGGAAGATGTGAATGAAGTATTTCTCTCCCTAACTTTTCCATTTTCTCTCTCCATAATCACTGTTTCCTTCCTTGAAACCAACCTCACAAGAAGCTGCAGCTTGGCTGTAAAAAGTATTTCTATCTAGAAACTTCTCAAATGTTATCCTGAATTATGAACCAAAAGCATCTCATTTCTCACTCATCTGACCTAAGCTGATTCCCCAGAGGAGACAGACTGACTGGCAGCAATGAAGCAAAATGAATGTTTCCTATAGATACAAATACACACTGATGTAGGTTGTGCTCAGATTCTTCATCATCATCATCATCACAGCTGTCACTGCCGACAACAAAAAGTGAGTACCTCTGATAAATTGTTTCAGAATTGATGAATGCCTCCTCCAAGGTTATTTTCACGTGGTGGGACAGCTGATCACACCAGACTTGCCACAGAGCATAATAAACACATTACTTTGTGAAAATCATCAGTTCTGGGCAAATCCATTTGTGCATAGCTCAAAGAACCTGACTGCAGCTACACAAGCTGCACTCTGAGCCCCTTCTACTCGGATAATTTAAACTGTGACTCATTCAAAGGAACTCAGACCCTAATAAGCTCTGGATTGTAAATCCAAAATTGGTTTAGTTCACTTTTCATTTGTATCTTTTAATTTTCTTTGAGGAGCAGCGGGACTAAAGCAGGTCTTAATTTTTTCCATAGCTCCCAAGGAGGCACAAGCTCCCCTAAATGAGAGGGAAGCTGTAAACTTCAGAGATTCATTTCATATCACACACATAAATTCTGTCTCCTGGAAGAAGGATGGAAGTGTAGGAAACAGAAGGAACTGACTCCTAATAATGATATATTAAACTCTGCTACCCAGATGACTTTTCTGAAAGGTAATAAAAGAAAAATCAGCATCGAGGACTGCAAGGAGATGCTAATGCTAGGATGAAGGATAGAAGATATTCCCGCTCCAACTCCCCCTTTCAATCACACTTAATTACAGGCCAAGGGCAGCAGTTACTTGGCTGGCCCCCTCTATTGTATTAATGTCTGGACTGCATGGAGCATTTTCAGCCAGTAGGAAGGATCTAGTGGCTTTGTAACAACAGCCCAATGACAGAACATCACAGCAATGACCTAGGGAGTAATACAGATGGTTTGAGTTCAGGGACCTGCAGCAGGACCCAGAAATCTTGGTATCTCCTAGTATAGGCAGTGGAGCTATTTTGATATGAACATTAAACCACTCTTTACTTCCTTTATCAATCCTCACCTGCAAACAGAATGCTGCAATTATCTGGTTTGCTCTGTCTTACCTCTTCACAGAGGAATGCTTTTTCCTGTCAGGGGAATTGATGAGAAGGATGATCCTTCACTGTGGGAGCTCACTGAACATCTTCCAATCGATGCATTTTTTAAACTGAAGATTAGCAATGTATTCATTTCAGTGGGAGCCAAGAAGGCTCCTTGAAACGGGAAGCTTGAAAAATTCAATTTAAATTATCAAAGATCTTTGAAGAAGTGACTTCTGCAAAACTATGTAACAGACAACCTCATGTTCTGCTTCAGACTCCGCCTGCGTCCTGTGGCATTGCGTTTTAACCGAGCCACTGTAAAACTGAAACCTTGTAATTACATCTTCTCCATCAATCACCACCATCTCAAATCCCCTCCATTTGTCTAATTGCCAGCTCAGAAAGATTTACCTGGCATCTAAATATCAAAGCAGGTTCTTCTTGCTTTAGTAGGTCAGTTGCAGTGGCAAAAAAAAAAAAGCCCCAAACTTTGGGTTTAGCTTTTTCTGGGAGGGATTTTTGGTGGTGGTTTTTTTGGTTTTTTTTTTTGTCTTTGCCTTTTTTTAGGATGCACAAAGAAAACACACTGCTGATGTTTTACAGATGTACTGGCTTTGAGCTGCTGACAGATGCAGGAAGTTGATTTTAGCTAGTATAATTAACTAGGATGACCTTCAAAACTCACAGGGTATTAGCACATGCTGTGTCGAGAACAGCAGCGTGCTGCTGCCCCCCTCAATTCAAGTGCTGCCCCAAGAATGGTGTGAGGTGGCTTCTCTCAGATTTGGGAACTACTGCATGATCCCAGCTGCCAGCAGAGCAGTGAACATTGCTTTTCTAGAGGGAAGTCTCTCGGGATTCCACTTCTTCCCCACTAGTCTGGAAAGCAGAGAGGACTTGGAACATGAGCAAACACCACAAACCATGACGTGCTAGACGCCACGGGTGAGCGGGAGGTTCTCTGAGCTCTCCTTGTAATTCTGGCCATAAATCCTTCGTAGGCAGGCTGTAATCACTGTCATTCAGGGAATGAAGCTCACCCTTGTACCTTGAAACCCCTGTCAGCCATCAGCTTTTGTGGCCCTCAGCAAATTACACCCTGTCTGTTTCTCAGCCACACAACAAGGTAGGCAATGCCTGCCTGCTCTCAGTGACAGAGTAAGGATCAATCAGCTCACGTTTTTAAAAGCCTCCCAGTCAAACACCAGAACACAGCAACACTACACCCAGTAAGACTGCTCCTTGCTCCAGCTGTTGACTGTGCCCCGGAAATAGGTCTCACAGAAAAGGGAGAGAAAAAAGGTTAAGTGGAAAAAAACTAAGGAGAATGGAAGGAGCAAAGTTTCCAGCACAGAAGTAAATGATTCATTGTGAGGAAGGGCACTGTCACAGTGTTTTTAACATGGTGAAAGCCATGTGGCAATAACCTCAGGGTGTCTGGCGCTGGGAAGGATGAGGGTTTGTGAAGAGGAACACAAAGCAGAGCATGAGGCAGCAGAGGGAAGAGGCATCTGAGCAAAGGGGCAGGGAGCAGCAGTGGTGCTGTTTGACAGAGAGGTGAAAAGGATCCAATGAAAGAGAAGCCTCAGATTGGTTTCTCCTCTCACTACCAAAATGTTTAGATCTTTGTGCCAGCTACTCCTCCTCAGTGATGAGTAGTGTGAGCTGCTAAGGCGTTTTAATGCAAACAGTACCCTCCTCACCCCCCTGGCTCTTCCACTCTAACATCCCCCTTACATCCTGCTGGCAGACAGCGTAAGACTTGTGGGATGTAAAGCAGCTCTGCCTTGTTGTGTGTGAAAACCTGATCTGCACTGGGAAACAGTGCTTGCAGAAAGGTGTGAATGTGACAAGTCTCAAACACCAAGATCCCCTATTTAACTACAGAGCAGAGAGGAAATATTTAATGCACCTCAGGCTCTCAATCTGGAGACATCCACTACCAAAGAAGAAACCAGCAAAGGAGCCTTTGTAATGTGTATGTTCACATCCTGGAATCATCAAATGCATCCATTCATTTAAATAAAGAGCCTTGTAATATTTTCTGCCCTCACCTTTGTCTTAATTAAATCCCATGGCATTTTTCAGCCTTTGTGGCACCTTCAGTTGACAGGTGGCCAAGAAAAGGGATCCTTCCTGCTTTTATCATGAGATTTTGACAAGTTTTGGAGCTGCACCAAAACCCAAGCTAGATCCTTCCCCACTTTATAGTGAAAAATCAGAGAAAGGCTGTCTCAAATATTACCTTGGTGGTTATGACACTGACATTGCACAAGGGCCAGATTCCTGGTCTGAACCAAAAAAACCCTAAAAACTCCTACTTGTGTTTTCCAGATCCCTGTCAAAGTATTCTACACCCAGGCCCTGAAATCATTCTGCTGCTGCTGTGCTTGTCTCCACCTCAGAGTGTTAACCATTTACACAAACTGGTGTGGTCCCAACAGGAGACTGAAACAGGTCCTCCAAAACCAGATCCCAGAACTGCATGCCAACATCTGTTTGTTTCCAACCACTGTGCACAGAAAACTGTTGCATGAAACATCATTTTCACAGCAAACAAACTGTGTGGCTGAACTCACAGATCTATTGCAAACCACAGCAACAGCTTTGAGAGGCATTTCACTTCAGCTCTCACCTGGGGCCAGCACAGGACAGCCTGCTGTGCCTGCACTTCCTGGAGCATCTCCACACTTGATCAGTTACCCTTCTATTGAAGGATGAATGGGTTGCACAACTAGGTTAATACCTCTAGGTTGTTAAAAACACAGATATGGAGTACATTTCTAACTATAGATAGTTAAAGACAGAAATGAACAACTTTCACAGAACTCTAATTCACAGGTTCTCCAGGGTCTGGAGAGACAGTCTGAAAATTAGTAAATGTATATAAAGAACAATATAAAGAACAACAATGGAGGCATAGAAATTGCCACCTCGGAGTTTGAAGTGCACATATCTACACCATGTCCTATAGGCAGCCCCAAGGCCAAGCAGAGCATCAGAACCAAAGCCTGCAAACAGAAGGCTGGGTGTGCTACCAATGTGATGATGTGTAAAGGTGCTCTGCTGTATTCAAACTCCTTTTTGGACTAACTTTTCACTAAAATCAGATTCAAGGAGTGCTGACTGGGAGGATTTCATAAGTTAGCATGTTCAGGCAGCTGCTAGGAGACAGAAAACAATGCAAAGCTGCCAATTATTCACCTACAACAAATATTACCTGTTACTAAACTGCTCTCCAATCCATTCCTAAATTATTTACTAAGTCATCTTTGTAACTTACTATAATGTATTACTTTAAAATATTTACATTTGATCAAAGCCAAAAGAATATCCATATGTCACTTTAAAAGACAGCTAAGCTCCCTAAGCATACCTCTGTTGGCTCAGTGTTAATTTGAAATGCTAGAAACACCCTTTGCTAACTTTTGATAGTACTCTTACCTTGGTTTAGTAATGCAGTAAGTTGATGATGTAATATTTTTATCACAGTGGGATACCAACAAGGTTTTTCACACACAATTTTGTTTTGTCTTGGCTTCTTCCTTCGTAAAGGCTTACTTGAAGTTCAAGTACTCACAGGAGGAACAGAATTCATCCATGAAGGTCAAAGTAGCACATTTTTGCCACAATGAACAAGACAGGCAGGTTTTGGCATGGCCCAGCCTCTGTGCTTTACCCTCTATTGAGTTTTGTTCAGGAAAAACAAACAGAAGCCACCATTATTAGCTTCAGAGATGCTGATACAAAGTGTTTAATTCCTCTATCGTGCACATGGAAGAAGAGGAAAGAGAACTGCAGAGACTGCTGTGTGAAAAGGTGTTTGTCCCTAGTTTTATGCAATGTATCTGGAGAAAAACCATTACTAGTCTGTGGAGGATGCCCCTGCTCACTGCAAGGGGGTGGGGGGGGGGTTGGACTAGATAGCCTTTGGAGGTCCTTTCCAACCCAAACCATTCTATGATTCTATGCTGAAGATAATGAGCCCTCCTGAGGGGCCAGGCTATCACCCTCTGCACTTGGAACACTGTTTGCCTGCCCTGTCCTGCAAGAACTGTGACCCAATGGCCTTGGCAGTGAAGGAGTTAGGTGAGTGACGGAAAAAGAGCTGCTTGGTTTTGGACTTCTCTTAGTTGAGCAGAGTGAATTGTGCTGTTTCTCTCCAGGCACATGGCAGAGTTGCTGTGACACCCAGCAGAGCGATGCTCCGTGCCCATAACACCCTCTGTCACTGTGTAAGTAACAGCAGAACAGATCAGCAGCTGCTTCTTACACCAGCCTCTCAGGCTCCTACCATTTTTGCTTCTACTCTGTCAATCTCTCAGCTGATCCATCAGCTAGGAGAGCACGTTGGGAATGCTCTGGGAACCCTGTGGTGCAGAGTGTTGAAGTAGTGGCTGCCAGAGTCAAAAAGCCACCAAGGGAAGCATAGCTGTACATCAATCAGATGAGAACACATGCTAGGAATGAGGCAGCAGGCTCCACCATCAGTACTTGAGGTAACACCACATCTACACAACATTGCTATCTGATCTTTGGAGTTGCTTCAGTTTAGGATAATCCCCCCAAGTGACTTGTGCATGGAGGCCCATGAACATCTCCCTTCACAAATGTGTTCATATACTTACTTTTTCTTCACCAGAACTGTGAGCACCCTTACCCCTGTGATCAGCCCTGCAGCTGAGCTCTTGCTGCTGGCTCTGGTACTTACCCTCTCTCCAGGACACAGGACATGGCAACTACTTTGTTTGGTGTCTAAGTTGATGTCTTGCTGTAACATGACACAGGGGTGTGCTTGGAAGTACCCCTCTTCTCCATCCTTACTAAGGATGTGATTTCTGCTTATGTTCAGGAAGAACCTTGCTTATAAAATGAGCTGCTAGGCACACAAACATGGGCTCTCACCTCCACTATCAGGCTGGCTGCTTGCTAGCATGGTCCCCTGACGCCATGGGTTACTTTAGGCTCTGTGACTGTCCCCGCCTTGGTCCTGGGCAGCTGTCTTCTCAGAGGGCCAGCCCGGAATGCCTGAGAAGGGTGGGAAGAGGAGTGGTGAAAGAATGGAGGGGTCTCTTCCTTCCCAGCTCAGGTCTGCTTTGTTTGCTATGAACTTTCTCAGTGTAGTGGGGGCTGTTTAGTGATAACCTTGGCTCCCCTCTCCTCCAGTACCAGCTTGCCAGAACACTGGGAAATCCTTGACAGTGAGCAGGCAGCTCAGTGATGCCCACTGCTGTTTCTTCTGCCCTGACATCTGACAGCATCTTTCCTCTATGGGCTGAGCTCAGGGAATAGCAAAGTGAGTAATTAGCTGTCATGAAGTGTGTCAGATTCCTGGGAAATTCTACACTGTGCTTTAAGGCAACTTTTCAGAGGATATTCTGTGGCTACAGAGACTGAGCTGACTCTTGCTATTTTTGTGGAAGCAACCTTGTCCCAACCACTTGCCACATTCAACTGTTTAACTCTGTTAACTAGTTAGAGGTTGCTATAGTGACAAAGGTTATGTGGGCCAAATTCCCAATTAGGTCACAACATGGTCCAGGCCCACACCTGGGTTCTGGCAGCATCCTGAAACAATGGATGTGAAATTTCTCTAAATACAGAAATACTGCTGTCCTCTCTCTTCACCTTGCAAACCCTGTTTTCTACCAGCTTGGGTTTTTTTTGCTTTGATTCTCCTCCCTTCACACACTGTGTTTAAATGTTCTCCTCTTCCCCAAACTTACTGTCTGCAGTGCCTTTCTCCTGGGCTCAGTCTGGACAAGAACATGCTGGAAACGAGCAGCCTTGTGCTGCTGTTCTGCAGCATATGAGCACGTAGAATTGCTGCCTTCCCCTCATTTTATCTGCATACTGTCTTGGTTCTGCTCAGCCAAAGGTATCTATGCAAAAGAGGAGAGACGAAAAGCTTCTAGTCCGCTCTATGTAGATTCCATTCAAGAGAGGCAAAGACAGGCCTCAGAATAGAGGAACCTCACACCCTCCCTGTGCTCCTGTACAGACATGTTAGTGGCTCTCCCTGCAGGCACCAGGCATTCAGCAGCTGGACCTGGCAGCACTGAACTTGTAACCTGTTTACCCAAAGCTGTATTTTTCCAATACTTTGTTAGGAAAAAAGAAACTGAGTCTCCTGAAGCAATCTGGATTAATTTACCGACTAATATAATTACTTTTCTGACTAATGGTCTTTTCTTAAGGTGAGTTATGTATAAAGTATGACTGCACACATTTAACAGAGAGCCCCAAGAAGTAATTATGTTTCTGTGAGCACACAGTCCAAGGAGATGACAAATCACAGAGGATTAATAGCACACTAAAGAAACAGTAATGTTAATCTCTGACACAACAAACTCCAGATTCAATGTACAACTCTAGGAGATGGATGTTTATTTTCTTAACTGGAAGCCCATTTTTAGGAAATGGAATCAGTCTGATTCCTCCAGGTATGTGTATGATGTATATTCAAGACCCACCAAATGGACATTTTCTGTCTCTGAAACAATCCATGTTCCTTACTCACATTAAAAATGTGAATGCATGAAAGCTTTGGCTCCTTTCAGCTCAAATTGCATCCTGTGCACTCCTAAACAGAAAACATCATTACCAAAAGCCACCAGGAGGCAGCACATTAAAACATTTGTGCTACAAAAGGACATCCACGATAAAAAAATCCTCCAAAAATCAAAACCCCACAAAGTCCTGCCCCCTCTCCCCTATTCAACCTGATATTTAGCAAATGTGTTTTTCCATCCCCTTCCTTGTCTCTACGCTTTATGCACTGATCTCTCTTCTCTACATACCTGAGATCAATATCAATTCCACTGCTGTCAAACAGCTTACTGCAGGCACACTTAAAATGGAAGTCAAACTGATTTCTGGAATAACATTTAGTGGAAAAAATGAGTAAACAAAACAGGTAGAAGTGATACAGCAAAATATAAAACCTCCCAATAGACTAAACAGCTTTTGCTTCCCCAGGGGCTTACCTAAACATTCCACCCCCCTGATTATTCTTCTGTTGTTTACAAATAGACAGCAAAATGCACCCAAAAGGGAGCAGTGAAATTCACACAAATGCAGGAATCAGGTCTTGCTCCTTCGACAGGCTCCTGGATCACTGCCACACCAACACCACTGCTACAGCTCTGGTTCTCCACTATGCTGGCCTGGCACAGAGCTGGAGAAATCATCTGGCTCTGCACTTCATGACCCTTGAAGGCTGGAAGTTGTCTCCTCTCCTCTGCTCCCTCGGTCCTTGTTTTCTGCTGGTACAAAGGACTGTTCTCAGCTGTGGCTCAGCACAGGACAAGAGAGCCTAAAATCACTGCAAACATTTATGATAGCTTTTAAACTGGTACATTACTTTAAATGCTAATTATTTATGGACTTTTATGGTCTACACCTCTAAACATAAAATAAATGCTCTTACAGCATCTTCTGTTATGCACTCAGCATGTGAAACACAGGTAAGGCAGCTACAGAAATGTGCAAACTACTTAAACCACTTCTAGGTAGGGATCTATGAGCAAAGTCTGCCAACAAATACAGCATCAACAGTGTGCAATCAGGTCCTAAGGAGAGGCACTGAAGAACTAACCAAAAGACGAATCACCAAGGCAAACACTCAGATTTTCAAGCTCCAAGAGCAGCTCCTAAGAAACTGCATCTCTGTCTCTGCCTTAATCCAGACACCACACATATTCCAATGGGAAAATCACAGCTGAAGGGGAAATCAAAACACAAGCACAATGTCAGCAGAAATCACAAATTTATTAGTTCTTAAATATACCAATCATTTACCATTATGGCAAGAAATATGTACACTGTGTCCCATGGTAAACTGCAGTGTTCCAAAATGACAGAAGTGTAATAGTTCAGTTGTGGTGGAGAGAACAAATCACAATTTCCTCACGGCTTGGTGTGGAAGACAAACTTGGTCTACATTAATATGTCAACACCACATGCTATGTTAGGAGTGAAAAAAAAAAACCAACCCAAAACCAACCCCACCCTACACCTAATTTGTTAATTTTAAGTACATTTATGCCACTTATAGCTGCTTCACAGAAAAAAAAAAAATAAATTGATGAGGAAAAAAAAAAGAAAAAAAAAAGATGCCATTACTTTTTTTCACAGATCCCACTGGCAGGTTAATATGGCTCAACACATTTATTGTAGATGCTTATTTTAAATATATATTGTTTAAAATCATGTAGTAATTATCAGAGAAGCTTAAATCCATCTATCATACATCCACTAGTAACAACATCAACATGTTTAAGAACTGCTTTTGATTAGTAATCAACACAGAAAGGTGAAATGATACAAATTAAGAAGCTTTCCTGTTTTAAAAAATCCAGACTGCTGAGTTTGTAGATTTGTCACCACTAAAAAGGACATTGACTGAGATACCATGCACTGTACAGCGCTGCAGCAAACAGTGAGCCCTGCTGGGAACAGAACAATTAACAATGACAAAAATAACCCAGCCCTCTGGCTTTCTGCTAGGGAATTAACCTAAAAGCTTGCAAGGATGTGTTTTCACAGCCAGGTGTAAGGGAAGCAGAACCAGTCCCTGTGACACTTTGTGTCGTGAGCTGACACTGAGAGCATTCCCCACGCAGTGCACAGGCGGTGGCAGCAAGGGGTCAGGGCCACCAGGGGCTAGTAAGGCTGCAAAGATGCCGTCCTTCATCCTGTAATGCTGCGGGAGGGATTGGAGAAACCACAAGCAGACTGAGAGAGAGGAGAAACCAATCTGTGCTCAAGTGTTAAGAGTCTTACAAGAGATGTGGTGGATCCACAACATGCTTCACAGAATGAGAGGGGTTGGAAGGTTGCATAGGACAGCATCCAGGTGGGTTTGGAATGTCTCCAGAGATGGAGACTCCACCACCTCTCTGGGAAGCCCATTCCAGTGCTCCATCACCCTCAAAGTAAAGAAATTCCTCCTCATGTTCAGAAGGAACTTCCTATGTTCAAGATTGTGCCTTTTACCTCTTGTCCTGTCACTGGGCACCATAGAAAAAAGACTGGCTCCATCCTCCTGACACCCACAAAAGCTTTAATATTGATAGGCATTGATCAGGTTCCCCCTCAGTCTTCTCTAGGCTAAAAAGCCCCAAGTCTCTTTCTCCGTAAGAGAGATGTTCTAGTACCCTAATCATCTTCATAGGCCTTCTTGTTTCCAAAGAAGCAACAGCAGCAGTGGAAAGTAAACTCTTCATACTAAAGTTTTACAGCCTAATATTTCTCAAGCACATCTGGTATACAGCTTAACCAACATTTTAGAGGTTTTTAAAGCATCCTTAAAAAAATCTACAGTAAACCCTAGAAGCAATAAAAAACTTTATTCTTCCATTTTAGTCCTCAAAAACTGTCCCTCAAAGATCACTTAAATCTAAAATAATTTTCGTATTTTGGTTAATCATCCATTAGAGATTTTGACTTAATGGTAAGAAAGGAAAGAGTCAAAAGGGAAAAGAGAAGCTGCTGGCTCCCCAGGACACTGATGGTTAATTCTGAAGCGACCAAGCCAGTAAATGATGAGATTTTTCCAGTTTACACAGACTAATAAACTAAACAGCTTCAGCTGGTACAAAACCAAGATATTATCACTTCCACATTTATCAGTGATTTCGTCCACCTACGTGCTGTCATAAAAATCTGTTGTCCAGTAACGGAGCTGCCAGCAGAAATCCTGACCGTGCCTACCAGAACCAAAGCAAAATCCTGGGACTCTGGGGAAACAGAGTCAAAAAACAGTTCTTAACAAAACCAAAACAAAACAAGGTAAAATGTACTGGTTTTCTTTTAACTTTTTTTTTTTTTTAATAAACAGGATAGTTTTTAAAGTTGTCTGTCAAAACTTGGCATAAATGGAGAAAGTGACAAATGTATCCTGTGTCTACTGCTGTCCATCGACTATTTTGTCTTTTACGCCTCGTTATCCTCTATTTGCATGGAACATCACCTTCATCGAAATGTTAACAGTGTACAGATGGAATATACAGCAACATGGTGCATCACAAAATGTGTTACATGAAGAACCTTCACAACTTCATGCACTCAGAAACATGCATGAAGAGAACGGGATGGCCAAGATGGTATTCAACCGGGTGCGTTGGGTACAGAAAACACAAGAGCGGCACCGCTGATATTTTTAGCTAGGAGGAAGGAGAAAAAAAAAAACAAACAAAAAAACAACAGATTGACATTACTAAAGTAACATCACCACCAGATTACAATACATGCTCAAGTGTTAGCCAATACGATTTAAAACAAAATCTTCTTGAGATCATTTAGCACAACACTGTGAAGAAAACCAAAGGAAAAGAAAACCCCAAACGCTCAGGCAAAGCATTCTTTTATTTTTCAAACCACTTTACAGACATTTTCCATCTTTACAACATGCCAGAGAGGCTGTTAAAATGAAAAAGGAAACTGAGGCAGAGAGCCAGAGCTCCTTAACCCATTTCTTAAAGGAAAGAGGGCAGAATTCAGAGGGAAGTCTCCGAGTTTAACTTACTTCCTCAGCACGTACATTACAGACACTGCCACGGACTGAGATTCTCATACAAAAACTGAACCAAGTACAGGGAGGAATCAGGTGTCATTTACATGCAAGACATGCGAGAGCCGTATGCAAAGAGAAAACCAAAGAAAAGGAATGTGTAAGCAAGTAGTTAACTAACTCAGCTTAGAACAGCGGTTGTATTACCGTAGCATCTAGGGGCCGAAGTCATGACTGGGATCCCGCTGTGCTAGGCACTGTACAAACACAGAACAAACTCTTTACTGAAGTCCTTGTGCTGTTTGGTGTTTTACTCAAGCAAGTATAAGAAGGTGCAAGGTGTGACAAGTGAGAGAATATAAAAGCCTGGGAACCTCAAGTCTGAATTTAGGTCTGGGAATCAGTTTTAGGTCCAATAGCCCTTTGACTGCCTGCATCATGCAGGTCCACTCTGTGTATATGCAGACACAGTTCTGCAGACACATCAGCACAACTTCTTAAAAACATGGAATATAGAAAAATTTCCTGCCATCAGTCAGATCACTCAGAGAAAAACAATGGACAAGCTGGAAACCAAGGTTTGTCTTGTCTGACTCACAGCAAAAACTACAAATAACATTTGTTTATAAACTAAACCTACATTTGTGCTCATACTCTTCCAAGTAAATTATCTGCTTTAAGGAAACATTTCCATATTCTTGTAGCTGCCAAAGAGCTCAGTTCTGTCATTAGATTTATGCATACTTCTTGCTGTAGTCCTGAAAACACGTAAGGGACTGTGCTTGCAACAACTGCTGTGACATCAGCTAGGACACAGTGCTTGCAAAAGCAGATCACAGCTCTTGGTGCTTCTGCAAGCTTATTGGATTTGAAATTCTTCTTCAGACTTGACATGTAAAATACTTTTTATTATGGAAGTGCCATTATTACCTATTGTGTATTCTCCATCATTAAATAAACATTTAGAAATAGTTGAAAAAGAAAAGAAGAATAATTCAGAACAGTATTTTAATTCAAGTTTTTCTGTAGCTTTCCAAAATGGAGTTACTGCTACACTGCTGCTCTGACTGGGAAAAGTGAAGTTTAAGGTAGCCTAAAAAGATGTTCAGGACGGATTATAGAAGGTGCTAGATGGGAATCTACCCCTTAAATTGGAGCAGATGGAAATTAGAGAAAGAAGGTGTAGAATAAGTGAAATAAAAATGACAGTACCTGGGCTGAGAGGGGAACTATTAGCCTAGAGGAGACTCACTAGTCTTTGCCAATGACCTGAGCACAAGCAGGAGTGATCTCAGGTGGTACACTTACACTTCGGTGGAAGGCACTATAAATACAAAGGAAAACAGGAGTATTGTGCAAGAAGAACAAGATAACCTTGAGGGCTGGGTAATCCAGAAATGTCACAGGTAATAACAGAAGCACAAAGCTGCACACAGCACGAGTCCTTGCTTGGAAATGGCAGTTGAGGATAAATAGGTGGCTGTCTTAGATGATCTTCTGAGGCGATACAGTTGACAAAACTGCCAAACTTGTGCCAGAAGATAGTAGGTGTGGCATTCTCCACAAGGAAAAGAACAACATTGTGAAGTTAAATAAAGCCCTGGCCACAACTCCACACAGTGTTTTAGAAGAACTCAGGCTAATGAAATAACAAACCTCAAACTAAAAAAGACAATGAAAAGCTATTAAGGTAGCCAAGCAAATGGAGAGTCTATCAAGAAAAAGCCAACCAAGTTAGCATTGTTTATTTACCCTATGAAAATAGAAGGTGGGAAGTGATCTACTCAGCCTTTATACAGAACATTCCATGTCTGCATGCCTATCTCCACTACAGAGCAACGATGAAGGAAGAATAATCAAGGATACACTGAATACAACTAAACTTTAGAATGGAAAGTAAAGTTTCTAACCATCAGATCAATGAAGTTTTAGACTGTGATATCATCAAGTCCATAAAATGATTTTTTGTTTTTAGGATTCTTTCCTATAAATATGGTTAGGTTAAAAAAATAATTTACATCCTCTCTGCCCCCAAACTTCTCTGAAAAAAAAGAGAGAGATAAAAAAACTCCGAAACCTAAAGAAAAGATTAAATGATTCTCTAGCCTAACTCATGTCATTGTGATATAAACACTTAGTGCCCAGGATGCAGGTGTCAAGGTGAAGCTTTCACTTATTCTTTCACTTATGCCTTCTGGCTCTACACATATTCAGGGCAGATCCCTTGACACAATTCTCCTTTAGGAAAACACCAAAAATGTACATAACACTGCATTCCAAGGAAATGCAAGTTCTCTTTCAATATTATCTCTTTAAACACTGGCAGCGCAGCTGGAATGTGAAATACAACAGATATGTGACATGGTTCCTGCTCCTGTTGGCTTCACATTTTTAAATAAAATTCATTAGGTATCACTAGAAAATGGAATTATTTTTTCCTAAAAATAATAAAAAAAAAAATCTTAAAATATTAGACAATTCATCCCCTCTGATGTTTAACACTTCATTCTATCATGTCCTTTACTGCAGCAAGTATTATTTCACGGGGGAGAATAACGTTGCAGGATGTAAAATATGATGGAGCTCAGAGGATGAAATCTAAGCTCTTATCATCCACACCAGGAAATTCAGCCAGTATCCATGTTAAGACATCTCACAGAAATGTAATTCTGTCCTATATAGAGGGCTTGCACCTGATTAAATGAAGCCTATACCAGTGCTGTCCAATTTGGAGAGAGCCTAACCTAGGCAAGAAGTCAGTGAGGTTCGGCTCTGAGGGTTATAGCAGCATTAGTGAAGGCTGCAAGCAGAAGAAAAGCAAAGGACTTGAGGAGAGCCTTCTGAAGAAGCTGTGACTCTTCATCTTGTTATTGCAACTATGGGTGTACTTTAAATCAACACTGCTGAAAATCTGGCTCCAGGAATTCAGGTTTGCTTGTGGTGAGTCACGGCATGACTCTGAGGGTATGAGAGTGCAGGCAGAGATGCACCAATGAACAAGAGAAAAATGATGAGAAGAGAGAGAGGCGGATTCACACAGAAACTGTAACTATCAGTGACTATTCAGCAGTTAAGAGAGCATGGGAAAAGAGGTAAGAATGTGATAGGTACTTGTATAACTTAATTTACAACGTAAACTGGCTCAAAACCAACCTACAGTGAACATAACGAGGCCTGAGTAAGTAGAAGTGGCTGGAAATCACAAGAAGTATTACTCAACCTTTCATTTCTCAGAGCAGTGACACTTTTACCTACTGGTCAGCTCTAACAGTTCCATGTAACCTATTGCTTTTTATTTGTTCAGGGTTTCCTGATAGAATCTTTTTCAGGTTTTCCAATCTTATTGTGTGACCTGTATCAAGCCTTCTCTACGTGAAAAATATTTCTCTGCTCTCCAAGCTGTCAGTTCAGGGACTGAGTTGGATCAGTGGGCATCACAGTCAAAAACAACAACAACAACAAAACAAAAGCATCATTAAAAAAAGAATTGCACCAATACTATCTGCACACTACTGAATATAATACACACTGCAAAAATGACCACAAGAAATTACACTTTCAAGAGAACGGTTTTGTAGTTTTTAAGGCCAAAAGCAGCTATTTGACTATCTGGTCTGACCTATGTAGTTTAAGCTCGTGGTCTGAATTGTTTCTTACTTGATAGGAACTGTTGGTGACCCTGAACGGTGAAAATGAACGTTCTGCCACTTGCCGTCGCGGCGGTGCCAGACCCGTGTCTCCTCTGACTGCATAGTCTTTGGCATCCCGCTGCCGTCCATGTACTGCGTCAGCCGGATGTAGGCGATGCAGGCAGCGTCCTCACCCACCAGGTGGACGTGAGGGTTGAGGATAATGGTGTGGATTGGCTTGTTACTTTTGGATAAAGCTAGAAACAAACACACACACACACAGAGGAGAAATTACATTTTCTCCAGGCAAGACAAAATTACTCATAGAATCATAGAAGGCTAGGGGTTGGAAAGGACCTCTGGAGATCATACAGTCCAAGCCCCTGCAAAGCAGGAACCGCTTAGGGCTAACTTTGCTTTTGTACAGAACAAGAATCTCAAGATTAGGAGACACAAAGCACTAATTAGGTCTTTGCTGATAATCATGATTGACATCTAGCTCAAGTACATTGTAGAAATGAGTGCAGACACAGAATGAAGCATGTGTTCACCTTTCCTATAAGAAAACCAATCAAATGTTCAATAGTACAGATTATTTCACAGAATCACCATTCTGGGGCAGGAAGGGACTTGAAAGATCACCAAATCCCTTGCCAGAACAGATCACCCAGGGCAGGTCACTCACAACACTGTCTCTGATGTCTAGTGACATTTGTACATAATATTTTCAGTAAAAAGAATTCAGTTTTTAACTTAATCTTATGACATATTTAACCAAGTGCTGTGATCTATGAAAACTAAAAAGCAGCAGTAAAGAAAGGAAACATTTTTAAGGAAAAATATGGAAAAAGCTGGTTTTGAGATGAAAGAATTTGGGAATATGATAACCTTATTTTATGGTTGTATACATTACATGACACTCCAATCTTTATTAAATACATTCAAGGAGTAATTCTTCTTTCTTATAGCTGACACGATTGCAGTATATATTATAGATATTGATATTTATAATATATCCACACACAGAGCAGTGGAGACTGACTAGGCTGCCTTCCCCAGTGCATCACTCAAGTGCTATCAGCTGCAATCACTGTAATCACACGATTCAGTGACCTTTCTTTTAAGTACACTCAGAGCATGAGCATACATCATCTTCTGAACAAAAAAAAACCTGCCAAAGAAGGCCTCACAAGTCAATGGTACTACATGTAGGAATGTTTACTTGTAACTGAAAACCCCAGGGTATTTTTTATGCCTCACATCATTATTTAAGCAACATTTCATTATAGTACTTTCTCCAATGGAAAAAATACAAGTATGAGAATTACTCATCTATGGTTTGTTTTTTGTCTTATACATCTTGACTTTCTCTTTGCAAATAACTGAAGCTTTCCTCTGCTATCCAGGACACCCTATGATATCTAAACAAGCACAGCAGAAACAGATAGAAAAAGACATAGGACAAAACTCCGAAGAAAAGTATACTCCTTTCTCCCACCCAAATCAATGAACTCCCAAGCCAAAATGCTAAGGAGACCAGAGAAACAGTTTGAGGGAACAGATGAAGATTCACAGTGACGATGAAGTAATGTTTACCATTTTCAAAGTAAAACCGATGGAAGTCCATCCCTTCTACTAGATTACCCAAAGCTTCAGGTTCAAAAGATGTAAGGCCTGGATCACAGATTTTTCTGTGGGAAAGAAGAAATTCTGAAATAAACAATGCAGCTATGTAACACAACTCTGCAGAGATGACCTTCCAAATGTTTCCTTTATTCCCATTGGGCTCATGACTTACCTATGCCATCACGCTGCAAATGAGCAGAACCTAAACGGGGACAAGTACTGGAGTTGTGGTGTCACCTCAGTTAGTAATTTTGGCAGCTTACTTTAGGTAGACCAGATCTCATGAAATCATCTTCTGACTGCCAAAGAAGACCTCCTAAGTCAACAGTGTCACATCTAGGAATTTTTACTGTTGACTCTGTGCAATCCAAAGGGTATTTTTTCACCTCCCACATCATTATTTCAATGAGATATTTTTATTATATTTTTTGAACTGACAAACACACTGATATCTCAACATCTATATTGACATGCAGGGTGTCAAACACATCAACTCTCCTCACGCCTCCCGAAATAAGAGAACTTACGTGTAAGCTTCAAAGTCCCCATTGTTGATAGCTTCAATCAACTGCTCGGTAACCTTGATAATCTCCTGCTTACGAGCTAGAGAGAGACACAAACACAACTCTTAAAACGGAAGGCAAAGTGGAAGGAGCCAGCTGAAGGGCTGTCACAACAGCTGTAACAAAGGCATCCTGTCATTCCTCAGCTGCACAAGGGCCATTTCTCTTCCTTCTCTGAGCCCAAAGGCTTGTATTGCTGCTTTACACTGGTTTGGCTTCAGTGTACTCCTGTATTCATGAGGAATTTAAATATGGCAAGATCAGTCCTCTTTCCTGGAATGCTTCTAATTGTCTTTCCTTCACTGAAGGATCTGCTGATTAAAATGCAAAACTAAACCATACCTCAGCTCTCAGCTCCAAATGAAAGGAAACTGTTGATTGTTTGACAAGTCATGCTCATGTTTCACATACACACAGGGCCTTTCCCTTTTAAGAGTCTGACATCCACCCTTGAAGTATTGATGTTTGGTTGTAAAATGCTTAACTCATCTCTATTACCACAAACCTCAAGTAGATCATATTGCAGTACATCTAGTACTATTACTAAGTGCTAAACACTACCAGAAGTACAATCCATTGCAAACAATAAGCAGAACAGGTATTTCTCTTAAGACTATTCAAACTCAAGCAGTGTTTGCATTTGCCTCAAAGGCAAACATGTGTGGAACAGTTTCTCCTTTATCCACTAGTCAAGAAAGAAGGCCACAGCTCAGTGTTGGTTCATTTGATAGAGGTTACACTAAACCAGGGCAGAGTAAAACAAGTTCCTAATTATTACCAGTATCTAACTCTAAGAGGGCAAGATGGAAAATCTGACTTCACTTTGAAAACTGAATTCTCTCTTAGTTCAACCTCATACTGATGAAGCTCATCCAGACCTGCACTGCTCTCAAATCCACAGTTTTGTGGGTTTAATGCTAAATGGGTAAAGAAGGCAGATTTTACTGCTACATTTGCAAAGTTTTAACTTACATTCAACTTCTTATTAAACCTCAGAAATCAGTTTGGAAGACTAAGCTCGAAATAACAAGAAATGCAAGAAAGCAGACTGTAGTAGCTCTCTTGTTCAAGCAACGATTGCAATTCCCCTGCACACTCCCACATGTGGACTAAACTGTTCACACACACAAATATGCTTGGAATGTTAAAATCAAAGTACTGAGAGAGCTCATTCTTCTTCAGAAAGAAAATGTTGGGGGGCATAGGAAGAATGCAAGTTTCCAGTGCTGTACTGCAAGAACTGGCTTTGTAGTGTTAAAGAACCTTTTCTTTTCTTTTATGCTCTACCATCATTTTTTTTTAAGTGCAAACCTAATATATTCAGATAAAAAGCACCAAAAAGAAACCAGCAAGAATAGAAATGATGGAGAAAGAAGTGGATATAAAGGTCCAGCAAGGCTTTTTATAAGTAGTTCTTGACTATGAGATAGCATGATGGGTCAGAATATTTCAAGTAAGAATTGCCTTATTTTTCACAAAGGTTGTGGATAGAACAAGGAATTTCAATGAAGAGATGTTTTGACTGCAGATCAGCAGGGTTTAAATGACATAGATCAAACTGTGGCCATAGTATGGCACTGTCAGCACAGGCCAAGTGGTAGGGTGAGAGAAAGCTGGAAAGACCGGAATATGCAGACACCATGCAGAGAGGAAATCACAAGTTCTGCATGCCACATCTCATATACATACAACTAAACTAAAGGATTTGATTAAATAACCTGGAAACACATTCCAATCAGAGACTAGGAAATTACCAACTATTCAATTAGAGTGTGGAAAATGAGGCAAAAAATCTCTGATGAGCTGCTTCATAATCAAGAGATCATGTTGTTGGTAATGCAAGCAATGCAACCTACATCAGTATTTTTGTTCCCAAAATAATTATTTAAAACACATTCTGCTTCTTTCAGATACTGGAATATCTTTCTACTATTATCAATACTCTAGGTGATTGATTGTATAATTACTATCCTGGAATGGTTATTAATTACCCCCACTGATCTTACAGAAGTAGAACTAGACTTTTTAATTGTTCTTTGACATATTCCTTTTAACACAAATGTTCCTAGGAACAGCCCTGATGCTAGCAAAGTATAAAAGCAGTATTTTTGGTCTTTCAGAAAGTAGCTTAATAAGTGCAGCTCAGACAGCACTTGCCACAGGGCCTGTGAAATCCACAGCAAAGACAAATGACCTTCATCTTTCCAGTTGTGGAACTGCATACCCCTTACCCTGTTTGCTCTGAAAGAGAGAGTGATGAAATCCTTGCTACGCAGTAAAGCACCTTCCCAGGAGAATGAAGTGGCCTGTTCACAGATTACCAGATGAATTTGAGATCACTAAAGTGATTCTGTTTCTTACTTTCTTGCATGTTTCTCAAGGAGAAAACCCTTAGAACTTTGCAACTTGATGCTCTTAACTATGCATCTTCATGGACATCAGTCTGGATTAATCTCACACCATTCTGGACATGTGTAAGTGTGGACAAGTGAGTTTATTCCCTCAACTCCCCTCCCTCACAGTTGATGGAGAGAAACAGGCACTTTCAGGGCACAATTCATCATAGCCTAAAATAGCTATTTAAGACAAGAGTGACTCATCTGACCTATTTGCCTTGACTACAGGAGTCTAGACAACTAGCTCAAATATAGATATCTACGTGGTAGAGGATGCCTACATCTGGGGAGACAAATCCTACCCACTGTGCTACCATTTTAAAACAGTACAGTCCTTAGCAAGGCAACACTGGAGTGCTACAACTGAATGGCACAGTATGGGGGAACCTAGCTTCATTTGTGTCTGAACATCATCTCAACAAAGAGCACTCAGATGGAAAGCATACAGCCACTCAGGCAATTGTCATACTCCGACAATAACCAAAGTTTGAAAAGAAAGAGACTAGGAATTGTATCATGTGTTCATAGTGAACTCTGGCTATGTGGATGTACCAGATGTCAATCAACTTGAGTGTCTTTCACCTTCCTGAAAACCTGTGAGCCTACTGCTTGCTTAATACAAAAAAGATTAAGTAATTGCATAAGCAGGCAAATAACTGGAAAATTATCCCACTGCTTTCCCCAGCCCCGTACTAAGAAAAAAAATAATCAAACAAACTGAATGCATCTCCTGTCTAAACCTTTATCACAATGTGATGTTAATCAACTTGTCATATGACCTACATTCTTTTTATTCATATGGAATTATTTCTAAAGATGCTCTCTTCCTGGGAGCTACCACACAACTAGACTATAATTTAGACTGTGTGGCAAACATTGGCAAACGTTTATTTTTTAATGACAAATCACCCACAGTCTCGGAATAAACCTTTATCACAGTCCATGCACTTACAAGATACTGCACTATGGCTTCTCAAATTGTTACATTAATCATGGAATCTGGCTGCTGTCTCAAGAAATGATGTTTGAAGTCATGCTAACTGCAACATCAACAAGCTTTGCTGCTGTGCACACATTTACTTGGACCATGCTCCCACCTGATCACTCTACGTAAATTCAGAGAGATGATCTTGTTGTCCACTGGTGTTACCAAGAATAACCCTCTATTCTACACCTCTTTCCTTTTAAATATGCTTTAGAAAGCAATGAGATGTGTTGGGATAATAATAATAGTAATAATCTTGAAGCAGTAATTCTAAGAAATGGGGCATTTCCCCTTTTTACTCAGAGGAAAACTGCATTACCTTTATAAATACCTCAAGCACCTGGGGCTGAAATGGAGATGTTTTTCTCCAGGATTTACTTCAAATATATCTTAATCCTTCCTCAACTTGTCTCTTCTCAACACACCACACTGAGATCACCTTTTCCCCTTGGCTGTGACAGCAGATTAAACCCCATCAAGTTTACCAGCTAAGAAATGAATACTCTTCTTGTTTACAATTAGAAAGTATACTGATAATTATAATAATTGCTACTTAACAACAAGCAGAGAGCGAATCTAGTTTCACACTACACAGAGCTAACACTGCAGACTCCTTTGGTTTGCACCTTTTTGCCACTGTGCTGTCACAGTAAATAGCTGTCAGGTATGGCTATTCATCCAGCTCATCTTTGGAGACCTTCGATATAAAGAAACTGCTCCTGCCTCTGACCACCTCCCCTCCCACCCTAACTCTGTAGTCTGACTCCATCATATAGTTGATTTTTTTTTCTTCTATAGTCTCAAATTCACAAAAACACTGACTTGAGTGCTTCTGTGATGCCTATAGCAAAGTCTCCAGCAAAGCCCAGGAACTCTCATACCTACCACACACTGGGCAAGCCCAGTAACTCCCATATAGTTCACCAAAAATCTCTCAGCAATATGAGCTTTCACTGAGTTTTCAAAATACTGCTCACTGCTAGTGAAAATACTTCACTGCTCTAGCTGCTTGTAGCAGTACACAAGCTACTAACAGAAAGCCTTTTTGCTCTCAAATTTAAATGGCTGGAATTGCTCACCCTAAAGATTCCCTTTACAGCTAACTGGTGGCTAATCATCACAGATCTCCTAAAGCACTAAACTTCTCAGTTGTCAGTGATCCATCCTGCAAGCTAACAGCTGTCAAGGCAGCTTTAAGGTTGGTTTATCAATGGTGATGATAAAAAAAAAGTAACTTGAGGAAATACATAAACATGCAGGTAACTAATCTGGAGACCCCATCCAGGATCCAAGCCAAGGCTGAGTGGCACCTGTCTCCAAGTTGAAAATGACTGCAAAGGTACCTCTGCAAGATACCACTTTCTGAAGTCCAAGCCTGAAGCTACTATTGCAGCTGATGATACTATTTTTACAATTAATAAAATCTGCCCAATAAATATCTAAAAAATACACTCCATACATTTGTAAACCCTGAGACAAGGTCATTGGACAGATTGGACAGATCACAGTATTGACCTTTTTTGTGCTGCTGTCAGAAGCTGGGGAGGGAGGAGGAGGAGAGCACAAAAGAGATCATCTGGAGAGATGAGTCTCTCAACTTACACAGTACAGAGGAAGGAGTGGAGTGGAAATGCTCAGACTCAAGCGAGTGACTCTCTGAGTTTGCATTTTTCGTGAGCTTGCCCGCGGAATTGATGGAAAGAAACACAACATATGAACAAACAAAGATGGCCAGGTAGAGTGTGACCAGAATCCGCAGCAGGCACTGGCAGCAGGAGCGGCCGCTGGGGCACGGCAAGGCTGGTGACCAGTGAGGTGAAGAAGCAATGGAAGAGGAGGAGTGGTGTGTGGAACATAACCTCTCCATGTCACCCTCCTTTTTGAGAGCTGTATGAGGGTCAAAAAGGTGTGAAGAAAGGAAAAGGGAAGGCCAAAAGAAAAACAACCATAATTTAATTGCAAGCAACAAGAACTTAAAAAAAAAAATAAATCTTTGAGCACACAAACAATGTCAGTGATGTACTTTGGGGAGGTCATGTGGGTGCAAAAGAACAGTTGTGAAGGCCATAGCCATAAATGACTCTGTTCAGATGCCAGTGTAGACTTATCCCTCTATCTGAGATAATTTGAAACAGGGGGTTTCCATTTTTTCTTAGAAATATGAAGTTTTTTCTTCAAGACAGTATGTTCCAAATGGATTGGTTTAAATTGGTTTCTTTCAACTGCTAAATAAAGCCAAGAGGTATACAATGAAATAAATGATTAAAATAAATGAGAAGGCCTGCTTCCTGAATGGTTCATGTTCTAGGCAATGGATCTGACAGATTAAGTAGCCAGAATTCACTTAGTCTGTAAGTGCCTTAACAACTCAGCAATTTTCCTCATCAGGAATCATCGTTCTTCTCAGTGCTTTCATTAATTCATTTCCAGGGGCAAAAAAAATACCCTGAGAAACCCAGACTTCCTGACCACAAGTCAGCTTTAAAAAAAGCCTGTGTGCACTGCTGGCAAAAATAATGATGGCATTCTACAGCATTGCTGAAAAAAATGTATCAATCCCTCATCAAAGAGCTGCTGCCAAAGAGTTCCAGTCTCATTACTGCAGGAAGGAGAAATCCCACAAACAATTCCAGAAGGTGGCACTGCCTATGGTCTAGCTTTTGGTATGTTCTTTCTGTCTGCTCTTGTCCTTCTATTCAGGAAGGATCACCATGGGATCTGCCCATAATTGATGAGTAATGTCAGAAACTTAAGTTAGCAAGAAATCTGAACTACAGCTTCAAGTCATTTCAGACTCAAATTCTAGAATTAGGTTATTCTCTGAATTATTAAAGTTCACTGTTGTTTGCCAAGCATTGCAAAAGAAAGATGGTACCATCCCAGAAGATGTAAATGCATACATAAGGAAGCCAAAGTTACAGACCCTAAGAGTTTCAGCAACTAACAATGATTTTACTGTCTTCAAGCTAAAATACCTGTCTTCAAGAGTGAAAACAGCGTGAGATCCTGACATGAGAGAATACTCTATGCATTATCTGGCAGATCAGAGGTAAAGAATCTGTTCTTGAAGGCACATTTGTGAAAGCTAAGACTTCTTTTTTAATTGCTGCCTTTCTTAATGAATCATAACATTTGTCATACTTTGTACAGACATGTATGTGCACACACACTCCCACAGGGCACATGTAACCACAGCTGTGCTGCAGAAACAGACTCACATGATCCCCACAACTTTAAAGAGTTAAATCAATAAAAACCATGAAAATCACATGATGTAGGGATGAATGTTTGAAAAAGGTGTGGGCTGGTAGCCTGCACAAAGGAAGGAACCCTGTACCTGCTTGTGCAATCTATGCAGGATCTTGGAATAACGAAAGGAGGAATCAAGTCTGCAGAGAAGAGTCACTCTCTGTGAGGTGTGGGTCACACTGCAGTACCACAGAACATGCTAACACTGCTTTTGTTACAGAGTGGCTTCCCTATTCCGACTCTCATTCTCAGGAAGGAGTCTTTTCCCATCTTGTCTCTTCCCTCCATGCTGTGAAGAAAAGCAGTAAGATTTTGCTGGAAAAGATCCCTCTAGATCTCAAATTTGGTGACAAAGCATCATCTTGAGCACATGCCCAAAGACCCAGAGAGTAATTTGAGGCAACTTTCTCTGCTACCTCTGAAATCCATTCCTCCCTCTACCAGTATTGTATCTCCTGCTGACACCAGTAGCTCTTCCTGACAAGAGAACAGCTTTCTCTCTATTGTCCTAGACAATCTAAGTCCAGAAGTCAAGTCCGGTGTAGGGGAAAAATCTCTTTCCTAACTGTCTTGCTAAAGCATGAAGCCTGAGCTTATAAGAGCTGTCAGGGACTGCCTATTCCCCGAATCATTTCAGAAATTAGACCCTCAGGGTATTGTTACCTTTAATTTATAACAAAACAATCTGAAAAGCAGCCTCCAGTGGAAGTGTGAGAGAAATAATAAAAAGTGGAAACCAAGCAATCTTGCCAGCAATTAAATAGCAGGGAGGTTGTAGGGTTTTTTTTCTAAATAAACAGAAAATGAAATCCCTATACACTGGAATAAAATGTGCACCAGAGACTGGTGAAGAGGCAGTGGTACCGCTGTGTCCGAGGCCATAGACCTGCTCCTGAAACAGCTCTATCGGTGGATGAGGTTCTTATGATCATCCCAGATGTTAGCAGTCCAAACTGTCATTCTTGGTGGGGAGAAAGCATCCTGCCTTCCCACCAAAGCAGGGAAAAAGCAATACCACATATTTCTGCAAGCTGAACACTACAGCAAATGGAAGGACACAAACAGTATCTTTTCTCCCAGACCTGCGGTTACTGTAAGATCCTCTTCTCTGTTTTGGAAATGAAGCACCTTGTGGTCACCAGCCTGCTCTTATCTATGATACTACAAAATCTGGTAAAAGAACTAGGCAAAACTTTTTTATTGCTGCTTTGCTTACAACTGTGTCCCTCAGACACAATTCTGTGTGCTAAGCTTCAGAGGGTATAAAAATCATCACAAAGAGGCCCTGTAATTACATTGTTCATTTAATGAGGTTAGTTGCTAAAGTAGATATAAAGGGAAGAAACACCAAGTATTATGAATGAAGGTGAATTACACTGCACTTTCTTCTGCATCAGCTGCAAGTACCTGTAATTGTTCTCCAAGCCATTACTGTGCATTCACTCAAACTGCTGTCACTAGATTGTTGTTGGGAGTGAGTGAGCTGTGGCTGTTATTGCACCCAAGACTTTGTTCAAGTGGAGGTGAAATGATTCACCAGAACTCTGAGAACAAAGCCTTAGCATCAAGTAGAGCCAAGTGCAGCTCATACACCGCTGTAAGTCATCACTTAGAGCTGCATCACTACTAGCAATAGACAGAAAATCTTCTCTCCATGGAGGGAACACAAACTATGCAAAAGCAGAGAGAATTATTGCAGCGCAGCAGATGTTAGCCCATACACCAGCTGAGCTCCTCTGCCTTTCCAAAAGCAGAATGAAGAGCACCAGCAGGATCACAATGCTAGGCTCTGCCACAGGTGTGCTCTGCTCCCCTGTGCAAACCTGAGCTGAGCTGCCATGACACAGATGCCTGATGAATCTCCTGTGTAGCACAATATAAAATCTGCACTTTTAACACCATGCTCCTTGGCCAGCCTCTAACAGCAGGCTGCTTTCACCTTGACAACATCAACTCCTTACCCTGGCAACACTGGTATTTTTATCAAACATTAATAACACCTCTTATGCCAGTACTAAATATTTTTTATATAATTCTAACTACTTCATGTTTGATTCTCTTCTAAATTCTAAACCACTCCCATGCTCTTGAGAGGCCAGTGAAGCTCTTCAGCAGATTCAAGTCTTTATTTTAGGACTGCTTGTAACAGTGACTTAGGCATTATATTTCTTGCAACATTACAATGTCTTGCAACTAAGAATTCTCTTCTCTTTTCCATTCTCCACTATCATCTCTGGATTCAATTTCCCCTGTGCTTGTAACATTGTTCTTTGATGCTGAAAAACAAACTTTTCTGTGAACAGGAGCTACACAAACCTAATACTCTTTCAACAAATCCCCTTTTGTTTTAAAACACAGTGTTATTAAAGTATAATCACAATACAATGGGGGGGAAAGGAAATAAAACCAATATTCATGAAGTTACAGAACTAATCTTATAAAAAAATTGATTTTTTATAAAGAATTTAAAAAAGATTAAAATAAGTATACAGTCAGAACAAAAGAGAAACATGAAAAAACACTGGCATCTGAACAGAATAAAAATTAAAATAATGAAAGATGGTAAAAAAAAAACACACAACACAACAAAACCAACCAACCAAACCAACCCAACCCCCCAAACAGCAATAAAAATACCCAAACCCAAAACAAAAATGCATACTAAAAGTACAATAACTAAGTAAGAGTACTGACTTAGACACTTTTAATCTACTCTTCTTATTCCTGGGACTGGTATCTTAGTTAATAAGCACTAACTTTATATTCTTCATCCCAAAGCATCAGGACAAATGGTGATTTGGGAAATGAAAAATTAAAGGTTATTCTGAAACATGTCAGAAGTAATGCAGGGGAGTATTAAAAGTAATTTCTTTTAAACAAGGAAAAGTAGTACCCTCTCTTAAGAGACTCATTAGGAGTTTCTACCTTAATGCCAACTCACATAACTCATGTTATTGCTGCTCCAAATGTTTCAGGTTTAAAGTCATACCTTTCACATCCTCATCTTCGATGGTTGTATTGGAACTCTCTGTTGACTCCTGTTGAGAGATAAATATAAGTAAAATGTATGAAGCAAGCCAAGCCTTAAGTGCGTGCCCTTGAAAATGACAGTTAGTTACAGATACCATGCAAAGCCTTGAAGCAGGGTGGGATGTAATTCACAAACAAATGGCCACACATCAGGACATTTCCACTTGAGACTGGTGTCAAACATTGCTACTCTCGACAGTAGGGAACACAAATACATTTCCTGCTGTCTGATGTTTTTACGTCATAGGAATGTAACAGTAACTTTTTTTAACATCCAACTGTACACAGTCCATCTGAGATGTTCTATGAATTACCTCAGCCCAGTAGGAGAACTTGCCATTTTAAACTTAGTGATTAAACCAACTGTGCAAAGTAAGTCGTTCCACCCCAACTTTTACCTGTACAGACTTCTGCATGCTACAATTTACAACTGCTTTTCTGTTCATAAGACTTAATGAGTATTCAAGTCCCTCAGTGACTTTTAAAGACACTGGCTCAGACTGTCATTTTAATGCTGGTTTTTTTGATAACATATTTTTCTGAGGGAGATGGAGAACTGATAAATATATGTTAATGATTTTGACAACCAAGGTATCTCTGCAGAGGAATGACTCATCTGTCACAGTTTATACTTAACCACAGTGTTAAAAAGGCAAGGATACTGTATCTCAGTCTTTCAGGAATTACCAGGAACATGAAATATTACAGGCAAATTCAGCAGGGCACTGCCAAATTGAATTGGTACACAGGTTTAGAAAGCTGAAGAGTTTTTAAACTTTGTTTTTTGAAAAGTGGAATCAATACAATACTTATTATTCACACCTCAATAGCACAAAGGGAATTACTGGTTTATTTTTGTCTGAGAAACAGGACTAGTATCATATTTAACTCTCCAAAGGATTTTACAATTAAATAATAAAAGGCAAATTTGACAGTGTCCTTTATTTACTGTGTCCTCACAAGGCTGAGCTGAAGGAATGTTCCAAACAGTTAATGCATGACTCAGACCTTAATCAAACAAAACACATGTGCATCCATAAATAAAACCACATGAATTAATTCACACACAAACAAAACTGAACAAGTCACCATGCTCTTCCTCAACTAGCTGGTGTTAGATGTTTCACTCTACACAGATGTGTCATGCTTTATCACTTAAAATATTAGCTAAAATCCTTATAAGTAAACAATCCCCCAAGCCCCCCAAGCTGTAAACACCATGCACAAGCTCACACAGCAGATGTAGCCAGTAATACTGAAGCATCCACTCCACAGTTGCCATACTACAAGGATCAGTCTTTCAGACAAATTTAGGAGCATCTCTCTGCATTAAGTGGTTTGCTGTGACCTTTTGGGACATGAAGTATCTTAATTGCTATGATTAGGTAATGAAGTCAAGTAGATGTAGTCATGCCAATATTTTGTCTGGGTTTTCTGGTCTTTAGTGGACTCTGGTGACAGAGATTAGACCAGTATTCAAACACAGGTTCTTTGGTGCCTGTCATTTCCAACACGGGGAGCTGAACATGTAGTAACATGAAAACAGAAGCTCTGCGTTGGACAGATGCAAGGTACATGAAGGAAGGGGATACACAAGCACAACACACACCATCAGCACTTTCATGCTTGAGAAATGTCTGCATGCAGTATTTTTTCACTTGGACTCAATCCTTCTCATATGAAATAACCACAAATAGTTAAGACTAGAGAAAAGAAATGCCAATTCTTTAAGTCAACACTGTAAACAGTGAAATTTGTGTTGAAGAGTAAATTCTTTCCAGGAAACCTAGAAACATGGGTTATATGTAAATGATGGTATTTCCTGGCCCTTTTCAAGTCCATGCATGAAAAAAACAAAACAGAACAAAACACGTTTTAGGAATCAGCTGCCAAAATGCAAACATCAAAATACACAAGAAAATGAAAAAGAGCAGGAAGAAAATGTGTAAAAATAATAATAATTAAAAAAAAAACACAACAAAAGACCTCTTTTTCACTTGAAATATTAAAATGTTTGAAACTGCTCAGTGATGTTATGGAAGAAAACCAAAGTCCTGTGCAAAAGACACATCACAACACAGTGTATCAGCGTGCTGGGAAACAGCGGATGGGACAAACTGAAAGGACATCTTTGTCTAAGGTGACAACTGCACACCAAACTCATCATTATGATCTCACCAAACTCTGAGAGCAGCATTCTTTGATTTTACTTAGGCTGCAGCATTTCTGGCTTAAACAAGACAGACAACAGGCTCCCCGAGCCTCGCTGCTCAGGCTGCAGAACTCTGCTGCTGACCCCCCCAAGAGCTTCACAAGCTCAACAGTCACCAGGGCATACGCAGGAGATGGACACAGATGAAAACAAGCTCAAGAGACACCAGGTTAACAAATGCAGGAATGAGATTTTCCTTGCTAAATTCCTGGAATGGCCCTATTTTGCTGTGGAATGGTGGATAAGATGTGTGGTGTGGAAAAGCAAGATGGAGTTGGCTCTTTCTGAATACCTTATTTCCATCAGGGTTGTGGATTACTGTAGTTTGGGGCTCCTGAGCGAGAACAAAATAAAGAGAAAAAGAATTCCCATTGGTAAATACATTCTCATAACTGAGAGGGAGTGCAAGAAGAGCCAGCTCACAAACGCTGAACACTGACAAGAGCTAAAACAAATGTTAACTGTTGCCAGAGGGTGAAACTGGATGTCTCCAATACAGATTTCCTCAACAGCAAGCCAGCAAGAAAGACCATCTCACCTAATGCAGCAGCATGCAGAGACCTTATTCATGACCAGTGTACGCAGGGCTTTGAAGCTCCAGAGACCTGCAGAGGCTTTCTTTGCACAAGGGCGTTCTAACTGCTTTGGGCACTTTCCTGTCCAAGCCAGGTCAGACAAGGCTAGAACTCAGGCTCTTTGCTTTAAGCTGATTTGCTTCTATTAGTATTAAGTGGTCAAATAAAAATACAGATTAATTGATAAGGATTAAGGATGAGTTTACTATCTCTAAACACTACCACATTTTGAAAGAAGTAGATTACTACTAATTGCTGTCTTGGCAGAGCAGCACAGAAATAAGTGAGAGAGATCTTTGTGTCATTTTAAAGCATAATTTCCCCCAAATCCTTTCCCTCAAAACCAGATTAACTAATCTTTGAAATGGCAGCATGGCCCATTGTGCATGGCTGTGTCTGGGAACAGACTGTCATAGACTCATGCATGAAACCTGTTAACTGGTCCTTGGAAATTACAGAGCAATTACTCAGAAATTACTGAAGCAATATATGCTTCGGTGTCAGCTGCACAACAACACAAAAAAAAATCAAGAGGAAAAATCTCTCCCAGTGTGTTTGAAATATCCACACATTCAAAGCTATGTATGCAGGCACATGTGAAATGATACCTCACAAAACTGAGTCCTTGCACACTGGCATTTGTATTTGTGAGCCCCATGATACATGTATGCTTAAGAACTTGGATCTACTAATAAAAGCAAGACTCAAGAAACGTTCATCGACAGCACTTCAAATTAGTGATATGTCCCTAACAGAGCACATTAACAAGTACTCTCCTGCAGATTTCAACGTGAGAGAAGCCAGCAGAACACGTTTAGCACTAGAGGCCTCTTGATCTCAGTGAAGACTTGCAAAGTCCTGCCGAGTTGTAGGAAATATGGAATGAAAAATCTGAATAAGGTCAGTTTATGGTAGCCTAGCAGTAATCCTGTTAGCTCTCCTTGGTATCAACACTCACACTAACGCAAAGCAGAGAAAATAACAGAGCTTGGCTGTTTTTTTTTTTTGTTGTTATGCAAAAGGTTAGAATTCAAATGATGGAAACGGTCATCAGGCAAAAGAGCAAAGAGCAATACCAAGCACATTCTACTCACTGTCTGGCACAGCATGCAACAAACTTCAACTACAGTTACAAATGCTATGACTCTACCGCATCCAGCTGCCACGTAGCACTTTTAATTAATAAACACGCTCTAACGGACTGCCTCACAAAAAAAAATTACGAAGAAAGCAGAATTCAAACAAAAAGTTGGCCCAAAACCTGTTTTTAGAAAAGCAAACAGAGTAAAATGCATGAAAAAAAGCCAAAAAGGAAAAAAAAAGAAAAAAGAAAAAGAAGAACAAACATAAGACAGTCAAAAACTTCAAGATAAATGAAGGAAGATTCCAGGTATACCAGCGCCGGGGTAGGAATATTTTCCTTGGGGCTGGTTACCACGTTCGTTTTGTTGTTTATCTGTAGGTGTGCAGAAAATAGAAACAGACAGGCCTTAGAACTTGCTGTAGGCACCGTATCTATATCTCTCTGTATAGAACATCTATATACAGATATAGATATCTATATATAGATATAGATATGGAAATAAAGAATCACAGAAAGATGAACTTATGAACCTGAAAGAACGCTAACAATAGAGCCAACAGCTAGCTGCAACTCCTCCAAACATGACAGCTACAGGATTTCAGATGTGCTATACAAAGGTCTATGTAAGGTACAGATGACTTCAGCTGTGACACTTAAAAGAATAGAGAGTCTTTAAGTAGCAGTTAATCACATATAAGAATAAAGAATTAATATGGGTTTGAAGAAAGTCCGAAATAGCCATTGTGATTTCTTGACATGCAACAGTAGTAAATAATTGCATTCAATTGCTATTTCTAGTTTCCTAGCATAGGATCATTCAGGTTGGAAAAGACCTTCAAGATCGTCAAGTCCAACTATATCACTACCATAAATATTATTTGATTATTCAGAGCTCTCCAGAAATCTATAGATTTGTTTTTTTCCTACTGGCTTCTGGGAACAGATCTGAATAACTATAACTAATCCAAGATCTGAATAACTATAACTGATCCCAGATCTGAAGAAATACAACTGATGCTAGAAAGAGACTGGTGCGCCTTTAGCTTTTTTGGTGTTGTTTTACACCAAAATAATTGGCAGCTGGGATTTTCTGCAGTCTCAAGAATCCTGCAGTAGCTTGTGTATCAACTTTTGCTTTCTGGTACTACAACCTCAAAGTGCAAGGTTTCACACTGTAGTATCTGTAGTTTTACTCCACAAATCCGTACATCTCTACTTGACATTCAGGTCAGTTCTGAAGCTTAGCACAGTACTACAACTTTAGCTTTTATTAAACAAAATTTTAATTGAAATGAAACTGTTTAGCAATAAGTTTAAAGGTATCTGATTCTTTAAATCCATTTTAAAGATTCAGCTTTCATAAGCATCATGGGATGAAAAGAACAGAAATACTAAAAATGATGTACCAAGCCGTTTTCACATGCACTAAGAAGCAAGATTTGAATGTAGAAAAACTTATCAGAAATATGTGATTTTTTTAAAATTATTTTTCTTTAACAACAATTAGGAAAAAAATAACACCAACATTTTGGTCATGTCTAAGTTTAACAAGAGCAGTTCCAAGCAGCATGCAGAACTGGGTGTACAGATCTACAATGTCTGGAAAGACTCTGACCCCCACCTGCCCCCATTTTCTTCTTCTAAAAGAAAAGCCTTTCTAAACCATTTAGAAAATGGTGATATATTAACTAACATGCATGAAAAGGCAGGAAGAACGAGGAAGTCCTGCGACAGTGGACCAAGCTGGGCTGTGAATGAGACATCTGCCTTCAGATTTAACCTTCCAAATGACTCTCCGGTCTCAGCTGAAGTTTGCAGCTTCTCAGCATGCAGACTAACACTGAAGCTTTGTCTGCGCCAAAGGCTTTGCTAAATTTGCACCTCACAAGTTAGCTCACTGAGGAAATTCACTGAACTTCACGTCCCTAGCTGTTTTTGATGACTATTTTATTTTGGTGAAGGAGTAGCAGCTGACTTGTTGGCTGCAGGAATTAAGCCTGTAGCTGAACTGAACCTTACTTCATGTATCTTACTTCAGATACTTCAATCGTGGGCATGTCATCAGGATCTGCATTAATTAATTACAGACTGCACATTTCCTTATCTTAACCAGCATTTAACTAGCTTTGAAGAATATAAAGCAGTCTTGCTAGTTATGTCAGGGAACATTTTTTGACACTAAATGCTACTTAGTACTTGTGACAGTAACCACCTTCCCATACAGAATAATACTCCTTTCATCTAAAATCAAAGTTCAGCAGGAGGATAAGGAACAGTTATTTATTTTAGCAGTAACTTTTCTACAGAAATTGTCATTAAGAGAAAAGATGAGTCATTATTGAGTCCTGAATGTTTAGTTTATGCTCCACCTTGGCCTAGTTATTGTCAAATACATTTCATTTATCTCTTCACAATTACAGCCATAAGTTGCAGAGGTGTCTGGCTTGACACAGGGAGGGATATATCTTTGTGCATAAAGTCATTCATGGTGAGACATCAGTATTAGCAAGCATTTTATGTAACAGCTAACTCGCTTTGGTATTTATGGGGCTGTGGCATGGACAACACTTGAACTCCTTACTCAGGAAAAACCCAACTGTTTCAGTAAATGAAAGGTCTACAGGAGACCTGTGCAATAGTAAGAACACATACAACACAGCCTGATGGCACACTCAATCTTCCAAAACCAGAGAAAAATCACATAGCAAGTTGCATAAGCACAAGTTCGTATTTTTATGTCAGTGTAGTTACCAAAAAGACTACAAATAAAAGGGGCCCAAGCAAAAGGCAGGTGAACATATAGAAAAACATGAGGAAAGAACTGAAGACTCCAGCTTTCATACAGTCCTGTTCAGTAGTAGCTTAATACAAGAAATAAAGTGCTATACCAACTGAATGCCTGTTGTTGAATACATAATGAAAACAGGTTAATCAGCTTTCAATTCCAGTTTTGCCTGAGTAAGGAGAGCAGGCTTGGGTCCATACTCCCTTGGTGAATGTCCTATAAACAATACTCATTACAGCTACTGCTGAAAACACGTCCAAACTTCTTAATAAGATATCAAGAATACAACATTCATTAGTAAAAGCAGAGAGAAAATGTGATCAAAATTAGTTATTTCTTCTGTGTAAACAGAACTTGGTAACCCCTTTGGAAACTGAGAGAAAACAGCAGTAAGCCTGCACAGTTTCTCTCTCTCATAGAACATATCCATATGCTCTTATTAATTCATGAACTCACAGGGGGTGTTTCCCATGTGTTCCTAACAGGAAAGGGACAGGATTCCAAAAGGAGGCAAATATTTGCTGAGGAAACAGTTACTCTGAAGTTGAACTGTGCTTTGTTGCACAGAAGGAAGACTTTTATACTAATGCTTTGCATGTCAAAAGCCACTCTCTTAGGTCTGACAGTAGTGCAGGACACACACACAGATGGTCCATGATGGGCATGGAGTAGAATCAGTACTGGTCTTTCTGTCAGTGTAGAATAAAATGTCTTAAGAAACAAAACCTGTGCCTCGGGACTTAATTTTTCACCTGGTACTTCTGTAACAAAAAGTTAAAGCAGACTTGATGTTTGGAATACTAAAGACAGCCCCACCTAGCGACCCTCATTTGGACACTGCTCCTGTCACTGAAACTGTGTTGACCCGAAGAATAGACTATTGACCCATACAACTACATGTCTGCTCAGACCTGACCTTCAATTTCTGCCTCTCAAGGCAAGCTGTACTGCCCAGGGAAAGGAATATTTGCCTTCTCTCTACTGGCAGCAGCAACAGAAGTTGGTTAGGACATCACAGCTGATCATTGTGAACCTCTCAAAGTCAGACTCAAACCCATAATGGACAGGAGTAGAGTAAGCTGCTTTGTGGGCTCACAGAGGCCAAATGAACACAAGACTGCAGAGTAGACTGAGAAGGAAGAAAAGTTACTGAGACTGACTGTCAGTTAGGACATCTTGTGACAAAGCCCTGAGTTGTGAAGGAAGTTAGCTGGGAGTATGGAAAGGCTGTGAATTGGGGTTTTCACTCCTGAGCAAGTTAGTGTCGCATCTAGGTCTACAGTGGCTCATTTAAAGCAACACTACGTCACTGGGCAAAGTGGTTTGTGTTACTTTTATGATATTAATACTATTAGTTTTAAAATAAGGAGGTTTTAAAAATTAATAGAAGGCTGTTACAAGACTGCTAGTTGGTTACTGTTTTTATTCACTAAGGACAGCAGCATTGGCCAATGTTACATCTACTTTATCTGGTTTTTGTATGTCCCCAAGTGAAAAAGTTGCTTGAAAGAACTGCAGAACAATTCAGTGTGGATGGCATATAGCAACTGCAGGCTTAGAATTCACAAGGTTGTACTTCCAAGTCTTGCAGCTTCCCACAGAATGTTAACAAAACTAAATGCAACTGTTTGATTTCTGAGTGTGAACGTTTCACAGGAGGAAAAAAAATAAATATCTGTCGATAAAGTTCCTCACCATCATCTGAACACTCGAACTGGACTTCCTTTTCTGAATTGACCAGTCAGAGAGAAAGGAAAAGAAGAAAATGTGACTGCTTGGATTTGAAGCATCAATGCATGGAGTACAGTATATTTCTGCTTTGGCTTTTTTCTTTTTTAAACAAAAGAACAGCTGAAGCTGTAAGGAAAGGATGGAAAAATGCTATCGAGTATATAGGATCTCAATAACAGAAATGACAAAAATAGACTTCCCCAGATGTAAATTTCATCCCTTTGCTCCACATGACCATGCATCAAACAGCAGACACACAGAATATGCTGAAAACCAAAGTATTAAACCCCAACAAGTGTAACATAGGCAAAATTTTGGCAACAATTGTTTCGAATATTATGATCAAAACTGACTTATAACAGATACCATTGTAGACCTGTAGGAGGAATGGTATTTAAAAAGGAAAAGTTGGTCAGATAAATATATAAAATTCATATATCCCACTATAAGGCCTTCCACAGGAATGGTAAGGGTAGTTCTGAATGCGTGCTTCTCCATCTAACTACAGTATGTACCACTTGGCAGGGAGAAGCATTGACATTGTCATGCACCCACTTCATTTTAAGTCAGTCTCATCATTTTTTTGATATGAAAAGCATGCATATGTGGGAGAGCAGAAACAAATATACTACGAATTATTTAAATATACAGTGTTTTGTTAAAATCAAAGGTTAAGATTAAATAAGAAATTAAAATTCAGGTCAAAGACACACTTTTGAGTAAACACACAGAGCACAGAAGAGTATCTTTTGAATTGTATAATGAGAGCTTGAGGCACTTATTTTAGTCTTCAGGAGTCCTCCATGAAAAGAAATACAATATTTTTCATTCCTCAGTAATTTTTATTTATTTATTTATTTATTTATTCATTTATTTATTTTCTGGGTGGTTTTCAAAGTATTTATCCAGAACATTAATCTGTGAAGCATCCATCCTCCTGCAGGATCTGCTGACATGAGACTAAGAGCTCTAAATCATCTACGAAAGCTGCCAAAATGTTCCCTTCTTAGCAAGGTCTATTAGTCAGGATGAGCTGATTTGTTGAGATAGGAAACCCTTCAAGTTCTGCCAGATATAGCAAGTACATCTGGCAGAATACACCTCACGTGGAGCCAAGCCTACTAGGCAACTTTTGGTCTTTCATGAAATCTAATGAAAGTCAAGGGGACTCATGGAGGCAACAGAGCTGCAGATAAACACTGGTACCTAAAAAGCTATCATGCCCACCACCAAACCATAAGCTAATTAATTACATTGAGTCATTAATTATGCATCATCCTTCATAAAAGTAACAAAAAAAAAAGAGCAACAGTTTTCTATCTTCCACTTACTGTTTGTTTTTCATATATTTATTTAATTTTGTAAGCCACATGTACCAACTTTAATCACTTCAAATATACACTTAAGAAGTACCTATGAACCAATTCTACAAAGGAAAGGAATAACAATAATCAATTCTAAAAACTGTCAGGAGTTACAGGTAGGTGGTGACTGCGAGAGCAGATTTGAAGCAGGTGTTTAACCTACCTTAACTCCATCCGGCTTTTTCAGTAAACTCTTGGCTGCTGTAAAATGAGACAAACAATTTCAGTGTCAGGGGGTTACCACTGAGGTCAGGCACTTGCGCAGCAAACTCCCAGTGCCTCCCAGTCCTGCAGACATGTTTCCAGCTTTTATTCCCTCCTTTTGTTGCTCTGAATATAGGAAATACTTAAGAACCTACAAATACTTCAGATCATCGCACATCTTTTTTTCCATTGATTAAAGCTGCAGGTTAACTGTTTATACAAGGAGAGGTGTCCTTGGGTGGCACAGAGGAAATGGAAGTAGGGGGAGTGTAAAAGAGGCAGCCTTGGGTATGCTGATTTTATTCAGCTGCACTAGAATTTTTGATGGGGGTAGTTTGATAGGACTATAAAAAAATACTGTTCTGATGGCAAGGATCCCTGACCAGGGCTTTGTTGAGCCCACTGGTATCTTAGTGATGTTATTAATATGACAGTGACATACAAATAACCAGTATCAGATCAATGAGGTCCCTGAAGGTACCACACTACTCTGTTCCACCTAATGAAAATAAAGTGGGTATTCAGAAAGCACCTCTGAGCAATGTTTCTTTGGGGATTTGCCCCCATGACAATCAGTCCCCTTACACGAAAGGTCAGGGAAGCTGCAAACATGAAAAGCAAAACAATCTGCTAGCAAAGTATTGGTTTGGAGTTGTGCTGCCTAGGGTTAATAATCAACAGCTGGAAGGTTTTGCTGCTACTTCTAATGAAGAAAACCTGCTGTTTTCTGAACCACCCTGCACACTGATTGAATTTCTTCAAAGCACTGGGGACTGCTGGCCAAGATTTCACTGGCATTAACATTATCTGTCTGTTAGGCTTTAAACTGCACCATTTCAAACAGGCATCAAATCACTCCAAACTGGCAAATTTGGAGGGCTAATGTGCAAATAGGCACATCATAGTTCTGAACCTGAAAACACTTACAGCAGGAATACCCACTGGGAGACCTACCAAACTCAAACTGTTCACTAAAGCGTAAATGCTTCGTGATTCACTGCTGAAGACCTGAGGAACAACAAATTACAAAAGGAGTCTGGCACTTTTTTTATTGTTTATGACCCAGTCTTCCTATCAGAACGTGTATCACAGCTTAGGTTTTAAGAAAGTGCTGTTCCATGTAAGCTGCTTTGCTCAGAAGTCCCTTTCTGAAAGGGAATTGCTGCAGCTAACACTTTGGCATAATCAAAATCCTGACATGGAGCTCCCATCATTACCACCACCCTTCTCTAAAATAAAAAAACGCTAAACAGTTGGATATTTCCAACCTAAGGCTGCTCAAACACAACAACTAGGAAGTTATTGAGTATATAATTTAACCTTGAAGTTAATTTCTGTATCTGTGGCTTATTCTCTGACTACATCTGCATGAAGTGCTCATTCAGCTCTGCTTCAGAGTACAAAAAATGTTAAGATCACCTCAGAAACTATACAGAAATAATTCATGTCCATTATTTTGTTGTTTATATTAAAAAATCTGGAAGGTGAAGCCAGCTTTATGTTTTTAATTTGCTGCATACACCAGCCCTCCAAATGCAGTTTGTTAATTACAGACATCAACCATCACTACCACAATTTACAACTAAAATGAACAAACCCAAACGTGTCTGTATTGTGCAACAGGACCAATGCACATTTTTAATTTACAGAAATATGGTAATTAATTCAGAAAAGACATTGTTTGACATGCATTTTTGAGATAGAATACATCCTGTCGCAATGTGTGCTTACAGGATTTGATGTAATGCAGACTTCACAATCCCATAAATATCGTGAGGACTGCATTAATTTCTGCAATTCATTTATGGAAAGCAAAGGGGGAAGTTATTTCTACAATCTAACACCAAAGAAACCCCAAAGTTCTTTGCTTTTAAAGCCTTTTTCATACATATTGGAAAAGATAAATTAATTCTTACATTGGCTGCTGTCCCTGGAATCACAGAATGCACTTGGTTGGAACAGACCTTCAAGATCATCCAGTCCAACCTTTGACCCAGCACTGAAGGGTCAACATTAAACCATGGCCCTGAGCGCCATGTCCACACACTGCTTGAACACCTCCAGGGATGCTGTCCCCACCACTGCCCTGGGCAGACCATTCCAATGCCTGACAACCCTTCCAGTGAAGAAATATTTCCTAATAGCCAACCTAAACCTCCCCTGGCACAGCTTGTATCCATTTCCTCTGGTCCTGTCACTTGCCACCAAGGAGAAGTAGTTCATAGCAAACTAGGTCCTTCTGCTAAATTTGTGCATAAAACTTCTGAGTTCTTTTAATGCTTGACAAACATTATATGTTGTATGTAAACAATTAAATGAAAGCCAATAAAACGAGGGCACTAAAAGCAATAACTACGAGGGCTGTGTTCATGGCATTGGCAGCGTGTCCTTTGAAATGTGCCTGGAACAGATTATTATGCAGTATTTCATGTGACAGGATGTGTTCCATTCTCAACTGCCTTTGTTAGGTTTTGTTTGGAATGTATTTTTAATAATATTTTGATGTATCTTCCTTTAAGCACAGATACTGCATACAAATCAAGGATTTATAGAATTTGCAGGAGCAAAGCAATTAGCATATTCTAAATTAAGCCCACGATGAAAGATTTCTTGCCACTACAAGCAACAGCTATAAATATCTAAGGCAGCACTAATAGGGCAGAAAGCAGACTGAAAAGAAATGGTGTTGTGACAACATGTAGAAATAAAAGTGACTTAGGACAAACAGCAATTTTGAAGAGAAAAAAAGATGTTCCTTTCACGTGCTGAGGGTCTTACCTCACAAGAAATATACATTCCACATAAAAGGAAGAAAGAAAAAGGAAAATAAAACACTTTAATAACCACATTGTTATGGACAAATGACCTTCAAAAGCATGCTTTGCAATGAAATACAATGAATAAACAACTTGGAAAAACAAAATCTCATCAAGGAAAAATACAGGTCATTATGGTGTAAAACAGAGGTGAGAGGTGAAAAACAAAATAAATCCAAAACAAAGCCAAAACCCCTGTCTGCTTTTCATGTCAAAATGCTATTTTAAATTAACTCCAGCTTTTTTTGGTTCATGAAAGCTGAAACTGACCCTTACATATACAGACAGTGACAGTTCTGAACAGTGATGAGAAATGATGTATGGTTGATATTTAATATTAATTCCTTTTCACAAGCTGTGCAGCCTTCAGCTTTCCTATCCTTAAAATGAATTGGCAGGTGCTGGCACTTCATTAAGCATTAACCTGGTGGAATTCACATTCTGTGGTACAGGTGTGTATTAAAGACAGGAAGGTGACTGAGAAAGGAGCTGCATTTCAAGTACAATGCAAACTGAACAAGCTGTTCTTGCATTTGTTATTATGTAATTGATTTTGGATGATTCACTGTTTAGTATTATTCAACCAAGCCCAAAGCACTATCAAGTTTTTGTCTGTAAATCAACTTGAGTTACACGCCAACAGTTACATCACAGAGTAGAAGGATCTGTAAAATTGCTGATTTTGAAATTGGCCATTCCTTTTCACTATTCACTCCAACTCTCAAATGGCAAACTGAACAACTCAGCATAGTGTCAACGTTTTGGCAATACTGCTCCTGAGGACAGTTCTAACTCTACTGAGAGAGAACTGATTTTAGCTTTTGATATTAAAATTTGGTTTAGTCTAAAGACTTAAATCTCCAGGGATGTCACTATAAAATTATTTCTCCTTAGCAAAACAGTGAAAAATGATTGTATATTTTATCTTATGGTTTTAGTACAGGATGCAAGAGAATCCTCGAATGACATTACAGGCATATAAAAATAAGTAAGTTTTTAAGTGCTGATACTTATGCATATGGAGTTATACACATGACTTTCAATTTGCCTCTACCAAAATACATTGCAAAACACTTTCTTCTGACAGGTAACACTACAAAATAAGAAACTCACATTCTAGTGAGTTTAGTCTCTAGATTCTAGTCAGTTGCACAGGAAACTGTCATCTACAAGAAATTCTACTTGGCTCTAATAGTTTAAATTATCTTCTTTTCTTCTGAAAAAAATAAACCCCCCCAACAACTTAAGCTATATCATATTTAGATGCTCTTGAATAACAACGATCTTTCTGTACTAATTAAACCTTAGTCATCATAGAGATGAAAACGTTAAGACCATGTTAATCTGGAGCTCAATGAACATACCTGAGAAATTCCTGGTAGCCAGCATAGTTGTCAGAATGGCCCCCTGTGTACACAGACGTTTTCTCAAATTAGCATCACACTTGTGTCTAATTCTGAACATCAACACCAGACAACAAAAAGGCCTAAATCACAGCAATTACTACATGAACCCTGAAAGAATGGATTGTTTGGGCATTGCCACAAGTGCATAAATTGTAATTTAATCTTAATTACGCACCTATCAGCAATCTGCACAGCCTCAAAACATTTACCAATTGTGAGTACATAGCACAAACCAGGAGTACTCAGAGGCACAGCAATTACCAGCAAAATACTCAACTGAGTGGGAAGTAGACTTGAGGAATGTGCTTAGATTCGTTTTTAAGTAGGAAGAGGAGCTCATTTGTCATGTGCTAATTTGAAAAATTTACACCTAGGAAGTTATCCTTTCTGGTCAGGAGAAAACAAAGGATAAGTTAAAAGAATAACTTTAAGGAGTTTCCTTCAAAGAAATATTTTGGTGTGTATAAATGCAGATGATTTTTATTATTTTGAATCCAAAAAAGTTTTGCTATGCTCTACTCACTTTCATGAAAAGTTTAAGATCCTCATGCCAAAAGCTGATCACTTATCAAAGAGGTCATTTAAGCATAATGTTCTAGAAAGCTTCTGAACCATGTTTTACACATTGACCTTAAGCCAACATTCTTTTATCTTTCCAAAATTGGCTACTACTCCCTGCCAAAGTTTTCATTCTTACCTTTAGTTTTCTTCTTGCATTGAATTTCTTCAAGCAATCTACAGTCTCTTGTCTGTGCATCATAGAGGCAACAGTAGAACGTTGCTAAGAGAAGAAGAAAAGAATCATGTAAACACACCCAGGCAGACACTTAGCATTTTATTTACTCTGCAACGTACATATTACAACTCACATGGTCCAAAACTCAGGCCTTTAATTTCTATCCTGTCTGGCTATCCCTTTGTGTAGTTTTCTGCACACTTGGGAAATTTCCAAATCAAAGAAGCCAAGGTCTCATTTTACTTAGCCTTTCCCATCTGTAATGGCCTCTTGAAAGAGGGAAAAATCAAAGTATAGAATGTACCCAGAATTGGAAAGTAGTCCTGGATCCATTAAGAGTCAGGCAGCCTCTGCTACCTGCAAATTAACTTTTAAAAAGTCCCTTAATTTCCTGCCTTTACATTTCATGCTCTCATGATGCTTATTGGGAAATTGCAATACAAAACATTATCTAACGTTAAAGTTACTTTCTTGCACAATTCTTTTCATCTGAGAATTTAAAATAATGCCCTAATTTTGGCAGTGAACCTCTGCACCACAAAGTCATGGAAAAGGAGTTCATTCCTGCAAAAATCTTACCTCAGGCTGAGACCTCACTATATGACACCACCGACTGCATCTTTGTAATTACCATTTTACACTCCCCTAGGTTTACAGATTCACAGAATGGTTTAGTTTGGAGGGGACCTTCAAGATCACCCAGTTTCAACCTCACTGCCATGAGCAGGGACATCTTCCACTAGACCAGGTTGCTCAAGGGCACATCCAACCTTGCCTTGAACACCTCTAGGGAGAAGGCATTCACAAATTCCCTGGGCAACCTGTTCCAGTGTCTCACCACCCTCACGCTAAAGAATTTCTTCCTAATCTCCAGTCTGAACCTGCCCTCCTCAAGCATCAGTCCATTCCCTCTTGTCCTATCACTACAAGCACTTGTAAAAAGTCCCTCTCCAACTTTCTTGTAGGCCCCCTTCAGGCACTGGAAAGCCTCTAGTAAGCTGCAGGAGTAAAGACAAAAATTATCCTCTGAACACCTTCACTAAATGCTGAAGTAAACTACAAACCGAGTTGCCTGCCAAATGATCATGGCAAACCTGTGGCAATTACTTACACAGATCCATGGATGCTTTAGTGCTTCTGATGCTGTGATACGTTTTGCTGGGTTGATGGTAAGCATTTTATTGATCAGGTCTTTTGCTTCAGGGGTCACTGTATCCCATTCTGGAGAGGGAAACTTGAGAACGAAATTAAAAGTTATGTACGCATTACCTTGTACAATCCTTACACAATTTACCTATTTCTGTAACATTAGCTGCCAGCAAGACTAACCAGTTTTAAGGGGGCAAAAGTGCAGTTTGCATTAGAAAGGTTTGAATTAATTTGTTTTATAAATGGTGTTTTTCTCCCTTACTCTTCTGAACTTTTATTTATTCAGTTTGAATGCACAGCATTTCTCTATTTACAACAGCATGATGCAAACTGAAATTCACAACAGGAAATAACAATGGCAGGCAGAATAATGAATCCCAGTCATCTGAGAGGCAGAAGGTCATGCAGCAGTCAATACAGTCCTGGTTTCTCTTTCAATAAAGACAAAAATATTAAGCATTATTATTCAAACTTCTGTTTGGTGTCTTTCAATATAAACTTTAATGCTAACTGTATAGTTAAGGGATATAAATCTGACTACCATGAATTTAACACCTCTGTGCTCAGCAAAATATTTATATGTGCACTCTAATGCCTGCTCAAATGCTAATTGAATGAAAAGAATCCCATGTCTTAAACTGCTTTTGTGAACAGACCTCAACCTCGAGGATTTTGTGTTTCCCACTATTAAAATATTAATTCTTGGGCAGCATATTATCTAGGCACAGTACATCACAAGTATGTACCACAATTCAGTCTCTGCACTTCTTCATTTATTTCCCTCTTGGCTGAAATAATAATTCTCCACTGTCACCTGGAGGATTTGTTACTTATTCAGAAGGGAGAAGACTTAGAAATCCTTAAGTTTATTTCCACTAAAAGGCCATAGCATAACAACTCCCATTTCAGTTATCATCCTGGATGAAGACTGGATTCAAATCAGAGCTTGAAAATTACAAGGTTCTGTCTTTTCCCCTTGATCATTCACAAATTACTTAGATCTGAGGACCAATAGCCTTCTGTCTAACATAATATAAATGTGTGATGTTGCAAAACTCATTATGTGACCACATCATCAGCTCTTCTTACCACCAGCTTGAATACACAGAGCTAAGGAAATCATTCCTTTTGTAAGCCTCTAGAAGAGCCTGTATTTCCCCAACTGGGCAATACAACAGCACCTAGATCCATATTTAAGGCTTCTTAAAGACAATTTAGAATAACTGATTGGTTGAAGTGATGAACCACAAGGCCTTGGGAGTTGAGAGGTCTGAAGGGGCTTGTCAGAACAACATAAGATTGTGTGACTTATACAAGGTCTGGATAACGAAAGCTTTTGGAGCCATGGGGAAATTAGATTTAAACTAGCACAGGATATGCCCATCCCAATAAGGTTCCTGCTACTGAAGCAACATTTACTATATGCAGTGGCTCATAAAAATAACCAGTTTAAAAGAAGAAAAAGAAATAAATCATTCTGATTTCACCTTTCATTCCAGAAAAATCCTATTAAGAGGTACAAGTGTAACTAACTGAATATAAAGCATGGTACATACATCATAAGCACCAGCCTTGATCTGCTGGTAAAGCCTGTGCTGGTCTTCATCCCAGAAAGGAGGATATCCCACCAGGAGGATGTACAGAATGACACCTGGAGGAAATTCACAGTGGTATTAAGCGATTGCAAGGAACAAACCACAGAAATTCATTTCACACCTGACAACCATGTAAAACAAATGGCTCAATAGGATTATCCTGGCTGCTAAAAAATACTGCCTACTGGTGCTGCAGAAAAGAGTAAATATTGGGTTCACAAGAGAACTTCCCATGCAATAATGAGCATCTGATGCATCATCAGATCAGGAACACTGAAAATGTTCTAGTTAACTGGAGATGTAATTTTCAATGATCATGGTTGTTCTAGGAAAATGCTTCTTTTAGCTCTGGTTTTACCCTGGCTTGTACTGGTGTATGTGTTAAAGTTGTCTTTTAATTGATTTCATGCAAAGAACGATGTTTTTAATACTTTGGGAATGTGTGTTGTGTAGACATGGCCAAGAATGCCATGGCAACAGACCTCCACAAATAATTTAAAAACCAGTAAGCTGGTAGAATAACAAAAAAGTCTGATGACCTCTTCTAAAAATTAATATTGCAATCTATTAAATACCTATTATTTGATGCAGAACAGAATGGATTCTGGACATCATCTCCCCCAAAATACGTTACAGTAGACAGAACACTGTCTTTCAGAATAATTTCTTACCACATGCCCACATATCCACAGGTTTTCCATAAGGATCTTTTCGTAAAACCTCTGGAGAAAGGTATCCTGGAGTACCAGCAAAGCCTGTCAAAAGGCAAGGCAACTGTGCTCACAAGCTGTACAGTGCACAATTTTCAGCCCACAGGACACTATTGCCCAAGCCACTGACCACTAACTGCTTCATTTTGAACTTGTCTTTTTATGGCAGATCACCTGCAAGTAACAATAAAGAGGCTGCTTATGCAGACCTGGCACATCCCTTTGTGCCACCATGTGCGGTAGGGTGGAGAGAACAGCAAAAGGCCAGCTGGCTGCCCATCTACATTAGCACTCCAGATTTAACACTGCTGTCAATTATCTGGTAACAGTGCAACAGGGGAAGGTTTCCAGAAAGATTACAAGACAGCTGATGGCATTTCTCTCATGACTACTACAATACTATGAGTTGCAGCAAGACATCCAGTAGTGAGGGGAAAATACATCTGGCTATGGGTCAAGGTCAAGAAAGTTAGCAGAGTAGAGGGAAAGTGGGAAACTTTACCTGAGTGACCCCTTAGGAGATACTAATTGGATGACAGAAAATTCAGACTATGCATGCCAAAGGCTATTATTGAGGGCTTTTAAAATCATTATCCTAGTTCAGTCTAATTTTTATAGTTAGGGGCTATTTTAAGACTCTAAACATGACTTGCATGGGATTTCTGGGAGTCCATCAGCCATCAGCTGTGAAGTCTGTTACCACACACTGAACACTTTCATTAGCATTTATGAGAAATTAATTAACAAAAGAGAGAGGTGACTAAGCTACAGTATTGTAACTGTAAGGAGCATTTAAGGAGCTCTATTCAATCTTACAAGAGGGCAGATTTCTGAGTGAACAACAAGCAAGGCTGGAGCTAAGAAAAGCTTATTTATGGAGAAAGCTCTCACTTGGAAGACAAAAAAAAAAGGAAAACCCTGTTCAATTTTTTCACACAGAAGTGGAAACTCAATTCAGCCAATGCCAGATGGTGGCAAAGCAAACACTGAGAAATGTTCAGCATTAACTTTCAGAAGAGCACAACTGCCTAGTACTTAGTATGAAGACCACCAACCTAGGGCTCAGCCTTCCTATGGTCTTTGCTGTTCATATTGCACACAGCTACTTCTAATCTTTCCACTGTGAAACTCATTTCTGTGAAGTCATTCCACTTCTGGAAACCTCCTTATAAAAGCTTATAAAAAGCACCTCTGAAGTAATCTAGCCTTTAAAATTTATGTGTTTTTCATTCTTTATTCATTACCAGCAGCGCTGCTTTCTCTTAGGAGAAATGCAAAATGTAGGTAACAAATGCAGACCTTTCTTAGGATACCGTAAGTGGTAAAAACTTAATGACCAATGATGTTCTGTACCATTTCAGTCTGTCTGTCCTTGCAAGCCTCTTTGCCTAAAATAAATCATAGAATGGTTTGGGTTGGAAAGGTTCTCCAAAGCTTATCTAGTCTAACCTCCCTGCAGTCAGCAGGGACATCCTCCACTAGATCAGGTTGTTCACAGCCTTCTCCAGCCTCACCTTGAGTATCTCCAGGGATGGGGCCTCAACCACCTCCCTGGGCAACCTGTTCTAGTGTTCCACCACCCTCATGTTGTTCCTAACATTCAATTCAAATCTCCTCTTCTCTCTCCCTGAAGCCTCCTCTTCTCCAGGCTGAACAACTCCAGCTCCCTCAGTCTGTCCTTGTAGCAGAGGTGTTCCACCTCTCTGATCATTTTTGTGGCCCTCATCTGGACCTGCTCCATCAGGTCCACGTCCTTCTTGTGTTGAGGGCTCCAGAGCTGGACACAGCACTTCAGGTGAGGTCTCACCAGAGCAGAGGGGCATAATCACCTCTCTCCATCTGTTGGCCATGTTCTTTTCACACAGCCCAGGCTGCCATTGGCCTTCTGGGCTGCAAGGACTAAGATAAATCTGCCTAAAATTTTGCCTAAAATAAATGCTTAGTAACTCCTGAAAGGTGAGAATTTGGTGGCTTTCCTGAAGAAGCACATGTCATTTCTGAAATACCACACTGGATTCCACAGCACTCAGGAGAGATGGTGATAACGTATGAAGGGATTCAGCTACACAAACAGGCAGCCTTCGCCCTGTGCCTGGCAATCACTTTAGGGTGGCAGAAGGAAATGAAGGAACACATTCTGTATATTTTGAGACCACAGCTAAAACATTTTCATGAAAAATAAGCTTGGTTTTTGTGGTCTCCTGATATGAGAACTATGAACTGTTAAGGAATACTATCATACAGGAAACACATCTTATACTCCTTCGAGAGGCTGACAAATGCTATCTTCTGAGTAGCTTTAAATAGAGGTGCTTCCCATCTCTTTTTGGCTGTAGTGCTCTACACTAGCATTTGTGTTCATTTTGAAGGGGAGGTAAAGTTGTCTTGGCTTTTAAACTTACCATAGCTCCATAAACACTACTACACATCACTTGAAAATAAAGCAAGTATCGTAGAATGGTTTGAGTTCGAAGGGACCTTAACGATCATCCAGTTCCAACCCCACTGCCATGGGCAGGGACATCTTGCACTAACCCATCATCCAGCCTGGCCTTGAACACCTCCAGGGAGGGGGCATCCACAACCTCCCTGGGCAACCTGTTAGCATGTCTCCCCACCCTCACTGGAAAGAATTTCTTCCTAATCTTAAGTCTAAATCTCCTGTTCTCAAGCTTCAATCCATTTCCTCTCATCCTATCAATACAAGCCCTTGTAAAAAGTCCCTCCCCAGCTTTCTTGTAGGCCCCCTTCGGGCACTGAAAGGCTGAAAGCTAACTTTACCTCTTGATGTAGGTACCAAATGGGTTTAAGGAGAAATAACTGGCATGGTTTTAGTCCATATGCTGAATTACAGAATTACAGAAACATTCAGGTTGGAAAAGACCCTCAAAATAACCAAGTCCAACTGATAACCCTACTCTACAAGGTTCACCTCTAAACCATGAAGGTGTTTAAAGCAGCAAACACAGGAGAGCACAGTCGTCATTTTGGTGAACTATCATAAACATACTGCAATTTTTTAATTTATTTATCAAGCAATTCTGTATCTGGTCAGAGGGATCTCAATACAAGGGTGTACTTTTCAGAAAACTGTTGCTAATACCAGTAATTCCTTTAGCTGAAACAACTCCCAAAGCTGGAAACAGTGACTGTACGGGGTCTAGAAAAGCCTGAATCACCTTATACTCTTATCATTGGATGATTTAAGTAGCCAGAGGCCCAAGACGACTGCCATGCTTTGTAGAGTTCAGTGGTGCATGGGTACAGGAGACAGCACATTACTCAGCCAAAATAGCTTACAGTCTCCAAACCTCTTATGCTGAGAGTACATATATGCTTAACTTCAGAAGTGGTGAGTCAGACCTGGATTGAAGAGTAACTATAATCCCACAACATACACTTGAATTAATGCAGAGGAATGGACTTTAAACACATCAGAAGAGATTACTGCTCTAAGACGTCCCTGTGCTTTCATCACACCACTGCAAGACTTTACTGCCTTTTCAGCACCACTCCTGCAAGGAGTCCAAAACAAAATGGCAGAATAAACCATGTTAGTTTAGGTTGTACATCTTTGCTAAAACGCCTCCCAAGACCAACAATTCAAATGACTACTCTCCTGAGAAGACATGGAGGTGGCAGCAAAGGGCAAGAGAAAGCAGCTGAGAGTAAGGATACAGCAGCAGCCTTCTCCTCCTGCACAGCTGGATCTGGAAAGCTAACTGTACAGAACCTAAATGTAATGCAACTAGCAAACGAATTCAGGGAAGCTACTCAAATGACTTAAAAGGTGCATATTTTAGTCCTAGATGAAGGGCTAGACTTAATTTAAAATGGACTAAATGCAGCCAGCAGTTAACTGCAATCCTGCCACCTACTCCAGCTTGGGGCAATGAGTCACCTGCCTGGGTGAGTCGGTGGAGCCCGTCTGTGACACTTCCCCTCTCCATGAAGCACCTGCTAGCAGGGTGGGGTGTTTCAGCTCAGCCCTGGAATGCTTTCTATGAACAGGCAAGGAACAGGTTTGTTTTGACAAACCAGGAAAGCATCCTGTTGTCTCCAAACACACAGAGTTCTAGCCAGTTTCCTGCTGAGGTAGAGCCATGGTTTGAGCAGAAAGCAATCATCCCACCAGAGGACTACACCCAAAAAAAAAAAAAAAAAAAAGAAAAACATACTGATGCAGAGCTATAATTAGAAGCAGAGCCATGAGTCACTAAGTGCTGCAGAATCCAGTGGAAAGCAGAAAAATCTTCTGGAAGCAAGTTAAAGTTCTTTTGATGATGTTAAAGAAGATGAGGGAAGGCACTCAGACCATTACTGAAAGGTTTTGCAGAGCAAGCTCCAGAGAAGGTACAGAACCCACTAGTCTTATTGAATACCACAAAGTAAAAAAGACCTGCATTAGAGTTTCTATTTTGCTGCCAGGCTACCTCTTCCTTCCACATATACTTTGAAAACATTCTGTTCAATTTTCTCTCTACCAAGTTCATCCTGGCAGTCCTCCTGATGCTATGACTCTAAACCAAGTACTTCACAAGAATTAAATTACCAAAACCTGAAGTGCAGGATTTTACAGGGAACTGCAACCTCCAGTGCATCACCTGCATCTACACAGATGTATCATCTAGAGAAAACAACCCTGAAGTTAAGTTCATTCTGCTGATTTTTATCTTGAGATGCTTCCTGTTTCCCTGGTGCTTTTGTCATTGTAACAAATCACTTGTGTTTTGTACTCCTTTTGTATTGGTCTGTTTGTTAATGCGCAAGAGCAATCTCCTCTGTCTTTGGTGGATTACTGGAATCCATTTATACAAAGGCTGGGATTTAAAACAACAGGCTAGCTTATAAAGCTCCCAACATATGTCCAATGGTACTGCCTGTGTATCCACATCTAGTTAGATCCTACATTTCAGATACTCCACCTCTCAACCCACTGCCTGTGCAAAACCCTTTGTGTTTTTATTCTAAGTTCCCAATTACTTTAACTTTTAACTGCACTTTCTAGCTGTTCTCTGTGAGAATAGGCAGCTGCTATAAATATTTTATCCTGTATATTTTCCCTCCTGGGATTTACAGCAAAATTTGGCCTGTGTTTCACATCTGTTCAGACAGGGTGTTATGTGACATTAACATATCACATTTGTACATGTCCAAAAAAACCACCACTATTAAATCTCTCACACCATTTTCCTCTGGACATCTGCTAAGTGTAACAAGCAATCTGCAGTTAGCTTTTTAATTTTTAAATTAACAAAACCCAAAGGAATAATTGAATGGAACTGGAGAGAAGTGCATAATGTTTAACATGCTATCCCCTATCTTCATGCCCTGGACATGTAAGAGACAGTGTTTGTAAGCTGTGGATAGAAAGTCCTTCTCAAGACTACTCTGCAAGGTTCCAGATACTTTTAACCACCTTTACCTTGCTCTCCATGATCCACTACATGAATTCCTTATATATTAATGATTGTATATTTTTAGTGAGCCAGCTCATTTTGATGTCAGTCAAAAGAACACTTTTATGGGCAGTTTTACTTGCAGATGTGAGAGGGTAATCACCTCTGTGTCAGCAATATAAACAGCTGGGACAGGTAAGTTGTACTGCCACACAAACACCTGGGCACAGATAACCATCTACAGTCTCAAGTAGTCAAGTCCAACCCCCTCTTTTTTTTTTTTTTTTTTTTTGTTCTAGTCATATTCCAAAATGCTTCAGAATAAAATTTTCTGCTATTTTCAACTGACAGAGAACTATTCAGATAAAATGTTTTGACAACTGGGCAGGTACACTCAGCATTATTAACCTACAGCCTCACTCCTCAGTCATCCAAGCACCTAACTGGAAACTGCTCACCTCCCTCCCAGGCCCTATGTATTTGCCTCCTGCAGGCACACAGGTGAAGGCAGGGGAGTAGGTGCTGTGTGCATCTAAGTTAAATTTATAGGCTGACAAAAGCTAGGACAAACCAGGAACGAGGAAACTGAAGTTTCAGGGACAAGAAATGCCAATGGCACTTCAGACTACATGCAAAAGGGACACTTGGAAAGCTGTATTTACTAGAAGCATGAATTAAAAACCCCTCTCTCAGCTCTGCTTTGTACCAGTACTGCTGTGCTGGCAAAATCCCCAGTATGAACACAGCTGTAGCAGCAGAAGAGACCTTTGCTAACTTATTTTAAGTCAGTTGGTAAGGTGTTTTATCTTTGCTAGTGAAAAGGGAGGCTGAGGCAGAGCCATTTGTCTAAACCAGTTCTGAGATCTGGAAATGGAGCCACAGGTCCACTACAACAACGTACAAACCCCTTCAACTTTTGAAGCGTTGGTGATTTTCTGGTTGTTAGGTTCTTTTGTTGTTGGATGGAGGGTGGTTGATTGTTTGTTTGTTTTAAATTTGGTTGGGTTTTTAATTGTGGGGTTTTTTTTGTTTGTTTGGTGTGTTTGCGGTTTTTTTGATTGATAGTTTATTATTAGCAGTATTAGTATTAGTATTATTTCTCTTTTTTTTTTTTTTTTTTAAATAAACTGTGCTGCTAAGCTCTATTTAATTCAGTGGGAATCACAGGTAACATTCCTTCTGGAGAAACAGGCCTGAAGCACAGTCAGCTGTGGAGACTGAACTATGAACAAAATACTCCTTAAAGCTACAGGCGAAGGCAGTCACATCGCTGCATGCGCCAGGCTGGGGTGAGAGCTGGCCGGTTTGGGAGGCTTAACAGCTACACTGAGTAAATGGTGAGAAATAAAAACATTTACTTACCAAACCAAGCCTGTTGTTCTCCCTGGACTTCTATAGCCAATCCAAAGTCTGCCAGTTTTACTGCTGCTCCCTTGGATTTGCTAGCTAAAAGTAAGTTCTCAGGCTTTATTCAGAGAGAGAAAAAAATTGAGATGAAAAGGTAAATAAATACATTTTAGACAGGTTTTCACTTTTTTTTTCTTTTTAAAGTTATGGTAGTCTGGAAAAGAAAAAAATACTTAGAGGAGTGAGAAAGAGAAAATACTCATGTGTGTTCTCAATTAAACAGCAAAAATTGCACTTTCCATTCCTAATAGGAAGAACCACCATGCCTGTAAACAGCCTTGATGATCCCATGACAGCAAGCCTAAGGACAGTGTGCAGATCTGCTAGAGAAGGAGGTTGGCCACAATGGTCATATGGAACTGTGACACCTCTTTGTGTGACAGGACAGAGACTCCTGCCAGCTCACTACTGGAAAACTGCTGTAGAACCACCCCCCCAAAAGACTTGTATTCTTTGACTACTAGTCTAACCTACACAGTTTGCAGGATCAGGCATCCAGAACTGTCAAACACAAATATGTTTTGCATGACATCTTAACAATAACAGGTATTACTGTGTTTGTGTTTAGAGGGCAGGTGTGTTTACATTGCAAATCTTTCAGCAAAAGCAGCGTGCCCACATTTGTGCTTGCAGAGAACCTATCACAAACAATGTAAGCTTGCAAAAGTTCCCATTTTGCTGCTTTTTTAGGATGTGTTGGTCACATCTGAAATCAAATGCTCCAGTACACTCACAGAATCAGAAGTAAAGGATTTGAAGGTAACAATGCTGTTTAACCTACTGCTCATAATGGATCCTTTTACCTTCATTTAGCAAATTTTCCAAAGTTAACTCTGTTCTTTGAATCTTAAAAAAAATGTGCAAAATCACACAAAACTCTGCAGATTATTTCAGAGAACTGTAACCTCTGCAGTATTTTGTGGCCACTTCTTGCTTTTCTATCTCCATTATTTTGAAACCAGGTTTTTACATAACAAGAAGCCCTCACTTTCAGGGGTATTGCTGTGGCACTTCCAGAAGCAATTTTTGTAGTGATATATCACTGTATCCAGTCTGGCACTGGGGACCCAATGCTGCAAACTCCTCAGTGTGCATTTCGTTGTAATCCCAGCAGCAATCATACAGGCTTCCGGGAGACTATTTAGGTGATTACAGTTAAGCACATGCAGGTACTGAGCTTGAAACAATTAAGATCATAAGCTTCTTTCAGCAAAGGCTATCTTTAATACATCTGTCAAATATCGAGCAAAATATGCTTCAGCCTAATTAAGACCTCAACTGCTGTGATACTTCTATTAATTAACACAACTGGCCTTGATGAATTCTTTAGTCTAAAGGTGTTCTTTCCCCTTTCACCAAACTATAAAGCAATGCTTTCTCAGCAATGTACAAAGCCCTTTCTCTCACTCATCTTTCTCCTACTCTGTCACAGAAGAGATAGTATTAAAAACCCCTCACCAATAGTCACTTGATGAACCTTCTGTTCCTACATTTTAAAAGCTGAGATTAAGGTCTCTCAGATTAAAACATCATCTTTATATTCACTTAAATTACCAGTAACACTTCAACTACATTACATCAAGCACTGACTCTCCACGTTCACCAACACTCATTTAAGCAATGTCACACCGCTTGTCATTTAACTACACCAATTTCAACATCCAGTCACAGAGCTCTTAAAGGTTTCCTATGGGATTGAGAGAAATTCACAGTAATGACTTCCTGGAATGCACTTCTTACATAACCCTCTTACAGCAATGGATGATCCAATTTGGTTGTGACCTTCAGCAAGCCAAAAGCAGCACAAGGACTCACCCTCTTGATAGGAACACAAGCACTAACCTACCAAGCACAAACCATTCAAAACATCAAGTTGGTGTTTTCTGCTGCTGCGTTTCCACAGATTTGTTGTTGTGGTGTTGGTTTTTTTCCCCTTGGGATGTTTTTTTTATTTTTTAAATTCCATTATGCGTCTTTGCTTTGCAGGACCTTCACTGTCATTGGTGAGTATGTTCCAATGGACACTGAAACATTTCCTGATGCAGCCCTACGCCAAAGACAACAGTCTTTTGGGCAGTGCTGTGTGAGACTGTGTGCTCAAACACCAGGCAGCTGTCACTGCAGCACGGTGACAGGCACACCGAATAATTATCCTGCATTAACTCAGAATGACTGCAATTACCTGGAAAACATTAACAGCCCAGTGTGGGCCACTCAGGACTCCTACTCTGGACTCAATAGCGTCACCTTGTGTTGCCAGTAGACTAGCTGCAGTCAAGCATGGAGAATGGCAGAGTTAAGTGCTACAATTACTTACAGATAAATTAATGTGATTTACACCTTAGTTTTCCAAAGGTCTTTAGAATTCTTAGAGACTGAGTACTTATGCCTCTGTGTATTTTTCCTTGAATGTAACCAGAGCATCTGCTTTTGGGAGGGAATGCAAGAAGGTAGTAATCATGGGGTTGCACAAAAGGAGCAATGTTGCTGTCTGCCAAGAACTGGGATTCCTATATGGAAATTCACCTTTACTACCCATTAAAGAGAGACTGCCACAAACCAGTTAATCTGTTCTGGATCTAGGATCAACCATCATTCTGACTTACACCATGGATTACAAACAGAATAGCTACAAGCCTTTCCGCAGGTCATAAAAGGCTGCAAAAGCTCCTCTCTGCTTGCTACTAAGTTAAGCTAAAATGAAAGTCCAATAAAATTGAGTTGTCCAAACTCTCTTCTCGTTGCCCTCCCTACCCTCAAACATGCCATTAAATTGTGGTCTGAATTATCAGGAAAAAAAAAATATAAGAGGCATCAAGTTTTGTTATTAAAGTATCCATGCCAGGTCATAACCATGTTCTACATGTCTTGTAGTTCTTGTCCTGGACAGTGGCATCTTCTTTTCGGTAGAGAGGGTTCTGCCTGGAATTCACCACAGTCTTTCATTTCACTCCTTGGTTTTTTGCTTCTGCCACAAAGTAGTAACTGAAGCAGGATGGTTTTCTGCTTCCTGAAGTTTTCATTTCCAGAAATGAAACCGGGAAACCGGGTACCCTGCAGCTTGGCAGGATCATTTTTTCTCACACTATTTTCCCAATTCATCTGGGATTTGCCAGAATAAGTCCACACATGGTTTGGAGCAAGGAACAGCTGGATTTTATGTACTTCTTAAAAGAAAGTTGTTCTGTATGACTATGAAAAGTCCTAGAAAGCGCTGTGTGTTCTGTCAGCCTGCATGGCTTATGGTCCTTAACTCCTGCTCATGCTAGCCCTGAGGACAGGAATTGCTGGAGCAGCTGGACAAAGCTGACATCCTTTGATTTAAACCTGTCCCGTGTTATCTGGCTGTCATGCAAGATTTATGGATTGGACAGAGACTTGTCAGCCTTCTGCTGGACAACTGGGACACAGGAAAATCCAGAAGCACGAAATGGGGAGAGAATTTTGCCCATGTGGCTTTGAAATCCACCATGCTCTCAGCTTTCTGTGACCCTTTACGTTCCTACAGGACAACCATAGAGACTTTATAAATTCAGTGACTGTAACAGTTGTTTATTTGGGAGCAAAGCATGGCAAGAAAGATGACGGCATTCTGATTCCAATGTTATTACTAATGATAACCACCAGAAACCTCCTGCCCTGGGAGGAAATTCCTGCTCACTGTAACTCATTCAGAAAAGGAAACAAAAGACAAAGAAACTGTGCCAGAAGGAACTGTGTGCCTCTGTAAGGGATCTGATATTTCGGATAGAGCACTTCCATTTGCTTTCAAAATAAACAATCTTCTGCTTGAAGATCTTGAAACCCAAGTGTCCAAATTAAGTCCTCTCCCTTATTCACAAGGCTAGTTTCCTACCAGCTTGGAGACAAACTTGTCTCTCTCAGCTTCCAAGTAAAAGAAAATGATCTTTACTTGTTTCTGTCCTTGTCAACACACTTTCATTGTAGACAGCGCTTTTGCAGCAGCCATCTCCAGCTATGTGGATATGTAGGTGGTTAAGAAAGAGGAAATGCTCTTCTCAACACAACAGTTTTCATTCTGAAGCTTCTATCCCAATATTAATGATT